>NC_041387.1:231667267-231709765 GCF_002162155.2 Triticum dicoccoides | reverse complement strand
CCTCCCACCCTTTTCTTCCCAGAGTCTGACTCTCTCTCGACCATCTATTTCATTCATGTGGAGCCTCTTTAGTCTTTCGTCAATTGTTTCAACCGGTGAATCTCGTCTCGTTCGTCATTCTTCATCACTTTCTTTTTCCGGTGGATTCAATTCAAGTATTCGATGCTGATCATATTCTTTCCCTCGGATCAAGTGTTATCCTTGCTCATGCACCTCTCGCCAGTTTATCCTTCCGGAGTGTTCAAGACATCTCAGGAGATTTGTTTGTGTCCGAGTTAATTCGAGGTTGTCACCTCATTCAAATATTTCAATCGTTCCGGTGCATCATTTATATGTTCAATAATCCTTTCCAACGGTGTTATCTCTTCAGTGGGCCCTAACCCACAGGTCTTTTCCCAGGATCTTACCTGACTCTTCTAATTCCCCAGAGTTATTCTCAATTCTTTTCAAAGCGTGACATAAGAATGAATTTCATCAGTCACATGCCTTCTCCAAGATCTCGTTCAAATTCTTTTCATTGTTGGCTCAACCTCTCTGCTTTTCATTCTCCCGGAGTATCTCAGTAATTTTGGTGGTGTTTCTCGTCGTCTTTCTCAGCTTTGAAGATCGAAGAAGAGTTTTTCATATCATCCTCTCGAATTATTCCATTTGTCAGATATTCTTTTCATCCATCCAGAGTTTTCAGAAGTTGTTTTCCCGTTTCTTTTCACCAGAGGCCATCATTCCAGAAGAATTCTTCGTCCTCACATTTCGGCTATCGTTATCCAATTATCCCGGTGCTTTGTTCAAATGTTCTTTATCAGTTCGAGTTCTTCCCATTCTTTTACATCTAAATCCCCTCAAGCATATTGGTTCTTCTAATTCTTCCCGGTGATTCATTCTCTTTCATCAGTCATTGTTCTAATTCTTACGGTGGTTCTTTCAGATTCTTTTTCCTTTGTTATCATATCAATCCATTCCTTCTGTCAATCCTACCGGTGGTTCATGAAGACCTTCTCAAGTTTGTGATATGTCACTGCTCAATCCTTTTTCAAGAAGAATAAGTAATATGCAAAATCCATTGCTTGTCATCAATTTAATTTGATGAAGGATAAGCATACAATAAATCTTATTCTTATTTCATCCAAGTTATTATCCCTTTCTTCAGAGTTTGTTCTTGATGAATAAATTCTAGTTCCAAGTGTTCTCCATCTTTTCTTTTCCGGAGTTCAAATTTCCTCAGTTTTTTCATCCGAACCTCCATATAAATCATCGCAACGCTCATCTTATTCGTTCGTCCTTCATTCTATCTCATCATCCTTTTATTACCGGAGTTCTTCATGGTGGTTCTTCATGATTTAATTCATTTCTCAAGAGTTCATCAAGATTCTTATCGAAGGAGCTCAAGTATCTTTCCTTCTTGATTTTCGAAGTGCAATTAATTCTCTGTATTTCTTTTGAAGTGGAGTTTTGCATTTCTTCGTTCTTCTCAGCTATTCAATCTTTTCCGCTTGTGGTCGGCGATCACCTCATAATTTTGAGATGTTATCCATAAGTCCACAACAAGCTTATTCTTTTCGTTGTTGAATTTTCTCAACAACTCCATTCAATCTTTTCTTCTAAGGTTGCTTTTTATTTCATTCGTGGCACAAGTTGTCATTTTCTTCTCAGTTCTTTTCATTCAACTCTTTTAATTCTTTCCGGAGGTTTTGTGTCATGTCTTCATCAAGTATCATTCCATCCCCTCAAGCTCGTGTTCTATTCCGCCATGTTTCAACCGGAGTGCTACCTAAATCCTTTCAGTCTTATTCGTTTCTTATCTCGTTCTAACCGGAGTTGTTTCATATTCTATCTGATTCCGTGAGCTTTCTATTCTCGTCATTCTCGTCGTTCCTCTCTTCTTCTCGAGTGCTCTCGATTCTTTGCTTCTTTTCTTGAGTTCTTGTGTCACCTCATCCCTTTTCCCTTCCGTCTCGGTCCTAAGATATCGGGACGAGATCTCTTGTTAGTAGAGGAGTGTTGTAACGCCCCGGATTCGATGCGCCAGGTGTCTTCCAGCTATTCATCGTTGTTGCCATGTCATTTGCTTGCGTGTTGCATTTTATCATGTCATCATGTGCATCGCATTGGCATACGTGTTTGTCTCATGCATCCGAGCATTTTCCCCGTTGTCCGTTTTGCAATCCGGCGCTCCTATGTCATCCGGCGTCCCCTTCTTGCCTCTCTTCGTGAGCGAGTGTTAAACTTTCTCGGAATGGACCGAGGCTTGCCAAGTGGCCTTGGTATAGCACCGGTAGACCGCCTGTCAAGTTTCGTGCCATTTGGAGGTCATTTGGTACTCCAACGGTTAACCGCGTAGCCCGAAGCCCCCCTTTCTCTTTGCAGCCCAACACCCCTCCAAAGTGGCCGAAAACCCATCTAACTCCCCTCCATGCTCTCAGTCGTTCGATCACGATCGTGTGGCCGGAAATTCGCGGATGAATTCCCTGAAACCCTAGGCTTTTCCTCCTCCTGCCGCCGGACGTGTCCACCCCGCGCCGAACACGTCCAGCGCCGCCGCCCACGCCCAATCGTGGCCTGCCACGTGGCCGCCTCCGCTGCCGCCCCTCTGCTCGCGCCTCCGCGGCCCGCCCAGCCCCGGGGCGAGCCCGCGGAGCCCATAGGGGCCCTCCCGGACCCGAGCGCGGCTCCCGCCCGGCCGCCCGCCGCCGTTGCGCCTCTGCCGGCGGCTCCGGCAGCCCCGCGCCCTCGCCGGATCCCGTGCGCCCGGCCCGGATCTTCCCTGCCGCCACCGGGCCGAGCCGCCATTTGGGAGGAGGGTTAGGATTAGTGGAACTGCCGTAATGTGAAAGGACGGGACGACTAGGATCGAACCGACGTAATATTAAAGGGCGTGCGGCGATGAGTAGGAGCGAACTGCCAGCGTGCGCATGGAAGGGTAGTGGCTTTCCATTCTCCCATGATATGGTCTTCCGAGAGCACTTGGATCTCAGATCGAACGGTTGCATGGCGTGATTCTAGACCTATGGTGAATATCCTATCCTGGAGGGTTATTCTGCAAATTTTCAACAACTTAGCACGCGACCGTTCGATCTCAGATCCAAGGGCTGCCAGCACCCCGTATCATGGTCGCGCCTACCACGACCGTCGCGTCGCTCGCGTGGTCGCGTCGTTGGACATTTAACACGGTGCATTAGGCTATCTGATGTTGGCATGTCATACATAGTCATCACTTAGTCACTCATACTACAAGAAGGTTAGCTATAAGGTTGGCTATAAGTGTATTTTTTTTACTTCTCTCTATCTCTTTCTTCGTACTCCCCCCGCTGTCACATCCCTAATTCTGGTCTGGCCTAGGCTAGCTTCATGTGTGCATCATGTTTAAATTCAAATGAAACTTGAATTGAGGAATTTTCAAAAGCCTCAGAAAACCTCTAAAAATAACCAATATTTCAATCTTCTCAAATAAGTCCAAGAAAATGTTCCTGTTATTCTATAGAAATATTGGTAAGAGGTAAAATTCAAACCAATATTTTTGGAGTCACGGAAATATTTATTTTGGCCATTTGAATTAATCCAATAACTATTTGCTTTGGATTTATATTTAATATATATTAAATATGACTCCAATAATTCTGGAAGTTTGTGAGTGGCTTTGTATATATTTTAGCAAGCCATATAATAACCTACAGAATTTATCAAAATGATTTAGTTGCTAAACTAAATCAAAACAGAGGAAGAAAAATAGATAACAGAAACAAATAAAAGAGAGAGAGAATCTAACTTGGCCTCACTTGTGCAGCCCACCAACCGGCCCAGCACTGTAGCTGACCGGCCCATCCCACTACCGCCACCTCCCCTGTCGTCTTCCTCCTTTGCCAGGAGGACGGGCGCGTGCCCGACGCGCGCGCACCGCCGTGCGCCACCTCCTGCTTGCCGCCGACCGCCTAGAGCTGGCTAAGGGCGCCACGCAACCCCCCTGGCCCTCTCTCGCTCTCCCTGGAGCTTTCCCCCTCCTCTGCTCTCTCTCTCTCTCTCTCGCAGCCCGAGCGGAGCTCATCGCCACCGCTCACTGTTGCCACACCCAGAGCCTCCCCCACGACCCCTAGGCCTGCCCAGTAGCTCGGCTACCTCGTCCTCGACCTCCTCACCAAGCCAAGCGACGCCGGACGCACCCGAGCGCCCTCACCGCCGTCTTCTTCAACCTCGGGCCACCGAGATCGCCGGCGACCATGCGCCCGCTCTGTTGCTTCCTCGAGCTCCTCGAGACCACCGATGCACTCCCCGTGAGCTTCTCCTTCGATCCCCTCCTCCCCCTTTCTCGTTTGTGCCATGTAGTCGCCGCCCTCTTCGAGCCCGAGAGCACTCCGCCTCTGGCCATGTCGCCGCCGCGGCCACAGCTGCTGCCACATGCGTCCAAGCGCATCACCGCTTTCAGGTTGCTCCCAGGAGCTGAGCGCACCCATCCGGTAGCCCTGCCGTGCCCCCTAACGCCGAACCCGAGCTCGCCGTACTCCAGTCGCCGCCACGAGCTAGTCTCCGGCGAGCTCACTCCACCCTAGCTCCTCCCGTTTGCTCTATCGGTTGCGCGCGAGCCCCAGTTACTTGTAGGACCAAACCGCGGTCGATTTGGTCGACCATGGGCAAAATCCGAGCACCTGCGCCGTCTCTGGCGTCGTCGGCGACGAGCCGTGGACCAAGTCCGGCGAGGTTGACTCATTTGACCTGGGGTTTGACCCCCCCAGGGTCACTGACGCATGGGCCATGCCCCTATTTAGTTTAGGTGTGAGTTTAATTAGCACTAATTAACTTAGTTAATTAGTTGACTCACTAACAAGTGGGCCCAGGCTCTAATTAACCTCGGTTAGTGCTAACCAAACGCTAACTAACTCTGTTAGTTAGTTGTTACACTGACATGTGGGTCCTAGCCGTCAGGTTTGACCTGGGCAGGCGCCTTTGACCTGCTGACGTCACCCTGACGCAATGCTGACGCATTAATTCAATTATTGGAATTATTCTTATTCAGGAAATTTCAGAAAATAATGCAAACTTCTAGAAATCATATAAAATCAACCGTAGCTCCAAATCAAATAAATTATATATGAAAAATGATCAAAAAAATCCAATCTATCCATCTGCACTGGTTTCATGCATGTTAGAAGATAATAACCTTGCTGTTTAGGTGAAACAAGTTAATGCACTATTATGACCTCTTAAAATGGGTTTGCATTTGAATCTTTGGTTCAAATGGACGCATCTCAATCTGTTCTAGCTTGCATTAGCCAAAACACATTCTTATTGCCATGTCATAGCATGCATAATATTGTGCATTGCATTGATCGTGTTTCTTCTCTGTTTGTTGGTGTTGTTCCCCCTCGGTTGACGTTGTATCGACATTGTGATCGTTGACACTGATGAAGACTCAATGCTATCTTCAGAAGTGCCAGGCAAGCAAAACCCCCTTGTTCATTCCGATACAATCCTACTCTCTCGCTCCTGCTCTCTTTTATTGCATTAGGACAACAACGATTCATCTATTACTTGCTGCGGTAGCTGAACCCTTTATCCTCTGCATGACCTGTCATTGCCACAGTAAATAGATGAAACCCACTAGCATGAGTAGGAGTTGTTTGAGCCCTGTTGTGCCTACTCATTCATTCTTGTTTGTCATGCCTGCTACTGCTTAGAGTTGAGTCAGGTCTGATTCATCGGGGATGAATCGGAGGTGTGTGAACATGTCCTACTGTGTGTGAGCTAAGTGTGTGAACACGATTTGGTAAAGGTAGCCGTGAGAGGCCATGTAGGAGTACATGGTGGGTTGTCTCATTGAAGCCGTCCTTAGGAACTGAGTTCTGTGTTTGTGATCCATGATTCAGCTACTACCATGCATTGGGCCCTGAAATATGAGCCCGCTCGACTTCTTAATCACCCTTGTCCTCTGTCCAGGAGTTGCAAGTAGTTTCTGGTGTTTGTAGTATGCTGGAGGCCGTGGGCAGCGCTGACCCGAGGGGTGGGCTGTGATGCGGTAGGCACGTGGCCGGGTATGCCGGGCGCCCATTTGGTGTCACGGAACCCTGTACACATCGTTCGGGGCCGTATGTGGAAACCTCGGCCGGACTCCCTGCGGATGGAACCTGAATAGGCGATAAACCTGGACTAGAGACTTGAGTGTTTAGGTAGGTCGTGGTCTACACCCACGTCGGCTTTCGCTGGAAGTCTGTCGAGCACATGTCGTGTGCAGACGCTAAGTGGTGGAAACATGTATGAAGAAGTACACCCCTGCAGGGTTAACATCATCTATTCGAATAGCCGTGTCCGCGGTAAAGGACTTCTGGGTTGCCTATATCAGTTCATAGACAAGTGAAAGTGGATACTTTAAAATGCGCAAGACAAGCGTGGGTGCTATGGATGGCGTTCTCGTAGGGAGACGGGAGTGGATCCATAGTGGTGTATTGATATGGTGAATATGTGGACTCGTGTGCGCCACCTCAAAAGAGTTACTTGCAATCGTAGTTTAGGATAGCCACTGAGTCAAAGATGGCTTGCTGCAGTTAAACTCCACCATCCCCTTTGTTGATAATGATGCATATGTAGTTAGTTCTGATGTAAGTCTTGCTGGGTACATTTGTACTCACGTTTGCCTATTTTACGTTTTTGCAGAGACTTCCGGCTCACTAGTAGTTCCACGTGGACTTCGATGTTTAGCTTGTTACCTCAGTTATGATCTTGTGCCTCGGCAGAATCTGGTAGACAGTCAGGCTTCTCAGCCTTTTTATTTGTAGTTGTCTGTACTCAGGCATGTTAAGCTTCCGCAGGTGTTTGACTTGTATGCTCTGAATGTTGGGTCGTGAGACCCATGTTTGTAATATCTCGCTCCTCGGAGCCTAATGAATAAATACTTGAGTTGTAGAGTCATGTTGTGATGCCATGTTGTACTGCACATATCGAGCATATTGTGTGTATGTGATTGAAATGCTTGGTATGTGTGGGATCTGACTATCTAGTTGTTTATCCTTGGTAGCCTCTCTTACTGGGAAATGTCTCCTGGTGCTTCCACTGAGCCTTGGTAGCTTGCTACTGCTCCAGAACACTTAGGCTGGCCGGCATGTGTCCTTCTTCGTTCATGGGTCTGTCCCTTTGAGGAAATGTCACGCGGTGTCTACCGGAGTCCTGTTAGCCTGCTACAGCCCGGTTTACCGGAGTCCTGCTAGCCCAGTTGCTACAGTCCAGATTCACTCGCTGATGACCGACACGTTCGATGTTGGGTCATGGATGCATGTCCCTGTAAGTCTGTGCCACTTTGGGTTTACGACTAGCCATGTCAGCTCGGGCTCCTTATCATATGGATGGTAGTGACACTATCATATACGTGTGCCAAAAGGCGCAAACAGTCCCGGCAAAGGTAAGGCGACACCCGTGGGAATACCGTGCGTGAGGCAGCAAAGTGATATGAGGTGTTACATGCTTGATCGATGTGGTATTGAGTCAGGGTCATGACAGCTTTGGTATCAGAGCCTGACTGCCTGTAGGATTACCAAGCCAAACTGGTCGAAGTTGAGTCTAGAAATTCTTTAGTTATGTAAGGGAATTGATTGTGGGATGGAACGTAACGCTCTTTTTACTCCTTATACCTCATGCCCTTCTGATCTGAGTCATCTTATCTTTCCTGCGGGGTTAATGAACTAGGCTTTCTCTTCTTTCTATCAGGATCATGTGTTACTAATCCGTAGACTTATAGAATTGTTGGACTTAAGCCTCGGTTCAGTTCCTACTACTTCGGTATGTTAACTGTTGATCTCGAAACCTTTGATATTGTGCTTCTGAGTGGCTATGCCACCATTTTTGTAGCATGTCTCCAATTTTTTGAGCATTTACAGCCGTTATGTTGTCCGAGTCATCCCAGGTTTCTAAATAGTCTATAGCATTTGCAAAATCCCTTCCTCCCGTTTCGATGTCCCTTTGGGCCAGATTAACCACACTAATCGGCGAGTTGAGGTACTCTGTTGCCTTGACATATATGTTGGAGCTATTACTATGACCCTAGGTGTCTTAGGGGATCATCTAGCAATCTAGCCATGATTCGTGTCCTAGTGTGATGATTCTGGACTTTATTCTCGAAAGCATCCCGTGATGCCGATTAGTTAGTAGGTATTCTATTTATGGGTTCTGAACCCGAGATTCACCCCATTTACCTCATGTTGATAGTGTTGTTAGTTCCTTTAGGAAATTAGTAACCTTTGCATTAGTCCTCAAGGTCCGTGGTATTACCTTCTTCCAAATACTATGAACCACGTACAGCAGATGTTTGTTGGATCAAAAGATCACAACATGAGTGCTCTCGATGAGTTCTCCATTCTATATTGCGACTCTGCCAGTTCTAGTTTTCTGCATGGGTTATCCAGAAGAAACCTGTTGAACTTGATTCGACATACTAACCTATGCATCCACAACTCAGAAAGTTATATGTTCCTTGAGTTGTTCTCTTTAGTTGTATTCTGACCCCAGTCTATCAATTGATAGTCAAGAGTAGTTGTGCACTCGAGCTCATTGATGCCTATTACTCTTGTGGTCCGGCAAGCCATTCTATTCCGGAATGACTAGGAGAAACAAACTCCAGTACCTTATCCATATCCAGGATTGGGTCAAAGTAGTTGTATTCCGCAAATCAAATGCCAAACCAGCTTTTTCTCTGTTCTACCTTGGAGTATTACTCTATTTATGCCAAGAATATCATAGGAATTGCACCATCTCTTATGATTTTTTGACGCAGTGATACTTCTTGCCATCATTGTTCATTCCTCGGCTCCCGTGTTATTGTAACCGAAATGCTGGCAAGTGAGTCGTGATGTGTGAAATCAATACTCCTAGCAACTCCGTTGCTTGGTAGTTAATGGACAATATTCTCATTCTTAGCGTGTTGGTTATTAAATCATCATCCTAAGATTGATCATGCTACCTAGTCCTTATTTCCGGTGCACTTTTCAATCAATGAGTTAGGATAGTGCCAATCCTCGCTCTCTTGATCATATCGTCCTGCCCTGAAAAGCAAGAATGTTCTTGAGCTTAGTAACATATAAGTGGTTCGTGATTTTCTAAATATCCTCTCAGAAGTATCACCAGGTTGTCACCTGACCGCTATGTTGAGTTCGTGATCAAGTTGGTTTCTTGTAAACCACTTTTCTCCAAGAATCTGTGTTGGATACCCGTGAGCTAGTTGGTTAAGCCAAACAACAACTTGGAGAGTTGGATGATGGAAGCTTGTCCGATTTAGTTCATCTTAAGGGATATCTTGTATGTATGTTGAAGAAAGATGATATCTTCATCGATTGGTCCATGTGATCAGTTGTTGGACCTATTACCTTATCAAAACTTTGATTTGAGTATGGGCTATTCTCAAATCAAATCAGAACCAACGATGTTAGTAATGTTGTCTTACTCGTGGTTCCTCCTCGAGCATACTCCATTATATCTTTTGGTCTGACCAATGCTATCACCATGTTCACATAATTGTGGAATTCCATTTATATGGAAACCTGTATGAATTGTTGTTGAGCCCATCAGCAACACTGCTACCTTTTCCATGATTCTTGTTGAACATCCATCTAGTATTGGAAACTTCTATAAGCATTATCTTCATCTCCCGTGCATGAAGCATATGTTTGGATGAAAGAAGGCCTCCTTTTAATTCATTTGCATTTGATGCAAGTTGCCGCCGTGGATTCGAGAAAGTCAATGTTGCTTCCTTTGGAATCATCCCAAATCGGTCATGCATACGTGCGAAGTATTCTGTGGTTTGGAGACTTGCAACCTCCATTCTATATGTGTCCCTAGCACACCAAGCCACTGATTGATTTGTTCAAGGTTAATAAGTTCTAAGTGCTAGTCCCGAAGGTACCAGATGGATTTGTACAAGATTTCGTTATCCTCGATGATGGTTCCCCACCAGAAGTTGGTGGTGTTTTATTATAAGACTACTACGTGGTCATGCTTGTCTGCGACAACGTGTTCACATGTATGTAGAAGAAACGGCTCATGTTTTGGAGCTTGCTATCGCATTTCATTCCCCGAGAATCTCGCAACGTTATCTCGTCGATTTGAGTTGCAAACTTTCATTTTTTCTTCTAGACGCGATGAGTCTGGAATATCCTAACACCAGCCAGATCTGAATCTCAGGCAGATATGATGGTTGGAACGTGTCCCAAGAATTATAATATTGGTCTCTCTGTAACCCAGTAACGTGGATGTCATGGCCAACACACCTAGCCGGAAGGCCTATTATTGTAGTATCTTGGTTGAAGAAGTTGACCACCTCCCCATGAAGATTTCGTAGGATTTACCTCTGTAGTTAATCCTTACGGATTCTTGTGCTCCCGAAGTTCGACCTTTTACTTGATGGTTCTAGGTAACAAACCATTTTAATAAATGGGTTGCGCTAGCATATCAAGGAGAACATTAGAAGCGGAGTGCTAAATGTTTCTCGGTCGATCATCCAGATTTTGTTTCCTTGGCTTCACTAAGGTGAAACCTGAGAAAGTGTTACCTCCTTTTGCATCTGCATCGTCCATCACCATTCATCATGGTAGCATGTTGTGTTGCCAGGATCCTTGTCACGGATATTGATAGAACCCTGATGAATATGGAAATGCTCAAGTTCTTGAGAGCACGCGCAAGTGCTAGGTTTTATCGTAGGCATTAATTGCATAGTGCTCTCGGTTTCCTCGGTTATGCTATATATATAACCCTTTCAAATAGTGGATTCACTCTCTACTGATGGGGTTCCTCCCCAGTTACTAGAATCATTCCCAGCATTTGCATTCGTTTCCAGCTTGCACCCCCAATGTGCCATTCTACCATGGGTCCCATCCATTTTCGGTGATAAGCAAAATCACCCCTTGTGTTGTCTTCAACAAGGTAGTCCACATCATCCATTCTGGCCCGAGAATGTCATTCTTTCGGACTCCTTCAAATGATCGATTGTGATTTGCCTTAGGCCGGTATAAAGAGTTTCAACGATCTCTCAATCAAAGGTAATTCTTTCTGCCACTTTAAGGGATAATTCCACGATTCATCCTTCTATAGGGTGCTCGTTATGGTATCATGGCAACTCAACTGCTCGCTACGTTGACAACTGTTCACCACCCTCTTAAGTGTGGAACTGTTTTCTACCTAGTGAACCTTCGTCATCTGTTCCACTCCATCCCTCTAGTTGTATGCTTCGTGTCTCAGTTCGAGAGATATTTCAATGATTCACCCCGTGAGTTGATCTTGAGTTGTTCGATCTTCAAGAAGACCAATCCTTCTAGAGTTCTTCTTTTCCTCTCGTTGTCATGTAGTAGAGCTCTCAGAGAAAGACATCGAGACAATGATGGTGATCGAATCAATGTTCTTATGAAGGGCAACCTGGATCATGAAGATTGTGTTAGGTTGCGTTCCCCCTTCGTCTTACCCTACGCTTGAATCTTGGGTCGAGATTCTTGTTTAGTGGGGGTGAGTTGTCACATCCCTAATTCTAGTCTGACCTAGGCTAGCTTCATGTGTGCATCATGTTTAAATTCAAATGAAACTTAAATTGAGGAATTTTCAAAAGCCTCAGAAAACCTCTAAAAATAACCAACATTTAAATCTTCTCAAATGAGTCCAAGAGAATGTTCCTGTTATTCTATAGAAATATTGGTAACAGGTAAAATTCAAACCAATATTTTTGGAGTCACAGAAATATTCATTTTGGCCATTTGAATTAATCCAATAACTATTTGCTTTGGATTTATATTTAATATATATTAAATATGACTCCAATAATTCTGGAAGTTTGTGAGTGGCTTTGTATATATTTTAGCAAGCCATATAATAACCTACATAATTTATTAAAATGATTTAGTTGCTAAACTAAATCAAAACAGAGGAAGAAAAATAGATAATAGAAACAAATAAAAGAGAGAGAGAATCTTACCTGGCCTCACCTGTGCAGCCCACCAACCGGCCCAGCACTGTTGCTGACCGGCCCGGCTCACTACCGCCACCTCCCCTGTCGTCTTCCTCCTTTGCCAGGAGGACGGGCGCGTGCTCGACGCGCGCGCACCGCCGTGCGCCACCTCCTGCTTGCCGCCGACCGCCTGGAGCTGGCTAAGGGCGCCACGCAACCCCTCTAGCCCTCTCTCACTCTCCCTGGACCTTTCCCCCTCCTCTACTCTCTCTCTCTCTCTCGTAGCCCGAGCAGAGCTCATTGCCACTGCTCGCCGTTGCCGCACCCAGAGCCTCCCCCTCGACCCCTCGGCCTGCCCAGTAGCTCGGCTACCTCGTCCTCGACCTCCTCACCAAGCCAAGCGACGCCGAACGCACTTGAACACCCTCACCGCCGTCTTCTTCAACTTCGGGCCACCGAGATCGCCGGCGACCGTGCGCCCGCTCTGTTGCTTCCCCGAGCTCCCAGAGACCACCGTTGCAATCCTCGTGAGCTTCTACTTCGATCCCCTCCTCCCCCTTGCTCGTTTGTGCCGTGTAGTCGCCGCCCTCTTCGAGCCCGAGAGCACTCCGCCTCTGGCCATGTCGCCACCGCGGCCACAGCTGCTGCCACATGCGTCCAAGTGCATCACCACTTTCAGCTTGCTCCCTGGAGCCGAGCGCACCCATCCGCTAGCCCTGCCGTGCACCCTAACGCCGAACCCGAGCTCGCCGTACTCCGGTCGCCGCCGCGAGCTTGTCTCCGGCGAGCTCACTCCACCCTAGCTCCTCCCGTTTGCTCTATCAGCTGCGCGCGAGCCGCAGCTACTTGTAGGACCAAACCGCGGTCGATTTGGTCGACGGTGGGCAAAATCCGAGCACCTCCGCCATCTCTGGCGTCGCCGGCGAGGAGCCATGGACCAAGTCCGGCGAGGTAGACACGTTTGACCTGGAGTTTGACCCCCCCAGGGTCACTGACGCGTGGGCCATGCCCCTATTTAGTTTAGGTGTGAGTTTAATTAGCACTAATTAACTTAGTTAATTAGTTGACTCACTGACAAGTGGGCCCAGGCTCTAATTAACCTAGGTTATTGCTAACCTAACGCTAACTAACTCTGTTAGTTAGTTGTTACACTGACATGTGGGTCCCAGCCATCAGCTTTGACCTGGGTTGGTGCCTTTGACCTGCTGACGTCACCCTGACGCAATGCTGACGCATTAATTCAATTATTGGAATTGTTCTTATTCAGGAAATTTCAGAAAATAATGCAAACTTCTAAAAATCATATAAAATCAACCGTAGCTGCAAATCAAATAAATTATATATGAAAATTGATCAGAAAAATCCAATCTATCCATCTGCACTAGTTTCATGCATGCTAGAACACATTAACCTTGCTGTTTAGGTGAAACAAATTAATGCACTATTATGACCTCTTAAAATGGGTTTGCATTTGAATCTTTGGTTCAAATGGACTCATCTCAATCTGTTCTAGCTTGCATTAGCCAAAACACATTCTTATTGCCATGTCATAGCATGCATCATATTGTGCATTGCATTGATCGTGTTTCTTCTCTGTTTGTCGGTGTTGTTCCCCCTTGGTAGACGTTGTATCAACGTTGTGATCGTTGACACTGATGAAGACTCAATGCTATCTTTAGAAGTGCCAGGCAAGCAAAACCCCCTTGTTCATTCCGATACAATCCTACTCTCTCGCTCCTGCTCTCTTTTATTGCATTAGGACAACAACGATTCATCTGTTACTTGCTGCGGTAGCTGAACCCTTTATCCTCTGCATGACCTGTCATTGCCACAGTAAATAGATGAAACCCACTAGCATGAGTAGGAGTTGTTTGAGCCTTGTTGTGCCTACTCATTCATGCTTGTTTGTCATGCCTGCTACTACTTATAGTTGAGTTAGGTCTGATTCATCGGGGATGAATCAGAGGTGTGTGAACATGTCCTACTGTGTGTGAGCTAAGTGTGTGAACACGATTTGGTAAAGGTAGCAGTGAGAGGCCATGTAGGAGTACATGGTGGGTTGTCTCATTGAAGCCGTCCTCAGGAACTGAGTTCTGTGTTTGTGATCCATGATTCAGCTACTACCATGCATTGGGCCCTGAAATATGACCCCGCTCGACTTCTTAATCACCCTTGTCCTCTATCCAGGAGTTGCAAGTAGTTTCTGGTGTTTGTAGTATGTTGGAGGCCGTGGGCAGCGCTGACCCGAGGGGTGGGCTGTGATGCGGTAGGCACGTGGCTGGGTATTCCGGGCGCCCGTTTGGTGTCACGGAACCCTGTACACATCGTTCGGGGCCATATGTGGAAACCTCGGCCGGACTCCCTGCGGATGGAACCTAAATAGGCGATAAACCTGGACTAGAGACTTGAATGTTTAGGTAGGTCGTGGTCTACACCCACGTCGGCTTTCGCTTGAAGTCTGCTGAGCACATGTCGTGTGCAGACGCTAAGTGGTGGAAACATGTATGAAGAAGTACACCCCTGCAGGGTTAACATCATCTATTCGAATAGCCGTGTCCGCGGTAAAGGACTTCTGGGTTGCCTATATCAGTTCATAGACAAGTGAAAGTGGATACTTTAAAATGCGCAAGATAAGCGTGAGTGCTATGGATGGCGTTCTTGTAGGGAGACAGGAGCGGATCCATAGTGGTGTATTGATATGGTGAATATGTGGACTCGTGTGCGCCACCTCAAAAGAGTTACTTGCAATCGTAGTTTAGGATAGCCACTGAGTCAAAGCTGGCTTGCTGTAGTTAAACTCCACCATCCCCTTTGTTGATAATGATGCATATGTAGTTAATTCTGATATAAGTCTTGCTGGGTACATTTGTACTCATGTTTGCCTATTTTACGTTTTTGCAGGGACTTCCATCTCACTAGTAGTTCCGCGTGGACTTCGACGTTTAGCTTGTTACCTCAGCTATGATCTTGTGCCTCGGCAGGATCTGGTAGACAGTCAGGCTTCTCAGCCTTTTTCATTTGTAGTTGTCTGTACTCAGACATGTTAAGCTTCCGCAGGTGTTTGACTTGTATGCTCTGAATGTTGGGTCGTGAGACCCATGTTTGTAATATCTCGCTCCTTGGAGCCTAATGAATAAATACTTGAGTTGTAGAGTCATGTTGTGATGCCATGTTGTATTGCCCATATCGAGCATATTGTGTGTATGTGATTGAAATGCTTGGTATGTGTGGGATCTGACTATCTAGTTGTTTATCCTTGGTAGCCTCTCTTACCGGGAAATGTCTCCTGGTGCTTCCACTGATCCTTGGTAGCTTGCTACTGCTCCGGAACACTTAGGCTGGCCGGCATGTGTCCTTCTTCATTCCTGTGTCTATCCCTTCGGGGAAATGTCACGCGGTGTCTACCGGAGTCCTGTTAGCCTGCTACAGCCCGGTTTACCGGAGTCCTACTAGCCCAGTTGCTACAGCCTGGATTCACTCGCTGATGACCGACATGTTTGATGTTGGGTCATGGATGCTTGTCCGTGTAAGTCTGTGCCACTTTGGGTTTACGACTAGCCATGTCAGCCCGGGCTCCTTATCATATGGATGGTAGCGACACTATCATATACGTGTGCCAAAAGGCGCAAACAGTCCCGGGCAAAGGTAAGGCGACACCCGTGGGAATACCGTGCGTGAGGCTGCAAAGTGATATGAGGTGTTACATGCTTGATCGATGTGGTATTGAGTCGGGGTCCTGACACCCGCCCCATAATATAAGAACGTTTTTGACACTAGTGTAGTGCCAAAAACATTCTTATATTATGGGACAGAGGGAGTAGTATTTATTGCATTTGCCAAGGAGTGACCTCTTCCAATGAAATGGTGCTTAGATGAGGTGCTAAGGGCATTAAATGGCTTATCAATCAAGTTACCAATGCATAGGTTCTTATTAGTTTTTTGTTGCTAAGTTTCCTTCATTTAATTAGCTATAGACTCAAAATTGTCTTTTCACCTAGGTACACGCTCTTAGCACCATTTCTTCCTTGGGTCAACAAACTAGTCTCTCTCTTCTTAATTCACTTGCCACATCCGACTTTATGCCTATGTGGCAAGCTTAGCACCTGTAGGAGCAAGTAAGTACAATAGTGCGCTTTACATGGCATTTTTTCATATGTGGAGGAAAGAGAGGCAAGGAAAAAGTGGAGAAGTTGGCTCTCATGCAAGAGCCAGCCTCTACTACATGGTGGAGCATTGGGAGAGGCACCTGTATGGAGCTGGTCAGGAATCGGGAGACTCACGCCGGTCGTAGCGCCGCAGTTAAAATGATAATGGCAAGTCAAATCACGGTGCCCCTGTCTAGCAGTAACTCACTGTCAAATCACACAGCCCTACGTTTGCAGTAACCTACTCTCTCATCTTCTCGTGTCTCTGTGGAACCGACTAGGCGGAACTGCCCCGCCTACCGCGCAGGAAAAGCCCCGCCCTCGACTTTTAAATAGTACAGTATACTCCCTCCGTCTAGGTGACCAAGGTGGAGAGGAAAATGAGAGAACTTAATGTTTATTTGCTCAGGCTGGTTGTAATGGTAGTATCATAGCTAGTATCATGCATGCCAACTAGGCAATTTTGATGAGGTGTCATAGAATTAAATAAGGAAAGAGAGAGTTGAGTATCATATCATGATACTGTATCATAATAAATGCTATGGTACTATGTGTCATACATGGCAATAAATAAAGTACTACTCCCTCCGTTCCTAAATACTATTTGTCTTTCTAGAAATTTCAACAAGTGACTACATACAGAGCAAAAAGAATGAATCTACACTCTAAAATATGTCTATATACATCCGTATGTATTAGTTCATTTGAAATCACTAAAAATACAATTATTTAGGAACGGAGGGAGTACATGATACTAATATATGATACTAAGCATTATTAATATCATTGCGTGCAACGAACTGACCACTACATGTCATGTTTGATAGTCTCAAGTCATTAAAAGCATACAAGACCAACATCTCCTATTGGTTGATTCCTCTATTTATGTCAAAAAAATACTCCCTCCGTTCCTTGATGTAAGGTGTATAGATTTTTAAGAAAAAATCCAAAATATAAGGTGTATTGCATTGCACCACTCATCTAGATAATGTTTTTAGGGATTTGATTACATTTTCTTATATTAGGCAAGCTCCTCTATTTTCTCATGGCAATTAGTTAGGTGTAATCTCGCCCAAAACTTGTGAAAATTTTCCTCCATGTGTGTTCTTTAATTTTCGTGCCAAAAACTATACACCCTATATTTAGGAATGGAGGGAGTAAGAAACAACGTGAGAGTTAATGCACCGCGCCTATGTGTTTACTATTTGGTTTTCGTAAGATGACTTACTCACCTAGACGGAGGGAGTATTCAATTTGACAGCGGGCACCGCAGTTCCTGATATGGCTTTAATGCAGACGAGGGAGGGGGTGGCGGTTCCCGAAATGTTGAACGGCTAATGCATCCTCCTTCAATTAATGAATGAGGGAAGTAATGGGAGGAGGTCCGGGAAAAGAGGTTGCATGATGTGAATGCAACGCAGTTTGCCCTCATATAAATGCGCCACTCCATTCCAATGCATCTACCACATCGTACGCACCGAAGCATTTGCCTAACCACGTACACTAAGCACAAAAGAGCTCACTCCAGACCCATGGGGGCGATGTGCACGAGCGCCCAGTGGCTGTGCCAGATGGTCCACGACGCCAGCCTGCGGCATGGCGCCGAGGATCGTCTCCATACGGTGTTGGAGATCGGCTGGTGGATGGCCGCCATCGATGCCAACTACGACTCTCAATTGGACCAGATGATCGTTGCCACCAGCAACAAGTTCATCGTCCTCAAGAAGCTCGCAGACGACATCGCCGTACTCCTCCAGCCCGCGCGCCCGGGCTCATCATTGTCTGCCACCCTAATCGGCCTCCATGGTCGGAACCTCTTTCAAGCACTGATGGCCCTGTGACTGCCCGCCGACGCCACGAAAAATATCTCGCCGCGGGGCGCCTCGCCCTGCAAGAATTCGTCGACCTACACATCCACGTGTACGAGAAAATCATGTACATAGGTATCTACAAGGCCAGTGAGGACGCTACGACGTTGGCCTTCCTCAACCGGCTGGAAGCCTTGGATGCCTTTGCTAAGAAGCACCTCGACCTCGCCACAAAAGCCGCCACTCCTTAGCCGCCAGTCGGTGGCCCGACGCACTAAGTTGAGGAGGAGGAGGTCGTATGTTGATGGATCCATCTTTCTTCTTGCCTTCTGTAACCAACACTGCGATCGCATCATCATGGCCTTAATTCTTATTGTGTTGTTGCATTCTCGTTCCAGTCAATACCGACATGTGCGATCCCTTTGCTTAATTATATGCATCACTGTAAGTAGTACTCCATCCATCAATTTAAAAGTTGTGCTTACCTTTTCCATCAACTTCGTGCAATGCGCAGGCATCTTGCTAGAAACACTAGAACATGTCGGACCGCGTGTGACCAAACCGACGATGCACCAACCTAGTACTACGTACCTTGCTTATCTGGTGGCAATAGCCTCTCCCTAGCGTTTCCACTCGTTATTTCTATCTATCGATCATGCCAAGGAGCGGAACCAAATGTTACAAGTTATCCATGTTTCTCTACTCCTACTCCTATAAAAGACTTAGTTGGTGATGGTGGTGTGTCTGTCATCTATCGTTTCTGACCATTAGATCTGCATGTAATGGCTATGAGGTAAGTTGTGGCATTTTTGCAACAATAGCCCACTTCTCTGCTCCAATTTGTAGAAACCCCCTTATTATCTTGAAAGCAACCACATCCCTCCCTCACCTCATCAAAACAGCTTGAGAAATATATTTTGAGTGAAAAGTACTCCCACCGTTCCTAAATATCTGTCTTTCTAGAGATTTCAATAAGTGACTACATATGGAGCAAAATGAGTGAATCTACACTTCAAAATATGTCTATATAATCCGTATGTGATAGTCCATTTGAAATCTCTAAAAAGACAAATATTTAGGAACGGAGGGAGTAATATATTAGGAGTATATCAAAACAAGAGTGATTTCTGTCAAGTTTGTGAACAAGTACTACTATTCTCCTAGTACTTTGGATCCGTCGCAACGCACGGGCACATTGCCAGTAAAAGGAAAAGGCCTACCGCATTTGCGTCGCACCCCCACACCCCCGGGAATCGGGAGTACTCCACGGCC
This sequence comes from Triticum dicoccoides, assembly GCF_002162155.2. Lineage (NCBI taxonomy): Eukaryota > Viridiplantae > Streptophyta > Magnoliopsida > Poales > Poaceae > Triticum > Triticum dicoccoides. The sequence continues at coordinate 231,690,638 of NC_041387.1, read as the reverse complement.
CGTCCAGCACGACACATAGCTTAGGGAAGGCATGTTGCCTAGCATTTTCACTTTCATGTGGGACTGCCATTGAGCAAACCGACTATTGGCAAACCGCATCCCACCCGCCGCCGGGTTGGAAAAGAGAAACGAGGGGAAGATCTAACTGTAGCACGGAAGCCAAGAAATTTGGTGTCAAATGGGGCTCATTCATAGAGTAGGAGCATTCCGTACTAGTACTACTCCTACTAGTACCAAGTTTGTACTCGTAATATATTACTAGTACTACCACTATACAAGTAGTAGGTACGTGCACGTCACAACATCGTAGGAACAAAAAACGGGAAGATCTTGTTTTGGGTGATTTATCTTTTTTTCCGAGTCAACGTAGTATGAATAATATGATGTGTGGGGCACCCATGAAGCTTATGTGGCTTGGTTGCATGGCTACGAAAGGTTAGAGAAAAATAAATAGATAATGTGTTTAGAGTGCACTCCACTAAATAGATATACTTTGGATCCATTGCAATGGACCGGCACATCTATATCTATAGCCCCTATATAGTGTGTGAAAAACTTTGAAAGTTGGTCGTTGGATGAAGCCAATCCGATGGTACAAAGATGGAAAATCCGAGCACTACTAGCCATTGGATATCATCCACCAGATTCTGCCACATGTATAATCTAGAAGACTCCATGGTTGAACTTAATTCATGACTAACTTTGCCACAACTAAGCTTTTAGGCAAAGTTATTAGTTCTTCAAAATGAGAGCCACAAGTTGGCAAGCCTAAGGGAATCTTGCCACATTTTGTGTGTGTATGTCATGTGGGGCCTTAGTGTGGCTTGCCTAAGGTGTGTCTTGAACGAAACACTCATCTAAGTTAGTCAAACTTGCCTAACCTTACGTGTGGCAATCTTTGGTTGTTTGGTTCACCTTGCCACACCTAACCTTAGGCAAGTTTGACCAAGTTAGGTAGGTGTTTGGTTCTAGCCACACCTAAGGAAAATAATTTTTTATGAGCAGTGAGCCCCACATGTCAAGACACAAAGGGGCTGTTTGGTTCTAGGCCTAGCATTGTCACACTTTGCCACACATTTTTGCCAAGCTTGCCTAAGGTTAGTTCATCAAAATGAGAGCCACAAGTTGGCAAGCCTAAGGGAATCTTGCCACATTTTTTATGTGTATGCCATGTGGGGCCCAAGTGTGGCTTCCCTAAGATGTGGCTTGAACCAAACACTCACCTAAGTTGGTCAAACTTGCCTAACTTTAGGTGTGGCAATCTTTGGCAAAGTTAGTCATAATCCAATGGAAAGATTCCCTTAGGCAAGCCAAAGTGTGGCTAACAAAGCAACTCAACTAAGGCAAGTGTGGCAAGTGTGGCAAAAATCATGTGGCAATATATGGCAAAGATACTCACATTTCAAAAAGCCCTACTAACCAAACAGCCCCTAACCTTAGGCAAGTTTGGCAACATTGTATGATAAAGTGTGTCATTGCTAGGCCTAATACCAAATAACCCCCATGTCTGCCACAAAAAAATGTGGCTAACAAAATGGGCACCACAAGTGTGGCAAGATTTGGCAAGAAGTTGAGTCTATGACATGTGGACCATGTAGTTAGAAAAGTGTGGCAAGCCACAAGTGTAGCAATGAACCAAACACATGCCTAAGATATTGTGGCACGCCTAAGCTTAGGCGTGGCAACCTTTGGCTGCAAACCAAACATCTATATCTATATCTATACCCCTATATAGTGTGTGAATAACTTTGAAAGTTGGTCGTTGGATGAAGCCAATCCGATGGTACAAAGATGGCAAATCCGAGCACTACTTGCTGTTGGATATGACCTACATTCCACCAGATTTTGCCACATGTAGAATCTAGAAAACTCCACATGTAGAAGCATAATGCACAAACCACCAGAATCTCATGCGTGCAATGCACGTGTACCTTACTAGTACTAGTTGGTAGTAGTAAGAAACAAATTCCGGTTTTGGGGAGCACCACAAGGCCTGCCGCGGGTTACATTTCCATCTCGAGGCACACGGGACCGAACTTCAGTGGCTTAGTGCCCGGCCTATGAGTCAATGACATGCGGACCTTAAATGCAGCTGGCCCACATGTCATTCTCATGGTGGTGGTGTGGTTCGCGACTCACTCTTTCGAGATGAACCGGCCGGTGGTGGCGTGGTCGTGGCGAGGGTGCCATAGCTAGGCGTCGGGGCGTTACAAGGTGTAGATGGCCATACCGTCGGGTACTACCTGTAGTACAGAAGTACTCTAGCTGAGGATTGATGCCCGAGACGAAATGTGTCACAGCCGCTGGATGAAAATTCGATGGTGCGGAAGTACGGATCGGAGCACAGTAGCGGAGCAGGCAAACCGCGTCCAATCAGGTGTGTCTGTGGTAGAAAGTTGATGGTCGCTGCAGTTCAGCTGGCCTGCATGTCATGCACACAAAGGCAGAGGAGCGGTAGGGCCGAGAGGGATGAGGCGCACATCAGGGGGATGAGTATCCCCTGACGTGAACAATTCTACCATTTTGTCACTAACATGTGGGACCCCTAAGCGTGGGTCCCACCTGTCAGCGAAGGAAAGGCAGGGCAAGGCAGTGATAGCCATGTCAGAGGATCCATGTCCACATCGGGGGACGTCATGCCGTGGGTTGGAGCGGCGTCGTGGGAATCGCGTGTGGGTGTGGCAGTGGTAGAAACAAGAAACGTGATGGTCGTCGTGGTTCAACTTCCATGGACAAGCTGTCATGTCTGCTAACACATGTATATCAAAACTAGAGTGTTTATATTTCAAGCACGTGAACAAGTATTATTCTACTACTTTGGATGCATTGCAACACACGGGCCAGCACATTGGTAGTAGTAATGTCTATCTCTATCTCTAGAGGCCTTCCCTCGTTCATCCTTTTCTCTCACAAGATAAACTACTCATACAAATGCATCTTGATGTTCCATGGAATGCACGAGGATGTTTCCTTGGGGGTCTCTCCAGCGCAGCGTGGCCGTAGTTGCAAGTTGACGCCCCTTGAGATGCCGACATTGAGGGGCACTCGGATTTCCTCCGATGTGTAGGTAAGATTAGTTTGATCACGTAGTAAATGCATTCTAAAGACTACTTTCGTGTCCATTTCCTAATTCAACCCCATGCCCACTGTTTCACAAGTTAGGCTCGATGCGAGTGGAGATTGGCTTGCATATGTATGGCAGGGTACCAACATCAATTTGCACAACATTTACAACAGTGACACCATTCCCGTAGAACCTTTGTCCAACATTGGGATCAGCCATGCAATGGGCCACCGCATTAATTGGTACGATGGAACCACAGTGAGATTGAATAAGATAGCGCGAACCTTGCACATGGCGGTCAAAGACGGACCATGCTGTCTGCGGCCGACTTGTTATCGTACGAGTACGAAGACGTTGTGCTCCTTTCTAACCGCATGTTCGCGGTGCAAACCAGGGACTTATTTCGTATGGGACGCATCCTACGATATACTCCCTCTCTCCCAGTTTATTTGTTTTGAATCTTTTCGTTTTATAAGTTTCAAATTCAAATTTAGAGCTCCCCATCACATGTTGAGATTACAATGTCCATTAAATCGTTGCGTGCATGTATAGTAAAGAAAAAAACCTCGAGTTTGGCATGAGTTCGTGCAGCGGTAGCACCACAAGGCCTGGTGCAGGAGTTACATTTCCCTCTCAGGGCCGTCGGGACTGAGCTTCGGCGCCTTACTACACCTGCCTTTGATTCAATACCATGTGGACCCGATAGGTGACTGGTCCACATGTAATGCTCCCGAAGGCATAGGGGCAGTGGGACCGAGAGGGGTGAGCCACAGGTCAGGAGACGTGTGGTGTCATTGGTTCGAGCGGCGTCATGGGAATCGCGTGTGGCTGTGGTAGAAATTGATGCTCACAGCATTTTAGGTGGCCCACATATCAAAACTAAAGGGGCGGTGCGGCTGAGAGGAGTGAGGCACACGTCGGGGGGACGTGGTGCCGTGGGTTGGAGCGGCGTCGTGGGAATCGCGATTGGCAGTGGATGAAACGTGATGGTCCATGTAGTTGAACTTCCATGGACAAGCTGTCATGTCTACGGACACATGCATTGCATACTGATCACTAGAAGGAGTAGTAGAGAAAGCTACATACACGGATAAATAGATCCTTATAGTCAAGCGGACCCACTCTACTACTTTGTTCCAAAGACATGCACACCATCGAAATAGTCCATCTATATCAATATACATCGAGGGAATAATTTTTTTACAAGAGAGGAAATAGTTCATCCATCCATAATGTCGTCCTGCTGGTGCGGCCTTTTCTTCTTCTTCTTCTTCTTCTTCTTCTTCTTCTTCTTCTTCTTCTTCTTCTTCTTCTTCTTCTTCTTCTTCTTCTCATTTTCTGTGGGAGACGGCTTCATAACAAGCTCTTTGGACCTCGCAACTATCTCGAAACTCACACGGGCATCGAGGGAAGCATATTTTATCCCCTCGTACGTCAAGGGATAATTCTCCCATCCAGATGACCTTAATGCCACCGTCTTGTCACCCTTCTAAAGATTTGTACCGAGCATAAAATTTGCTATGTTGAATAGGGATGGTGTCTGTTTATCACAATCTTCTACAGGAATTTTGATTCTGGTTTGTAGGTCAGCGATGCTTTTCAAATCAATGTTGTACGACTCCAGCTTCTATTTGTCCCCTTCGATGGCTGCCCCACAGAAGTATACGTCCTTCTGAGATAAGAAATCGTGAAGCTCACCTGGTATGTAGGGTGCGTGTATGATGTGGTACACCAAAACATCATCTTCGAGGCACAGCTGAAGGACGGCGGCGCGTTGGATCTTCCCAGTGGCATGCTCCGTGTACTCTGCGTCGAGACCAATGACCCTCGTCTCTACCTTTTCAAGGGAGTTGGATACATTGTTGATCCACTGCCGAACAACCCTTGGGTGGATGGTGACGGTGGCAACTATGCTCAACGAGCCTTCGACAAGAACATGTTGGACGCTAAAAACCTGCATCTCCATCTCTTTCGCCATTTTGAACCGCTGGAACGGAGGGCTATGGTTTGGAGAATTAGGATTAGACTAATCGTCAACCCGTGCAATTGCACGGGCAATCATCATGAAATTGTCGTTCTTGAATATAATATCTTTCAAGCTGAAATTGATAGAAAGTTTCTTATGAAAGAACTACAGTCAGGAAATTTGTATTTGAATCAATAACCAAGTTTATTATACTAAGGATGAATCATTCACTGGTTTTCATACTTACTAGGTGATATTTATCCTACACGTGGAAGGCCCAATTCATTTACTAACGTGCTCAAAAAGCCAACCACACACCATTTTGTAGGAATTCATTTGACAACTTCCCATGCTAGGCAACAGTATTGACAATAATCAGAATGATGTTTTAAGAAAATGCAAGTAACGTTTCAAAACAAACACACATGTACACAATTGGCACTACATTGCTACTTCTTTCAATTAACACCAAGCCTCTCTCTCTCTCTCTCTCTCTCTCACACACACACACACACACATGTGTCAATTTAGAGGCCAAGCACAGTTGATGAAAAGACATTTATCCATGTATGGATATAATGATACTTATTTATTTGCATGATTTCATCCTCTATTTGTTTTTTTACCTGCTCTATTTATCGTGTAGGTTGATGTTGCTAATTGTTGTACCATGAAAGAGTGAGAGAAAACAGGTACTTCACTTGAAGCAATATAGACCGAAAACATCTATTGTAAGTACTATTTGAAGGATATTACCTGCACACAATGAATTTTTTGTTTGCATGAATGCAACCACACCAAGAAAACCCTAGTTGTACTGAAATTTAGACATTCAGTTACGAAGCACAACTTCAAGGGTGCATTAAAATTCAGACAACCATGTCACATAATTGGAAAACTGAGATATATATGCATACGGGAAAAAATTATTATATTAGTAGGTGAGGGCAAAAAAACCGGGTGCTTCTTAATTTCCATGCTTATTTTGTGTTCTGAAATTAATTACTAACCAATACTTCGTTCTGCAATTTTGAAGCAGAATTTTTTTTGGAACTTTTTGTTATAAAATGAACATCGAGCAATCGAGCAAAATGATAAGGAAATGTATCATCTCTTTTTGATAGCTTATCAATGCATTCCATAATTATTATTTTTTGCCGAAAAAAGAGTGCCAGTAAATTAAAATAAAACTACAATATCTAAATGTGTATTTGCTGTAGCGTTTTGATTTAATCTTAATACAAAACAGTCAGATGATCTGTAATAGAAAACATATATGTACACTTTTTCTCAAACTCAACATGCACAGTTAATTAATCTGTCCGAGTCCTTCAGCTTACTTTTACCAATGCACTGTTGACAGACAACCTCGATCGAACCCATATGATATACGCAGTATTTACAGAAAAAAGTCTTCGTTTATTGGGAAAGAATCAATATACTTTTAATGTCGAATCGGGATTCACTAAGACAGAAATAAAGCATTGGGTCGAACTCTTCTTTGGTGTTAAGGTGGTAGCTGTGAATAGCCATCGACTACCTGGAAAAGGTAAAAGAATAGGACCTATTCTGGGTGAGCTAACTCCAAAAACCCGTCCTCAGTTCGGATTGCAGGCTGCAACTCGCCTGCATGAAGCAGGAATCGCTAGTAATCGCCGGTCAGCCATACGGCGGTGAATCCGTTCCCGGGCCTTGTACACACCGCCCGTCACACTATAGGAGCTGGCCATGTTTGAAGTCATTACCCTTAACCGGCTAAGGGGGTCGTCGTGTGATTCTGTTATATTTATCAAGCTTACCTTTTTTCAAAGTGCCTCCACTATCGTGGATGTATTAAGGTTGTCAGAATCAACATTCAATTAGTAATGGGTATTATGAAGTGTAGGAAAATTGGTATTCTAGCAATAGCTAGACTGGATCAATAAGCAATATAGATTTTCCCCAATGATAGTGTTCGAGTGGCTGCAAGTCAGCGTCTCTAGTCTTCATTCACAAAGACACAAAGACATAAAACTCCAGCCAGAGCAATTTTCAGCCATGCATCCTCTCAGTAGCACAATAGCTAGAAAATGTAACTTTCTTAATAACTGTACATCAATACCACAAATACACATTTAGTGTGACAGATTCCAAACATAGTACACATTCCCCTCTTCGGTTCATCTTCAAATTATGAGATCAGAAGAAACTAAGATTGCTAATTATGCTGTACCAATCATGACACGTTTAGTGTTGAAAACTATATACATGGATGACCATGCGGCCAGAGCTAGCCCTTAGTAAAAATTATCCAGTTCTCTTTTGTTGAAAACTATATAGATAGATGATCATGTGACCAGAGCTAGCTCTCAACAACAATATCCAGTTCTCTTTTGTCCGTCGCTTTCTTATAGCAAAGCTGAATTGCTCGTTCCTATATCTATGCCATTACAAATGAGAAGACTCCATGTTACCTGGTGTTTATCAAGTCAAAAAAGAATGACATTTAGCACGGAAGGATGAAACTTCTGGGCATCAATCTTGTGTACATATGAATTATGAAGCAAAAGATACAGACTGCAGAGTGAGAAATGACCAACGTAAAACAATATAATTTGTGTACTGTAAGAATGAAACACTGAAGAACCAATATACTCCCTCCATAAAGAAATATAAGAGCGTTTAAATAACTAAAGTAGTAATCTAAACACTGTTATATTTCTTTACAGAGGGACTACTTCTTATGGTAATAATTCATATCCAAAAAAGTAATCGATGAAGGGGCATCCGACACTAATTTAACCAGACATTTGAATAAAACATGTAAGAATTATCCAACCAATTACTGCAATGGGCTTATTGTCAGTATACACCTTACAAAGGCTAATTAATTATGAGAGACCTTAACGTCTCAAAAAGCTTAATGCCTAGAAATTTGCCATCCCTAGAAAGAAAATAATCACAGCTTGTACTTAGTAACACACATAAAAAATACAGTCCAGTCGATTTCGTTTTGACAGAACTACTGGTGAGCATGCTGCCTTGTGACCATGAGGTCATGGGTTCAAGTCCTGGAAACAGCCTCTTACAGAAATGTAGGGAAAGGCTGCGTACTATAGACCCAAAGTGGTCGGACCCTTCCCTGGACCCTGCGCAAGCGGGAGCTACATGCACCAGGTTGCCCTTTTTTTTTTTACTGGTGAGCATGCCATTCAGCTGCCGTATCACTAAAAGGTAGCCGCCAATGGGACCTGTAGAAACCTAAACATGTAGAATAAAATAGCATCCAAAATTGTATCATAAAAGGGAACTGATACTCAGGCCAAGATAAAGCTTACATCACGGCCACACACACACGCTCAGTCACAATCAACGTAGTCGGCCTGTGAGAGGAGCTTGTGTATACATATTGGACACTACCTGCATATATATAGATTATTGCGATGGAAGTCTCGGGCGTAATGTGGAGATGGATGGTTCAAGCAGAGTGATAACATGTATACATGTCAATTATACACATAGAAAATAATACAGTGGTTACTTATCGGAAATGGTAACCCACAACATTTTACTCATGCTGGAGGGCATAAATCGTTGCATACTTATCAATTTCAGTTACTGTTTCAACTGGAAACATGCAAGCGGAATTCGGAGAATAGATAATATCGCCATCATTCAAATGCACGATTAAAAAAAGTGGTACGAAATTTGTTGACGCCGCCTCCTCGTGGTGCCGCTTCTTCTTCTTCCTCTCCTCTCACAACTCTCACTTGTGTTTCTCTCTTCTTCTCTCAAGAACACACACAAGAGAAAGAAGACTCAACACACACACGCACGCATACCTCACCAGAGGAACCTAGCTTTGCCTCTTCCTCCCGGTGATACACACGTATGCTACATCTTTTTCTCCAGTCTTCACGGCCTTTTTCCATTACTGAATGAGATGACTATTTATACAAAGTTTGGCACTCAGCCAAGACCCACGCACTCACGCCGGCCATCACACTCGGCCATCACGTCTCGAGACTAGTTGCTCCACTAACCAACTAACTACATGAACTAACCCATGATCTTATCTTCTCCTAGAATCTCTCTAGGGTCCAAAGACTAGTACGTGCATGCAGCTGACAACTAGATAACTACTCCACGCATGCAGCTAACAAACTAACTGACTCTCTCAGTTCGACTAGACATGATTAATCCTAACATTCACCTCCCTAATCTTGTCATGTCAACTCCTCTAATCTTGATGCAGATCACCTGCAACCTCTTGCCATGAACTTTGCCTTCGCAGCACCATCGCCCCGTCATCGCGGCCGATCCATCTCGCCGAAGGCATCACACCACCACGTAGACCACCGTCGACCAGCTTCATGCTGATCCTCATGACGGCTTCACACCGCCGTACATCTTGTCAGCAGCATCTCACTGCCGTCTTCTTGGAACGGCATCTCACCGTCGTCTTCTCGTGGTAGCATCACACTGCCACTGCTAGCGCCGGACGGCATCGCGCCGCCGCCGCACCAAGCGGCATCGCACCGTCTCCTTCTTGTGGCGGCATCACACCGCCGCCTCCTCCTCGCGGCATCGCACCACAGTCTCCTTGTCGCCGCAGCATCACGCCGTGGCCTCCTCTTGACGTGGACGACGCCTTCGCGACACCGATCACCACGCTGTCTTGCTGCACGCAGTGACCACCTCTTGACGTGCACGACACCTCGACGCTGATCATCACATCGGCTGAATCTAGCGGTATCACACCGCAACGGGCCACCAGCGGAACCACGCCGCCGATGACCTCCACCTCGCATCGTCGACCTCCGCATCACATGGAGTCCACCGCGCCGCCACGCAGGAGCTCCACAGCCTCCATGCCACCGTGCAGCGCCGCCGCGCTCGCCGAGGTGTCGCGCACCTCCATAGGCCGACACGAGACCCGGAACTTCATCGCGCGCCGCCGACGGACGCCGCCACCGTCGGCACACCTCCGGCCGGCAAGAGCAATGACGCCCCAAGACAACCAAGCTCATGATACCAATGGTTGACGCCGCCTCCTCGTCGTGCCGCTTCTTCTTCTTCCACTCCTCTCACAACTCTCACTTGTGTTTCTCTCTTCTTCTCTCAAGAACACACACAAGAGAAAGAAGACTCAACACACACACGCACGCATACCTCACCGGAGGAAACTAGCTTTGCCTCTTCCTCCCGGTGAGACACACGTATGCTACATCTTTTTCTCCAGCCCTCACGGCCTTTTTCCATTACTGAATGAGATGACTATTTATACAAAGTTTGGCACTCAGCCAAGACCAACGCACTCACGCCGGCCATCACACTCGGCCATCACGTCTCCAGACTAGTTGCTCCACTAACCAACTAACTACATGCACTAACCCATGATCTTATCTTCTCCTAGAATCTCTCTAGGGTCCAAAGACTAGTACGTGCATGCAGCTGGCAACTAGATAACTACTCCATGCATGCAGCTAACAAACTAACTGACTCTCTCAGTTCGTCTAGACATGATTAATCCTAACAAAATTGAAAGATTTCTGTTAACTTAGAAAATCTGAATATTATTGTCAGAGTGCAACATTATTTTAGTTTAATAAAAAAACCAAAAAATGCTTGATCATTCAGAACTTCTTTGGAAGTCAAGTTAAAGTCAAGGTGGATTAATCTTCTTAGGAGAAATGACCAAGTATATGTGCTATATTTAATCTTCAGTTTAGGTTCTAGATTAACTGATTAAGCCGTCTATGCAAGTGAACATACAAAAGACTGGAGAAATTCAAATTAGATAATCTAGTTATCCAAGCATACCATGAAATAAATCGAAGAATCAGTCCAAAAACAAATATAAGAGCATGTGCACTGAAGAGGGAAACAATGTATCGATACATTGATTTCCCAAAAACAAATGATGTAATTATGTGGCAATAGGAAGATGGATTCCGGGAGGTAGAAAGCTATGGACAAGCGAACCAACACTATACGTACAGAAGCCAAAATTCAAGTCAAACCTGCAGTAGCAGGAATAGTTACAATGTGATCAATGACGCGAATTGGAGGTAGTTAAAATCATATAAGGACTACATATCCTATTTGCAACCTACTTAAAAATAGTATGGTAGTGATTAAGTTTTCTCACATATTGTTTTTACAGTTCCTAGTCTAGATTACTATTTGGAAAAGTAGATATAGTGTCACGCATGTACACTAGACATTCTGCTGCACACAATGGAACACATAAATCTGTTAGTTTCGTAAAAACATATTTAGCTGACAATATTCGGATCATTATCAACATATATACCTCCCCGCTCTAAATATGCAAATCACTAATAGGGCACACTGATACATATTTTGTATAAGTTAGCATCTCTAAAATCTAGACACTGGAACTCCAAAAAAAATATCATATTATCAGGAATGAACCTAGGAAATATGGATTCCATGGTTACATTTGCAGGGAAATTTCATATGGGTGTTTAATAATAATAAAACATAGATTTGGATCCCTTTTCAAACACGGTACATGTATGTGCTGTAAATAGAACCTATATAACTCAAGTACGCCGTACATCTAGCTTAATTTTTGCATGGGCAACAATTTGATCTTACTGCAGATCTGCCAAAGATAGATATATATACCACTACCATGCGATAATCTAACAATTAGCGTTTACTCGGAAGAAATAACATACAACATCGAAATTCATTCCATAGGAATCGTCAACTATTTTTGTTGTCTAACAAATGGTCGCACGGGAAGACATGTGTAAAGCTTCCCGTGTAAACAGTTAATGTAAATTGGCAGGTTGGCAGTGGCAGTTGATGTGGATGTAGTTTAACAGAAACTTGCTGCATGGTGCCACTTTAGGCGAGATCACATTCTAGCTGGTTCTCACCCACTCGCCCAAATGTATAATCTGATGTAGAGAAGTGATGAAGATAGATATAGAAAAAGGCCTTTTGTTGTTGATGAGATGTGATGGATTAAGCCGACTTATTAGGGGTTCAGTGATGAATTAAACGGATGGAGGAGCAGGGATTTAACAATGCAAGGCGATTTACCAGTGGAGTGGGGCAGGAATAACGGGAGACTGACTCGAGTAGGGCTTCGATTGTAAGTTAAGGTGCCACCAGTCCAACGTAATTGCTCAACTTGACGGCCTCAAGTACCAATCGGGGCCTCCTTTCTTGAAACCATCATGCGTACTACACCTCCTCATATGATGCATCAACCATCTATATTTAAAAACTTGAAATAAGAAGAGTTCTAATGGTTGGGTGCGGAGAAATTGGATTGCATCACTGATCATAACATTGCAATGAAATACAAAAAAGAGGTCTGTATACATGGTACTCCAAGAATAACAATGCGAGTTTGATACATATACATAGTAAGAAAAAAATACTAATGTTACAACAAAAATCAAAAGCCTAGATAGAGCCCTAAAACACAAATTAGTAATCCCCACAAAAAAACACAAATTATTAATGCTATTGTGATGCAACCTTTTTCAGATCGAAACAACATGCAGATCCGACATCTTTTTCTAGATCAAAGGGGCACACCAATCTAATGGAAAATAGAAACGCACATGGCTTACTTGAGATCATCACTACGGCCCCGGATATGAAAAGTTGAAATAAGAGGAGATTTAAATATTTCATAGGGGCGGGATTGAGAAGAGATTGGGTTGCAGCACGGATGGCCGGTGACCTGCAACGGAGAACAAAGAGGGAAACGGAGCCGGCTGGGCGCGCGGCGACGGAGTACCTTGGGGCGCGAAGGAGGCTGAAGCTTCTGCTCACCGGCCATGAATGGGAGCGCCGTCTAGGTCATGGAGAGCAGCGGAGGAGAAGACGGGTTGCCGGCTATGAATGGGAGCGCCGCCTAGGGGCATGGAGAGCAGCAGAGGAGGAACAATGGAGGAGGAGAAGACGGGCCAAAGGAGCAGATATTTTTGTATTCTGTATTATTAAATTAAAAGAGAGGAGGCGTGTGTAATAGTTTGCTTGGTTGGGATTCATCCGATGGCTATATAGAATACATGACACAGGGATCTACACCAGATAAACGGCTCTTAATTACTGATTAACGTGTGAATTTACAGGAAGTTTGTAACTAGTACAGGTATAGATAGATAGATAGATGGCTAGTCTAACTGAATTAGTAGATGATTATTTAAAAAGGTTAAAAAAATGTGAACGCAGTGGAGTTTGGATGCAAATGAAGACGAAGGGGAGATGAAGCAGCCGAGGAAAATCGATTCCCGATGGAGAAGTAAATGGGAGAAGTGGCGTGCAGGCAGTTGATTAGACGGCTAGGTATACTAAACGAAAAGGCTATGCGGGTAGACTGAGGAGTCATACATGTTCGTGTACGTGCCCATCCTTCCTGATAGGTGGGACCTATGCAAACAGATAAAAAAATGTGACATAGCTGGTTCAGATGGATATTGGCGCGTGAGTGGGAGACACAACATTCTCTGGTTAAGGAATACTCCCTCCGTCTAGGTGAGTAAGTCACCTTATGAAAATCATGTTTTACCAAAATCTTTAGGCATGGAGCATTAACTTCCTGCTCGATCCCCTCCCAGCCTCGTTAGCCAGCGTTCTCTTCCTCTGCTGCTACGTTCTACCTTTCCATTTTTCGTCTTCTCAAATGTGGAACGATCTACATGCCGTCCTTGATGCACCAGAACGACCACTGCATGCATCGCGGCAGGGCGTTGATTAGGCCTAATTGGAGAGCTGAAAAGGCATCCTTATAACTACGTATTAATTGCTGATTTTGCTTCCATTTGTAACAGTGTCGTGGTTGGAAGTTTTGCTCATCTTGGTGCTCTTTCTCATCCAATCTACAGCCACGTAGGTTGCGCTTACCTAGACGGAGGGAGTACACGGTTATCCTCATCAAAGGCCTATCTTCACGCTTCCGCATGCACGAGAATTTGGTTCTGCTTGTAATATGGATGATACCTGGAGCATGAAGTGAACAGGCATGCTAGCACGGGAGACCTATTTCCGCTATACAATACTGGAGTACGCATGTTCCTACTACTGTGGTACACTTGATGGTCAAAAAACTATTCATCTGGTCCTCACAATGAAGTGACAACACCCTGCGTCTGACACTAGTCTAGGCGGCGTGTTCGGGTTACCAAAGTCAGCCTCACCCTGTGCACTGTGTAGTCTGTCACCGCCGCTGTACAGCACATTGGCATGCCTCGCCTCGTCTCACTCTCCCCTCCCATAGCACCACTCGATCTCCATCTCCGTCTCCGTCTCCATCTCACTATGACCCCGTGTACCTCGCCTCGCTCACCTCCCCCAATACCACTATTCCCTCGCTAGCCGCTCCAGCACCGACAGCCTTCTCCCCCATAAATCAAGCCCCCCAAAAACCCCACCTTCCAAACTCCACCATGGCCGAACACGAACCGTGCAGCATCCGTATAAGCCGCGATTGGAGCAATCTCCCCAGTGAAATCCTCGACCTCTGTTGTTCGTGTATGGATATGTTTAGCGCCCTGCGGCTGGCTGCATGCTTGAGGGACATGCAGATGGCCATCGTCAAAGCGAGGCCTAAACTTTTCAAGACACCCTGCTTGCTGCTATCTGGTCTTGCAAGATTCGATCACCATGATACGGAGCCGTACATGATGCCCCTCGACTTCAATCCGATCTCCATTAGCCGAAACTTCTTTGCAGGTATGTAGTGGGTCGCCGTACATCATTTCCCTCGACTTCGATCCGATCACCATCGCCCGAAACTTCTTGGCAGGTATGTACTAGGTCAGCATGAACTCCCACTGGATGGCTGCCTTCAGAGAAGACGGTAAAAAGTTGGTGCTCGTGAACTTCAAGACCACCCATGATATTATCCTTCCAACGTAGGATTATATAGAGTTTTACCGCCGCGGTCCAAGTCATCTAGATTACCACGTCAGTTGGACGGACCTTGTTTTGCAGAAGATTGTAATCTGCCAAGTGCCCACACGACATGCGAATTACGCAGACTTCAAGCTAATTTTCTTGTTCGACAGCGGACTCGCCTCTTTACGCCAGTGCCTTCTTTAGCTAGAGAAAACTCAGTTCGCAGTGGATCATCATCAAAGCTGATACACACTTCTGTGATGCTATTGAACACAATGACATCATCTACGCGATCGACAAAGCAGTTGGCACCATGTATAGCTGGGACGGCGCATGTAAGTTGTTTCTGTCTCATGTTAATGATGACGCAATGACACTGTTTGAACTTTTTGTGATGATTGGCATATCCTTGTTTGAGCAGAATTTGAGTAGAACTATAACAATGTATTAGAGACGCCGTAAATCAGCTATATTTGGAATGAGTTAATTCATCCGATTCTGACCATGTCATTATAGCCAATTTGTACCCCTGAATAATCAAACGGTTAGGAATATATGGATATTCTTCTTATTTTACAGTAATCTATATACTACTACTAAATATGAGTGTGTATCAATGGCCATGTTAGTTTCCTCATTTTCATGATGTAGAAACATGCACCACACTGATGGTTTCATCTAACCATACATTAGGAAATTAAATGTGCATATGGAGAACTCTATCTTTGGAAGTAGTGAAATTCTGTAATGCTTGCCATGTGTACATACCTATATTCTCCCTTTAGCAATCAGTGGCTAGAATAATATCCTCACAATAATTTTGCCCACAAAACATGAGTATATAATAATGCATGGTCTGCTAGTTACATTGAAGAATTTGTTTGTGAGGACAGAACATGATTACATAACATGCATGACATGGTAGTTTCCTATGAAGAATCGATTGCGAGATAACATGAGTATAACCATGCATGGCACTTCTATATTTTTGAACCCAGTATACATTTTCCTATATTTTCGTCCCAGTTCCAACAGGGACATATCAATGTTGTTTCTTGCATTATCCTACTCATACTCTGAACAATGCTGATATTACATTAACAATGTCTGTTCTTTTTAATATGATGCAGTGTCCCTACAGTTACTGCCCTTTGTAATCACACCACCTTTGCCAAAAACAGGGAAGCACAACTGGTTACTCGCTCGATCAGACGACAACAAAAGACTGATGATCATTCGGATACATGAGCCGGAAAAGTTATATTGCAAAAACCCCACTGTATACAAGCACCATGAAATACGTGAGTATTCGTACAGTGGTTGTTACGTCTATGAGCAGGATACCAGCTTGTTGGGGCCTTCAGGATTTTTTAGTTGGAGGCGGGTAAACATCCTTGGTTCACACTCTCTGTTTCTCGGACTCAATTATCTGACTAGCCAGGAGATCACCGTTGGCAAGGACCTTGATGGCAGAGAGGCTCTATTTGCTATGGAAAATTGTGTCTTCACGGCGATCCCTAGGAGTTCGAGAATAAACTCCCCTGATTCTCAATGATACAACCTGCAGCCAAAAGAAGGTGAGAATGACAAAGGCATCCGGATTAACTTTGATCCTTGGATGTCTCAATTATGACAGGTAGTGATGTGGTTCAAGCTTTGAGGTTGATAGGTAATTGGGCTGTTGCATCGAAAGGGTGGAGTACTGGTGTCTCCGGATCACTGGTCAGTGAAGCGGGGCTTCAAATTATGATGGTGTTGGATCATCTCTTCGAATGACTTTGTTGTCTTTGTTGTTGGTTCTGGATGGGTAGTTCTTTCTTTTGTTATGCATATTCCTTCTCATTTGGTCATCCTTGTTTATGTCACTCTTACGATGTAATAGTTGCCTCTGTTTAGAATGTCATTCTCGTCTGGATCACGAGAGTCTGAGCGCTGCAGATAGGTGCGTTTTGGTGGTGTAGCAAGACTTCTTATGAACTATCATGTCTTGCTATTTATGTCAGTAGTAGTCACTAATCAGTGTTTGAATGTTGTATATATCATTTTTTTGAACTGCTTATTGTCTCGAACTACTGGTGGGCTAAATGAGGGCATCACCATTCTCAAGTGTTCAGAGTATATCTCCTTTTTTCAAGTTATATAATTTGAGCTCAGTGTCTTTTCGATGATGTACACTTGTTTGGGCCAGTGAGGTGTCGTTGAATATGGGCCAAGTAGTAACGCAATGCCAAACAGGTCAATTATGACTCTCAGGTCGGGCTCTCAAAAGATCCTCAAAAAAAAGGTCGGACTCTCCAAAAAATAAAGAATAAGGACTCTTAGGCCGACATGTGGGCGCCACCGGTGTTTTTGTGCACTTGCGCGCGAAGAGCATATTGGCGCGTGTTCGAAATTCATGCTACCTTTTCATCCCCAATCTCCCGCCCCTCCCCCACCTCCGGAATCTCGATTCCTACTCCAGTTCCCCCAAACCCCCCTCCTATACTCCCTGTACTCAAGCACACTATCATGTCGCCGGTCAACGCGGATCTTCGAGCCGGAGATCCTGAGGTCCGTCCTGCCTTCGGTCGCTGCGTGCTGTCGCTCAACAGTGGCATGGCGGCGCTTGGCGACCAGTTTGCCGGCAAAGTGCTGATGGTAACCATCAACGTCGACCGGCCTCTGATACGTTCATTTTGCATCATGCTTTTATATCAATATTTATTGCATTATGGGCTGTTATTACACATTATATCTCAGTACTTATGGCTATTCTCTCTTATTTTACAAGGTTTACCATGAAGAGGGGGAATGCCGGTAGCTGGAATTCTGGCTGGAAAAGGAGCAAATGTTGGAAACCTATTCTGCACAACTCCAAAAGTCCTGAGACTCCACGAAACAAATTTTTGGAATTAATAAGTATTTATGAGCGAAAGAAATAGGCCAGGGGGCCCCACACCCTGTCCAGGAGACAGGGGGGCACGCCCCCCCCCCCCGGGGCGCGGCCCCCTATCTCCTGGGCCCCCTGGTGGGCCTCCGGCGTCCATCTTCTTCTATATCATCACTTTTACCCTGGAAAAAATCGTGGGCAAGCTTACGGGACGAAACTCCGCTGCCACGAGGCGGAACCTTGGCGGAATCAATCTAGGGCCACTACTAGGAAAAGGCATGCTAGTGGCGCACCAGTTTTGCCTGCTAATGGTGCACTACTGGTGCGCCACTAGTATCACACCATTAGAATTTAATTCTAATGGCTCACCAGTGGTGCGCCATTAGTATCTGGTGTTCTAATGTCGCACCACGCAGTGCGCCATTAGTATAGCCCAGAGTGCGCCATTAGAATGCCTCCCAAGGGGCCATATGTACCCATGTGCTTTGGCATACTAATGGCGCACCAGTGGGTGATGCGCCATTAGTGTGCTCTAGCTTACTAATGGCGCACTTGTTTGTGGTGCGCCACTAGTCTGAATATTAGGGATTTTTTCTGATATTTGCACAGGTTACAAAATATGTTACTGGACAGAATATGGACAGCACCACACAGCAACAGCAGATTCATCGAATACCATAGAAGATCATCATCATACAACTTCTAACATTACAAGTCTCGAGCCCGCGAGTAGCGAGTTTGTCGAAAGTAATACTAATCCTAACAAGTACTACTAATCTTCATCATACAATTTCTACTCGTTATTAATAACAAGTCATACGATCATCATCTTGATAGTCATCGAACCAACCCTAGCTACTAAATTGTTCTTAGCACATGATCATCAGTATTAGGCAGGACCTAAATACCCTATTTAAGGTAAAATAGCATAAAACAATATAGACCCTGACTCTCCATTATGAAAAATGGAGATCATCCTGTCTCCAATTCTTGCGCTTCGCTTCCTTTCGCTTCCAAGAAGCTCTTTACGACTGTCCATATATTTTTTCCATTCTTTGATTGTCATGTCTCCACTTCTTTTAGGAATCCGGTATGGACAGTTGAGATTCGTAGGACGACCTGGTTGTATGTTCAAAACATGAAGGCTACCATGCGTATACATCAGATGATGCACACAAACCTCCGGGATTCTCTGTTTAAAAACATAGTAATAACTACATAGTTAGCAATGATGTACTAGTTTTAGAAGTATGCAAAAGATGCACGAATGTCGTAATAGTAGAAAATCTTACCAGGGTATCTCCATGGTAGTTACCGTAGTTCAACACGTGCACTAGTGGCACGTATTGACCATAATGTTGAGGAGTTTGATTGTAGACATTGTAATTCTCAAGATCAGTACAAAATCCGACCAGATGATTTTTCTCGTGATAAGTTAACTCGGAGCCATCGGTGTAGTGGGTTTTGTCTACCATGTTCCGCACATTGTTTGAACAATCAAAATAAGTTGTCAATGGAAATAAGTTGTCAACTATTTTGAAATGAACAATATAAATTAGTTAATAATTAACTATGTTTGAGAAACTCACATAGCGGTAGAACTGGAGGCGTATCAACAAGGACCCAAATGTCCATATTGTCTTGGTCGATGTCAGGATCACCAAGATCCATGGTGACAAGCATACCCTCATCAAAACCATAGATCTTGCAAAATGCTTCCCAATTTTTGCAACCAAAATGGGTTACGCTCCCAGAATTATTAAGATTTACTTCAAAATCCACATCATGATGAGTCCTTAGGTGAATTTTCTTTGTTTCATAATTTTCATGGTCTTCAAAACCCATCCTCTCCAAGACATAGTGTCTTGCATAGCATGGGATAAGCTAGTCGAATTGTAAAAGATGATAAGTACACGTTGAAATATATAGTTGAAGTCGTGCTTAATTACAAAAAAACACTTGTCGTCGTTGCGTACCGTTTCAACATCGAAGGTCTCCTCGAGCTTAATGTGGAAGCGTCGATCTTCGTCCAGCTCAATGAATCTGTCGCACTGACCTCGGTCGTCGTGGCACCAGTCGCACTCCCCCGGGAGACTTTCATCGTCCGATGACGACATTTCCTATGTTCATAATTCAAAACTACATCATCTCTGTTGGGTCCAATAAGATAATCCACAGTGTTAGGATGAGTGGTTCCTCTTTCAGATTGGGGTTTATCGATGACGAGCAACTGACATTAGTAATAAATGTGAGTTGATATCACACTTCTATATGTATAACACAAGAGGAAGTTGATCCTACTTAACTAAGTACTAAGATACCCCAGCCCATGCATTAGTCGCAAGGACCCCATATGTCCTATTTTTAGCAAAGTCATGCTAAAATTCACGGAAAATTTCAGCATGACCTTTGCTGAAAATAAGACATATGGAGTACCCGAATTTGCCGGAACGGAAGTTAGTCGACATTCCAGCAAACTCAAGGGCCTCTCGGGGTACCTGCAAAATCATCACGACACAATGGTCGGAGACAAAACCCAACAACTTTACAAGTCTTTCACAGATTTGTTTGCAAATCTGATATGTAATAAAGATGAGCCTCCAATGCTGATTTGTTTGCCTCAAGACAAGATGAACCTCCAATGCAACAAGTAATAAAATGTTTGCAAGTTCTGATATGTTTGCAAGATGAACCTCCAATGCAATAGTCTTAGACATTAGGACACTACAATGATCTACAACCTTATGTAAAGTGCCAACTCCACACATTTCTTTTTCACAGCTTTTATATTATTTCTAGAAGCAACACAACAGGGTACACAAGAAGAAAATCAACTGGGATGGGCACCATGCCACTGCCCTAATTAAACCCTAAAATAAACATTTCTCTTTCCCCTCCCCCCCTCCTATCCCTCTCTCTCTCTTTCCCAGCTCCAACCCCAAACACAAATTAAACCCTATATTTACTTGTAATTAAGATTCAGCCTTGGATAATCAACATAATCATCTTGAACCCTATATTTACTTGTAAATAAGAGTCCATATCTCTTGACTAGAACCACACCAAACCCATCTTGTGTTGTGTATCATCCTCCGCTGCCCCCCAAAAAACAGAGGGCAACGGCGGGCGGCGGCCACTGCCGCCGGATGCATGTATCAGGTAACGCATTAACCTTTTTCTGTCTCTTAAACAGAACTCACGTTTTCATGTTACATCAACAGTACATTAGTTAGGCAATGTACATTCATCAGGTCAGGAAAACTGTGGCTTGTTATATTCTGTGCAGTTTGCCTATGTGCAGATTTAAGACTCTCATATTGCTAGTAAACTAATACTTGATACTTGATGAATGGCTTGTACTCTCTAGAAATGGGTGTGATATTTTGGATCACAATTTACCTCTAAAATCTGCCTATAACAATGGGCAACATGAGAACAACCCAATTCATGATGAACTGGCTCATGGTGTGTGACAACATCCTTAAAAGTGCAGAAAGGATGGATGCACCAGAAATTATGCAAGGATCAGTTGCTTACACATCTATCACTGAAATTTGAAAAACCTGTTTTTTCTCTGTTCTGGCTATAATGCTATATGTCTATACACTTATTCACTACATATCATCCTCTATCCCTATGCTTTTTCCCCTTGATTCTATTGCCGGCCTATTCCGCCTTTTGATTTTCCCTCCCATACTGCTAGGTATTATTCTTGTGTTCCTTGCTTTTGTTTATACAACTACCTTTCCCATCCATGGCTCGCTAAATTTAATGTTACTGCCCCACCCATTGCGATTCTTGTGTTCCTGGTTTTTGCTGTGTTTTATTTTTGCCATTCCTTTCTTTTCTTGGTTGCTGATTAGTCCTGCCCTCAGACAAGGAAGATAGATTACACGAAGGGTTGCTTGTATGTCAATTTACATGGGGATACGAGGATTTGGCGAGTAATTCTGGAGTTAGCTTGGTTCAATATACCAAAGCTTTGGAACTCTTTTCTATGGCCAGTGGACGAGCGCATCTCGCCTTATGATATCCAATTATTCAAGCTGTGCAAAACATGCACATAGCCCTGTTACACCTGTACCAGTCTGGTAGAGCGAATTCATGATAATTCCATCACTTAACTCAGACTCCAACACGGGGTTGTTTGCAGGTACTCTCTTCAAGGTTGTGCAGTTTCAGATTGGTCAACAAAGCCATATGTCTAGCCACCCACTGCAACACTCTTCCTCGCGTCACATCTCTAATGCGCCGAGCTTTGGTGATTCGGCTGCTATTCAACTACAGCTAAAAACATGTCTTCTACAAACGTTCTGGTGGCTAGGGAAGAAGGTCTTGTCTTGGCAATATTCCACAGCTAGTATATTTAGCTCAGAAAGTGTAAGAAATAACTCGAAGTGCATGCAAAATATCTTTGATTACAGTTCATATGAATACCCTGAGAGGTTTATGTTCTCAACGAATATATACCCATTTCAAAATATCTTCCTTGCCAACCTTGCTCCTTTTCTTCCACCCTCACCTCTCCTCCCATTCCATTGGCGCCATGGCCTTAACACCTCACCCCTCCACCCGCCACCCCACAAAAAACCTGGCTGTTAGTTAGCAACAGAATCCTGGCTGTTATTGTATTTCTTCAGCACCTATTTCTGAGCATTTTGGGATTACTACTGTTTTAATGCAGCTTAAAGCTGAACACTATGAACGGTAGCAACAGATAACAGCATAAAAACGTTTCTTGCATAACCATGCGCAGAACTAAATGATTGATAAACTAAAATTGTGGTACATAATTTGGGTATTTAAGAACTCCATGCACACAATTCAGAATGCACATGGAGTACTAATTATTCATGTTTGCTAGGCACTACTCCCACAATTTTTTGAACCTAATTTGACCTAAATTCGAGAGGGATTTGTAACGCCCCGGTTTCGATGCGCCAGGTGTCCGCTAGTTATTCGCCGTTGTTGCCATGTCATTTGCTTGCGTGTTGCATATTGTCATGTCATCATGTGCATTGCATTGCACACGTGTTCGTCTCATGCATCCGAGCATTTTCCCCATTGTCCGTTTTGCAATCCAGCACTCCTATGCCCTCCGGCGTCCCCCTTTTGTCTCTCGTTGTGAGCGGGTGTTAAACTTTCTCGGAATGGCTCGAGTCTTGCCAAGCGGCCTTGGTACACCACCGGTAGACCGCCTGTCAAGTTTCGTGCCATTTGGAGTCCGTTTGATACTCCAACGGTTAACCGCGTAGCCCGAACCCCCCTTTTCTCTTTGCAGCCCAACACCCCTCCAAAGTGGCCCAAAACCCAGCAAACTCCCCTCCATGCTCTCGGTCGTTCGATCACGATCGTGTGGGCGAAAACCGTGCCTCATTTGGACTCTCCTAGCTCCCTCTACCTATATATTGCCCTCTCCCCCGAAATTTCGTAGTCCAAACACCCCAAACACTAGATTTTCCCCTCCGCGCTGCACCGGACATGTCCAACCCCGGCCGGACACATCCGCCCCGCGCCCCCTCGTCCAACCGGCGTCCGCCACGTGGCCTCTCACCGTCGTCCGCGCCGCCGGCCCGCGGGGCCCGAGCTGGGCCCGCGCGGCCCG
>NC_041387.1:231659867-231667085 GCF_002162155.2 Triticum dicoccoides | reverse complement strand
GCGGCTACCCCGAGCGCTCGCCCCGAGCCCCGCCGTCGTCTCGCGCCTCCGGCCGCCGCCGGCTGCCTCCCAATCAGCACCGCCCTCCGCCGCCGCGCCGGATCCGGCCGGACCAGCCCATCCGCACCGCCTCCCCTCGCCCCGCCAGTCCTCCTTCGACCTCCGGGGATCTCCGGTGCCCCCAGCTCGCCGGAGCCGCCGCCCCGCTCGCCGGAGTTCGTCTCCGGCAGGATCGGGACGAGATCCACCCATCCCCGGAACCAAACGTCACGTCCCCGTATCCCGGATCCCTCCGTCCCGCATTGACTTTCGCGGAGGTAAAAAATCTGCTAAGTCCCCGAAGTTTTTGACATTATCATGCCATGTTCATCGCATCATATCTCCTCGCATACTGCTCCGTTTCGTGCGTGTAATATGTCAAATTGTTTGTCTCAATGAGTACATCATTACATTCCATTGCATCATATTCATTTGAGCTTATCTTGATGCCTGAATCATCATTACAAGAGTGCTTCGTGATGTTGTCTGTTGTCTGTTAACACAAACATGCACTTTTGTCATTTTTGCCATGTTTGATGTGTGCATCCTATGAGGTTGATGTCTACATGTGTTTTGATCTATGCCATGTCTTCTTTACAGTGGTGTATGTCATGTATTTTTCTGATCAATGTGGTGACTAGAACAAGCATGCAAACTAGGCTTCGTAATGTTACTGATTTTAGTCCCTGTTCTGCTGTTATTTTGATGCCATGTAAACATGATGCTACAGAGAGACCCATGCATATTTTGTGATACTTCAGTAAGGGTTTTTTGAACGTATGGTTTTGATCTATCCATTCATGCCCCTGTTTGCAATTATGGTGTGGTCTAGCATGTCATTTTCGTGCTCTACTTTTGCTTCAAAATGTTTCCTGGCAGATTGTTTACATGTTATTCAATTTTGCCAAGGTTGTTGTTGTTGATCCTTGCATGCTATGAACTTGTTCTTGCCTTGGTTTGTTTCATAAACATATCTTCTTGCCGATGCTATGCTTATCTTGTCATGCAATGACTTGAGGTGAGTGAATCAAGCTTGTTAAGTAGTGTACTCGTTGTTGCTGTTTGCTAGGCTGAATCTGTTATTTCGTGATGCTATGTAAACCTGCTACTACAAGTCATTCTATGCTTAATCTGGAGATGTTCACTAAATATGTTTTATTCTACATGTCATGCTCTATCCATTCAGGCCCCTAGTTGCAATTATAGCTTTCTGTAGCTTGTTCATATCTTGCTTCAAAGTTGCTTAGTAATGTTGCTGTCAGCCTGTTAACATTAAGTTCAGTTGTTGCCATGTGTTTTGCTAGTGATCCATGCACCCTATGATCTTGCTCTTGCCATGCTTAGCTTCATAAATATGTTTTCATACTGTTGGTTGCTTTGCCATGCTATGTATTGCTCTGTGGTGAGTGGTACAAGCTCACAAACATGCCTTCATAATTCTGTTTCTGTCATGTTTGAATCTGTAATATAACTTGCTATGTTTACATGGGTGTCATCATATCTTCTGATCCTTTTTGGCTCATGGTCAGTAAAGGACTTTTGTTCTATGCTTTTAGTAGTATCATGCCATGCCTTTGTTTGCCATGATAAGTTCCTGTAACATGTTGTTTGATAGCTCTAAACATTGCAACCTGATGTTAATTTCTGCAAAGTCTGAACTGTTATCATTTGCAATCTTGCCATGTGTGTTTGAGCATGTTCTAGTGATTTCTGGAGATAGCTCAGTGTTCATGTTTTGTTATGCTTTACCTGTAAATCATGACCATGCCTTTTGTTTTCTTGTTGAGGTCCTGTAGCATGTTGTTTTGGTGCTTGTAATATGCCTAGTTGCTGTTTTGGACAGCTTGTCCTTTAAACTTGTTTCATGTGTGTGTGTTGAACCGTTGCTCCGTTTTGAGTGTGCTCTATATGAAACTTGCTTAGAATTGCATGTAGCTTCATATTATCATGTTGCATCCTTGTTTTGGTATGATTTCTTGATGTTTGGGTGTATTTTGCATCAATGCCATGTTTAACTTGTGTTGCTCATATCTTCTAGGCCGTAGCTCCGAACTAAGTGAACTTTATATGTAACTTGACTAGAATCTCGTGTAGATCATCTTGGTGCATCTTAACTTGCTGTTTAACAACTTGAACTTAAGGTTTATTCAGATCTGGACCAATTTCGAAATATGCATATGAGCACTTACCGGATTTATTATATGTTGTTCCCGGCCTCATTTAAACTTGCTTTATGTGTTGTTCTTGTTTGCATCATCCCTTGCCATGAGTAGCCTCATCTAGATTTGTCATGCATCATGCTTGTTGTGCATCATGTCATGTTCATGTGTGGTGTGTTTACTATGTTGTGTGCTTCTTCTCGATAGTTCCCGTTTCGTTGCGTTCGTGAGGACTCGTTCGTCTACGCTTGGTTTGTCTTCGTGGCTTCATCTTCTTCATGGACTCGTTATTCTTCCTTGCGGGATTTCAGGCAAGATGACCGCTACCCTGGATCTCACTACTATCATTGCTATGCTAGTTCTTTCGTTCTGTCGCTATACTGCGCTACCTATCACTTGTTCTTCAAGCCACCCCAAATTGCCATGAACCTCTAACCTTTGACACCTTTCATATGCAAACCACTGTTTGGCTATGTTACCACTTTTTCTCAGCCCCTCTTATAGCATTGCTAGTTGCAGGTGAAGTTGAAGATTTCTCCATGGTGGACAGGATTTTGGTTGGGATATCACAATATCTCTTATATTATTAATGCATCTATATACTTGGTAAAGGGTGGAAGACTCGACCTTATGCCTGGTGTTTTGTTCCACTCTTGCCGCCCTAGTTTCCGTCATACCGGTGTTATGTTCCCGGATTTTGCGTTCCTTACGCGGTTGGGTGATTTATGGACCCCCTTGACAGTTCGCTTTGAATAAAACTCCTCCAGCAAGGCCCAACATTGGTTTTACCATTTGCCTCACCACCACCTACTTTTCCCTTGGGAGTCGCTCTCTCAAGGGTCATCTTTATTATAGCCCCCCCGGGCCAGTGCTTGTCTAAGTGTTGGTCCGAACCAAAGCCACTTGTAGCGCCACCTCGGGGAAACTCGAGGTCTGGTTTTAGTTGCACGTAGTGTTCATCCGGTGTTGCCCTGAGAACGAGATATGTGCAGCTCCTATCGGGATTGTAGGCGCATTGGGCGGTCTTGCTGGTCTTGTTTTATCATTGTCGAAATGTCTTGTAAACCGGGATTCCGAGTCTGATCGGGTCTTCCTGGGAGAAAGTATATCCTTCGTTGAACGCGAGAGCTTATCATGGGCTAAGTTGGGACACCGCTGCAGGGTATAATCTTTCGAAAGCCGTGCCTGCGGTTATAGGCAGATGGGAATTTGTTAATGTCCGGTTGTAGATAACTTGACACCAGATCCGAATTAAAACGCATCAACCGCGTGTGTAGCCGTGATGGTCTCTTTTCGGCGAAGTCCGGGAAGTGAACACGGTCTTTGGGTTATGTTTGACGTAAGTAGGAGTTCAGGATCACTTCTTGATCATTGCTAGCTTCACGAACGTTCCTTTGCTCTCTTGTCGCTATTATTTGCGTATGTTAGCCACCATATATGCTTAGTCGCTGCTGCAACCTCACCACTTTACCCCTTCCTTTCCCTTTAAGCTTTGCTAGTCTTGATACCCATGGTAATGGGATTGCTGAGTCCTCGTGGCTCACAGATTACTACAACAATAGTTGCAGGTACAGGTTATGCGATGATCATGACGTGAGAGCGATGCTTTGCTTGCATTGAGTTCTTCTTCTGCTTCTTCTTCGATCAGGGGATAGGTTCCAGGTCAGCAGCCTGGGCTAGCAGGGTGGATGTCGTTTGAGTTTCTGTTTGTGTTTCATCCATAGTCGGATGTTCATCTTATGTATTGTGATATTGTATTCGTGTGGCATTGTATGCCTTATGTATGTATCCCCATCTATTATGTAATGTTGATGTAATGATATCCACCTTGCAAAAGCGTTTCAATATGCGGGTCTATCCTTGGTGGGACCTTCGAGTTCCTTTTGGATAGGGTCGCATATTGGGCGTGACAAGTTGGTATCAGAGCCTCGACTGACCCTAGGAGCCCCCTTGATTGATCGTGTAGTTTGGCCATTATTGAGTCTAGAAGAAAACTGTTTTTCGGAGTCTAGTTATATCGGAGAGTAGGAATTCTTTTTACTCCTCAGCCCCTTCGTTGCTCTGGTAAGGGATCTTGACGTAGGTGTTTTGAATTACTCCTCTTCCCGTTCAAATTTTTCTTTAGGATCACGCAGTTGGTTTTCCGATCGTTGTTCCTCAGCTCTTTTCATCCGGTGCATTTCTCGTCAAGTTGACTCGAGCCCCTTCTTCTTCGAGTTCAATCCTCAGTTGTTTCTTTCCCACCCGCCCACCCCTTCTTCTTCTCGGAACCGGAGTCTGCAATTGACTATCCATCCTACTCGTGCGAAGTCTTTGCTTTCTTTCCTCAATGATTTCAACCGGTGTTTTCTCTTCAAGATATTCGTCGTTTCCCCTTCCAAGTTGCCTTTGTTTTTCCCGCCCTCCCACCCTTTCTCTTCCCGAAGTCTGACTCTCTCTCGACCATCTATTTCATTCGTACGGAGCCTCTTCAGTCTTCCTTCAATTATTTCAACCAGTGAATTCTCGTCTCGTTCGTCATTCTTCATCTCATTTTCTTCTCCGGTGGATTCAATTCAAGTTTTTCGGGTTGATCACATTCTTTTCCTTGGATCAAGTGTTCTCCTTGCTCGTTTGCCTCTCGCCATTCAATCATTCCGGAGTTCGGAAGACATCTCAGGAGATTCGTCTGTGTTTGAACTAATTCGAGGTTGTCACCTCATTCAAATATTTCAATTGTTCCGGTGCATCATCTATCTGTTCAACAACTCTTTCCAACGGTGTTCTATTTTAGTGGGCCCTAACCCACAGGTCTTTTCCCAGGATCTTACCTGACTCTTCTAATTTCCCCGGAGTTATTCTCAAATTCTTTTCATGTGTGACGTAAGAATGGATCCCATCAGTCGTATGCCTTTTCCAAGATCGATTTCAAATCATTTAATTATTGGCTCAACCTCTTTGGTTTTCGTTCTTCTGGAGTTTCTCAACAATTTCGGTGGTGTTTCTCGTCGTCTTTCTCATCTTTGAAGACCGAAGAAGAGATTTTCCTCTAAATCTTGCCTGTTCTCTCGAAGTTCCATGGTTCTAGCTTCATATTATCCTCTCAAATTATTCCATTCGTCAGATATTCTTTTCTTAACCATCCGGAGTATGTCAGGAGTTGTTTTTCCATTTCTTTTCACCGGAGGTCATCATTCCAGCTATCGTTCTCTATTTATCCCAGTGCTTCATTCAAGTATACTTTAATCAGCTCATTATCTCTTCATGCTGGTGCATCTAAATTCCTCTAGCATATTGTTCTTCCAATCCTTCCCGGTGATTCATTCTCTTTCACCAGTCATTTTCAAATTCTTCCCGGTGATTTGTTCAAGATCCTTTTTCCTTGTTTATCATATCAATTCATTAGTTCTTTCCAATCCTACCGGTGGTTCATGAAGACCTTCTCAAGTTTGCGATATGTCACTTCTAAATCCTTTTCAAGAAGAATAAGTAATATGCAAAAATCCATTATTTGTCATCAATTTAATTTGATGAAGGATAAGCATACAATAAATCTTATTCTTATTTCATCCAAGTAAGTAATCCCTTCCTTCGGAGTTTGTTCTTGATGAATAAATTCTAGTTCCAAGTGTTTTCATCTTTTTCTTTTCCGGAGTTCAATTTCCTCGGTCATTTCGTCGGAACCTCCATCTAAATCATCGCAAGGATCATCTTGTTCTTTCATTCTTCATTTTATCTCGTCATCCTTTTGTTACCGGAGTTTTTCATGGTGGTTCTTCATGATTTAGTTCTTTCTTCAAGTGTTCATCAAGATTCTTGTCGGTGGAGTTCAAGTATCTTTTCTTCTCATCTCGAAGTGCAATTAAGTCTTCGTATTCTTTTGAAGTGGAGTTTTGCATTTCTTCGTGCTTCTAAGCTATCCAATCATTTCCGTTTGTGGCCGGTTATCACCTTATGATCTTGAGATGTTACCTATAAGACCACAACAAGCTTATTCTTTCGTTGTTGATTTACTCAACAACTCCGTTCAATCCTTCCTGCTAAGTTCTTTTCATTAAATTCTTTCAATTCTTCCGGAGGTATTGCATTGCTTATGTCGTCAAGTGTCATTCCACCATGTGAAGTTCATGTTCTTTTCCTTCCATTTTCAGCCGGAGTGCTGCCTAAATCCTTTCAGTCTTATTCCTTACCTATCTCGTGCTAACCGGAGTGGTTTCATAGTCTATCCGATTCCGTGAGCTTTCGATTCTCGTCATTCTCGTCGTTCCTCTCTTCTTCTCGAGTGCTCTCGATTCTTTGCTTCTTCTCTTGAGTTCTTGCTTCACCTCATCCCTTTTCCCTTCCGTCTCGGTCCTAAGATCTCGGGACGAGATCTGTTGTTAGTGGAGGAGTGTTGTAACCCACCGGATTCGATGCGCCAGGTGTCCGCTAGTTATTTGCCGTTGTTGCCATGTCATTTTCTTGCGTGTTGCATATTGTCATGTCATCATGTGCATTGCATTGCATACGTGTTCGTCTCATGCATCCGAGCATTTTCCCCGTTGTCCGTTTTGCAATCCGGCACTCCTATGCCCTCCGGCGTCCCCCTTTTGTCTCTCGTTCTGAGCGGGTGTTAAACTTTCTCGGAATGGCCCGAGTCTTGCCAAGCGGCCTTGGGACCGCCTGTCAAGTTTCGTGCCATTTGGACTCCGTTTGATACTCCAATGGTTAACCGCATAGCCCGAAACCCCCCTTCTCTTTGCAGCCCAACACCCCTCCAAAGTGGCCCAAAACCCAGCAAACTCCCCTCCATGCTCTCGGTCGTTCGATCACGATCGTGTGGGCGAAAACTGTGCCTCATTTGGACTCTCCTAGCTCCCTCTACCTATATATTGCCCTCTCCCCCGAAATTTCGTAGTCCAAACACCCCAAACCCTAGATTTTCCTCTCCGCGCCGCGCCGGACATGTCCAACCCCGGCCGGACACGTCCGCCCCGCGCCCCCTCGTCCAACTGGCGTCCGCCACGTGGCCTCCCGCCGTCGTCCGCGGCGCCGGCCCACG
>NC_041387.1:231651363-231658755 GCF_002162155.2 Triticum dicoccoides | reverse complement strand
AGTCGGGCGTCTGAGCGACACCACATAAAGGGCTCTAAAAGAAATGCCACAGTCGGGCGTCTGAGCGACACCACATAAAGGGCTCTAAAAGAAATGCCACAGTCGGGCGTCTGAGCGACACCACATAAAGGGCTTTAAAAGAAATGCCACAGTCGGGCGTCTGAGCGACACCACATAAAGGGCTTTAAAATAAACAATCATAGTGAATATCCCGGAGGTAGAACCATCCCAGAGATACTCGATAATAACAATAATATCACGGGTTAGTCAACAACAATAATAATCATAGTTATCACAAGTCACAAGTAATAATTCCATTTCTTGTTAACAGTTTCACCTCCGAAGAACGACACTAAGACCGACACTTGACCCATCCCAGACTGTAATCCTTAACCATGGACACGGCTATTCGAATAGGTTTAATCTCTGCAGAGGGTGTACTCTTTACCAACGAGTAACGGATTTCTTTAGTCCATCGGGACTAATTCCGTCTACGGTCTTTTTGTTGAAAACACACCTAACTTGCACACACCAGCTTAACTCACACGTGTCTGGAATCACCCACGACACCTGTTAAGCAAACTCTAAGTGGGGAGGCTACAACCTCGCGTAGCATGGTATCAAATTTATATCGCGCACTCTAAGGGGTGGCCTCCCCTCTCGGTCCCAACCGGAAACACCCATGCCCCCGGACCAGGTGGCCTGCCTACCAGCTACAACCGGTATCCTCCACCATGGCCTCTCTGTACGGTGTGTGCTAGAAAGAGGTTGACAACTTACTGAACCATACTCTACTTGCTGTAGAGACGAGTGGTAGTACGAAACAAGTATGGGGGTTACTGGCACAAGACTTGATCTACGGTCGACTCAGGAGGTTTAAGTATTCCCTGCATGATTAGTATAACGAATATATTTCATCCAACAGAGTCACCGCTCATATCACCTTGCCATGCCATACCAGACATAACCATCTCGACGGAGACCGGCGACAAACTCATGCCTACCCAAGGCAGAGGTTTTCCCGGATTCCTGCCGGTATGCATGCAAGGCACATGAGGGTGATTATCATCACAAGTGTGTCCATTTCCAACAGCATGGAAATCAATAACATGCACCCATGCATATGATCATATCACATGAAATAACAAGTTTCTCCAAAGTGAGGTGATGTTATGAACGTGTCATCGAACACACAAAAATATTATGCCGGGGTTCAGAATGCTTGCCTTCAATGTGTGGAAAGGCAAGGTGCACTCCAAAACTTGAAACATTTCTCCTCTCTTCAAAAATCCTATTTTAGCAATATAAAAGAATTAACACACAAAATAAAAACAGCACCAAAAGTTGTTCTGAAATTTTTTCAAATAAATCTTAAAATAAACTAGGTGAAATTTGAGAGAGGTAGGAAAAAGAATCATTTCATTTGGAGTTGTATTTAAAAAGTTATAGCCAGTCAAAGTTCTGGTCAAAATCTGTTATTTAAATAAAACAGAAAAGAAAACGTTTCGGAGGGGAATACGCTTTCGGAGCGGGGAAAACGTACTGCGGGGATTACGCCTTCACTTAATCCCACGTGGACAGGCACGGGGTCGCTGACAGTGGGTCCAGAGAGTCCCACTAGTCAGGTTTGACTAGTCTCTCTTTTCCCCTCCTTCCCCTGTCCCGAGCGGAGGCGGAGCTTAGCCGATCGTCGCCGGCGACTGGCAGCTCTTCGCGAGGCCCCGAGGGCGGGGATGGATGCGCCACTCCAGTGCGGTCCTCCCGGTGGTTGCCAGGCTGGTGGGGACGGAGGGAGCTGCCGGTGGCGAGCTTCGCGGCGGAGGAGGTTTCGGGGGCGGAGTGAAAATTCTCCCGCAGTGAGCCCCGATCGAAATCGAGTAGAGGGAAAGGTTCACGGGAGGATGAGGAAGCTCTTGGTGGAGAGAACAGAGAGGGGGAGGCCCTGGTGGTGCCGAATTGGCCAGGGCAGTGGTGGCGGCCGCAGTTGCCGGAGGTGGGGAAGAAGACCTCCCCGGGTCGATTGGCTGCCATAGGAGAACTAGGGGAGCATTCTAAGGTTGCCTGTGTGCTCGGGGAAGCTCGGGGGCCTCCTTTTATAGCTCGTCGAGGTCGGTTCCGCGGCGGCCGGATAAGCTCTCCGGCGAACCATCTTTCTGTAGCTTGCAGGGCAACGTGGCGTGGCTGGGGATGACGGCAGGAGCTAGCAGACGAGTGGGCACTGCTCCAAGGGCGAGCTGGCGAGCGGAGGTGGCTTTGGCGGCGCCGACCGTGGTAGAGGCGCGCTGCGGACGCCGGTGTGCCGCCAAAAATGCCCTGGCGGCGGTGCTGTAGCGTGCCAGGGTGGCTTGGCGTGATGCTGCGAGGCGGGGAGTGCGTGGCGAGGTGCTGCCGTGTGGGCCAAAGCCAGGGGTCCAGCGTGTCGGCTCGGGCGCGATATCGTGCAATACGCGCGCTCTGGGCGCGTCCAGTGCACGCATGGGAGATGCTCGACACAATGCCGCGGCGTGCTATAGGTCGCAGGTGAGGTTGGGGTTTACCAGATCGAGGTTAGGAGCAACTGGGAGTCTAGTGGACATGCTAGTTTGATCAGAGGTGCAAGCTCACAGTGCAATGCCAAAACTCATGTCAAAACTGGTCATGCCTACAGGGTGCTCGATAGAATGCCACATGCACCTAAGCATCTCTTGGGGTAGCCAAAACTTCCAGGTTGGGGTCTCTTCAGATGTACAAGAGGGTGGTGGGGTTAGTTGGTCAAATGCAGCAACTTGTTAGTGCAAGTTTTGCAAAACTACATTTCTGGACAGGAAATAAATAGCATTATTTCATGAACCAAAAATGATCCAAAAGGTGCATGCTCCTGGACTTAAGGGTTTAACATGGAGGACTACAAGTAGGAGAAATAATCAAGGGTTAAAGAGCAATCAAAAATATGGTTGCTGTACAAACCATCAAGTTGGTCCAGAATGAAAATGAGGTTGATTCACTCAAATTTTTCAAAGAACAGCACGAGGTTTTTTGCATAATGTGGAATCTTAGGCCATTACCATCATCCCATAATTTTGGTGGAGGCTAGAAAGAATTATTTGAAGGAGTTGTTGTGCAAAATTGCCCACTGGACCAGAGAACAAAATTTGCTGTAGAGCTCAAAATATTACATAAAATAAAGATGTTTTTGCACAAAAGTGATTTAAAAACATCACATGACATCTCCAAATTTTTGTGGGAATTTTAAGTGAATCTATCAAATGGTTGTAGTTCAAATATGGCCATTTAACCTTGAAAATCCATTCTTCAAGAAAATAAAGATCAAGCAATTAAATTAGTTAATTAGTTATACTGATAAAAGGAAAGTTTTTCTTGAGAGGTTAAACAAGTCCAATAACATATTTGAAAAGTTTTCTCTTTGGGAAAAACTCATCATAACATGGAAGGAAATGATTTTAAAAAAAATCAATAAGGAGCTCAGATATCCAAAGTTTTA
The DNA here is from genome assembly GCF_002162155.2 of Triticum dicoccoides. Classification (NCBI taxonomy): domain Eukaryota; kingdom Viridiplantae; phylum Streptophyta; class Magnoliopsida; order Poales; family Poaceae; genus Triticum; species Triticum dicoccoides. The sequence continues at coordinate 231,655,274 of NC_041387.1, read as the reverse complement.
AATTCCTGGAAAAATTTTAAATTCTTTAAAACAAGGCCAAATTTTTGGGGTGTCACAATACTACCCCCCTTAAGAAAAATCTGGTCCTCGAGATTTGTTAAAAGCTGTGTTAAGAAAGACTATACGCAATAAAAATGTGGCTACAGTGAGAGGGCAATAAGTGGTGAAAAACCACAGTGTGAAAACTGGTGCTGCGTGGAAGAGTCTACGGTTCGGGGCAAAATCGTGAGATTTCTACGCTGGATATAAATTTAGAATAACTCCTAAATTTAAATATACGCTGGTCGTAACCGAGAGCACAGTGCTCTCTCTGGCCGACAGGTGGACCCGGGGTCCACTGTCAGTCTCCTCTTCTCCCTCTGGTTCTCTCTTCCTCCTCTCTCCCGCGCGCTTTCTCGCGCTTCCTCCATTACTGCTTACAGAAGCTCGGGTGAGGCTCTAATGGCGGAGGTGATGCCGGACTGGTTTGTGATCCTGATATGCGGAGGGCTGGCGACACTGCTGGGGCTCTCTGTGCTCCTGTGCGCGATGATCCTCGACGAGTGTCGCGACGCTGCGGCTCGGGTGTTGGCTCTCCGCGGTGGTGGTGATCATGAGGAGTAGATGGAGTGTGCCGGGTGCTAACTGTTGTTAGGGGGTGATTAGCTGGATGTAACACCGTTGCAAGGTTTTGCAAACAGTGTATGTGTCCGAATGATTATGGTTGTGAGTCTGCTGCGTGGTGCTGTGTGAAATTAAATAATCCACGTCGTGAGAAGGGGCAGGTGTAGCAACTCAGGGAAAAGAAATCTCACTCCAGGATTTTGCGAGGGAAAAACAGTTAATTTAAAGGAGCATAAACCACAACAAAAACTACACCCATTAGTAGAAGCCAAAATAATTGACTCGTCGTACAAACTCAGGGTATCACGCATAAGTCACACACATAAATAAATGTTGCAATAATGAACACCGCAGCGATGTTCTAAAATGGAAACGGCAACTGGACGGGGTCCTGATAAAATGTCTCTGGTACTGGGATACACTCCTCTTCTATCGGAGGCAGTGGATTGACTAGTCGATGTATGCGTCTCTCCGAGTCGGGTCTCAGTGATCTGCCGATGGCAATCTGAGGACTTAAATCTGCGAGGCTCTGGAGATAATCCATCACTCGCTGGTTCAAATGCTCTTGAGCAATGATGTACTGGACAAGGTTGGCCAAGACTGGGTCTCTCTCAATGCGTCCACCGGGAAAAGATGTTACTTCTCTGGGTGCTGCACGGCTCGGAAAGTAATAATATCCTCGTTCGCGGGCATAGGGTACTGCGGATCGAAGGCGAGCAATCGCTTCTTTCGCAGCAGCTTCTATGGCCAGGTGTGGGGTTGGCATAGATTTCCCCACGAAGGAAACTTCGGTTGGATCTTGATTGGAGTCTACGGGAGGGATGTGTACTGCTGCCCAATATTCCGAGGTGGATGGGGTGATTCTAGATTTGAACAGCTCGTACTGAGGTGGCTGGGTAGAACCCATGGTACTGTGGGTCAAATCCCACAATATTTGACAAAGCTACCTGGGGTTGCATCTGGGGTTCTCAGATGAATGCTGGGGCTCGGCATGACAGGAAAAAGTTGTGAGTGTGGTGCACAAAGTGAGGGTTGCTGGGTAAGGTCACAAGGTGGCCTTTATATAGCAATGGAGCCGGATCGTTTTACCGTGATGAAAGGTAAAAAAATTTGCCAGCTTAGCTCCAAAGGTCAGGTCAGTGTCAGAGATACACATATCTCATAAAGAGACGTGTTACTGTGGTTGTCGTCAGGTTGGTTTTGGTAGTTGTGCCTGGAAAAATATGCAACTATGCGCTGACCAAAAATGCAAGGCCACTATTAAAACAGAGGCACAACGACAGGCTGCGTTAATATACACGGTCGCACGATTACAAAGTGAGGATACACTGAGACTCGGTGCTACTCATACGGCTTAGTCTACCTCATTAATGTCTAAACGGGCGCGCCTGGTGGATGTCGAGGCTTCTCCACGTGTCTCACTGCCGGGATTAGTCGGAGATGGCGGGGGAACTGCAGGGTCGGGGTAGTGATGATGACCATCGCGGGGATTGTTGGCCACAACCCCGTTGGAGTGTGCTCCCAATATGCGACGAAGCACCTCTGGGGTTATCGCAGCACCTTGGCCGATGGCTGGGGCAGGCCTCAGGGACTCGATCGGGTGTCCAAACAACACGACTGGGTTGTCGGCGTTGGGCTCGTTCTCTTCTCTCGCCGGGGCTCGACGAACCAGCTCTCCACGAGCTGCAATTAAATCAATAGTGATTTGATCGCACAGTTCCTCTAGTGCCCTTACATAGCGCACCAGGTCCAACAATGCAGGATCTGTCTCGTGATCTCCGTTGGCAACTTGGGGTGGTCTACCATACCCTTCACGTCTGGGGTAGTAGTGGAACGAGTGACAGTTAACTCTGGGCGACAAGTGCCTGAGATGAACTATAGCCTCTCGAGCCGCTAGTTCTATGGCTTGTGGCTCGAAGGAAGTTGTTCTTCTGGTGAACCTGTAGGGGCGCTTGGGTGCTAGACCCCTACCGTAAATGTGCACAGTGGCCCAGAATTGACGGTCTTCACCGCTCATGGGTCCTTGGTACACAACAAATTCTGGTGGCTCTTCTAACGCATAGGCACGACGGGTGAGGTTTGCGAGTATGGTCACAAAACCTCCAAGGTTGGTTGCTGTGGTTTCATTGTGCACGACAGGGCCAGGCATTGTAGCTTGGTTTGGGGGTAGAGGCTGTGCTGTGCTGTGTTGGGGCTAGCGTGCCCCTTTTTATAGGAAAAAGGGGACGGAGTCTTCCTTCGCACGCTTGCGAGAAAGGACTATTTAGGGGCCGGTCACTGGCGCATGAGTGACAGGTTAGGTTGATAGGTTGGCACCGACTGCCAAAAAGGTGTTGGGTCACTGTGTGGCTATCTTGCACGAGAAGCTTGGCTGGGGTTTGGTTATGGTTTGGTGGGTTGGTTTGCCTAAGTTTTTCGATCTGGCTAAGATAGGATTAGCCAATGGTCAGCCTGGCTCTGATACCAAGTCTGTCACGACCGATTCTCCGGACATAAATTTCCAGAAAAGACCATCGTGCTCATCAGCCCCAGGATTACTGTTAGCTGATGAGGCTCCAACTTGATACAAAAATTCCAAGCAGAAAACAAAATATGTAGTACAAGGCCATTCTGGCCTGTGAGTACAACAAATGGTTTCTAGTGGTTGATGGCGGAAGCGGTTTGTGAAACATCAGTGTCTATGGGACTCCATTTCCCACGGGAACAACTAACCAGGTTAACTCCTATCTTCGCGAGGCTGCTATCTCCATTACTTAGGTGCCGGGGCTGTCATCGCGTCGCTCCTCTTCGTGCAAGAAAATCTGGCCAAGACAATAGCCAGGGACAAGCCAGTGAGTACTTTGAATGTACTCCCAAACATTATGAACACAGGTATAATATAACAATGATGTGCTGACAATATTTTATGCTCATGACGTCAGTCACAAAAGATAAATGAAACTCTGATGCGTGCAAGCAAGTTATTTATAAAAATGCAATAACATGGTAGTATTAAAATTTATGAAACAAATAACAAGCAATGCCACAGTCGGGCGTCTTAGCGACACCACATAAAGGGCTTTAAAAGAAATGCCACAGTCGGGCGTCTGAGCGACACCACATAAAGGGCTTTAAAAGAAATGCCACAGTCGGGCATCTGAGCGACACCACATAAAGGGCTTTAAAAGAAATGCCACAGTCGGGCGTCTGAGCGACACCACATAAAGGGCTTTAAAAGAAATGCCACAGTCGGGCGTCTGAGCGACACCACATAAAGGGCTTTAAAATAACAATCATAGTGAATATCCCGGAGGTAGAACCATCCCAGA
>NC_041387.1:231642610-231651106 GCF_002162155.2 Triticum dicoccoides | reverse complement strand
GTCTGAGCGACACGACATAAAGGGCTTTAAAAGAAATGCCACAGTCGGGCGTCTGAGCGACACCACATAAAGGGCTCTAAAAGAAATGCCACAGTCGGGCGTCTGAGCGACACCACATAAAGGGCTTTAAAAGAAATGCCACAGTCGGGCGTCTGAGCGACACCACATAAAGGGCTTTAAAATAAACAATCATAGTGAATATCCCGGAGGTAGAACCATCCCAGAGATACTCGATAATAACAATAATATCACGGGTTAGTCAACAACAATAATAATCATAGTTATCACAAGTCACAAGTAGTAATTCCATTTCTGGTTAACAGTTTCACCTCCGAAGACCGACACTAAGACCGACACTTGACCCATCCCAGACTGTAATCCTTAACCATGGACACGGCTATTCGAATAGGTTTAATCTCTGCAGAGGGTGTACTCTTTACCCACGAGTAACGGATTTCTTTAGTCCATCGGGACTAATTCCGTCTACGGTCTTTTTGTTGAAAACACACCTAACTTGCACACACCAGCTTAACTCACACGTGTCTGGAATCACCCATGACACCTGTTAAGCAAACTCTAAGTGGGGAGGCTACAACCTCGCGTAGCATGGGATCAAATTTATATCGCGCGCTCTAAGGGGTGGCCTCCCCTCTCGGTCCCAACCGGAAACACCCATGCCCCCGGACCAGGTGGCCTGCCTACCAGCTACAACCGGTATCCTCCACCATGGCCTCTCTGTACGGTGTGTGCTAGAAAGAGGTTGACAACTTACTGAACCGTACTCTACTTGTTGTAGAGACGAGTGGTAGTACGAAACAAGTATGGGGGTTACTGGCACAAGACTCGATCTACGGTCGACTCAGGAGGTTTAAGTATTCCCTGCATGATTAGTATAACGAATATATTTCATCCAACAGAGTCACCGCTCATATCACCTTGCCATGCCATACCAGACATAACCATCCCGACGGAGACCGGCGACAAACTCATGCCTACCCAAGGCAGAGGTTTTCCCGGGTTCCTGCCGGTATGCATGCAAGGCACATGAGGGTGATTATCATCACAAGTGTGTCCATTTCCAACAGCATGGAAATCAATAACATGCACCCATGCATATGATCATATCACATGAAATAACAAGTTTCTCCAAAGTGAGGTGATGTTATGAACATGTCATCGAACACACAAAAATATTATGCAGGGGTTCAGAATGCTTGCCTTCAATGTGTGGAAAGGCAGGGTGCACTCCAAAACTTGAAACATTTCTCCTCTCTTCAAAAATCCTATTTTAGCAATATAAAAGAATTAACAGACAAAATAAAAACAGCACCAAAAGTTGTTCTGAATTTTTTTCAAATAAATCTTAAAATAAACTAGGTGAAATTTGAGAGAGGTAGGAAAAAGAATCATTTCATTTGGAGTTGTATTTAAAAAGTTATAGCCAGTCAAAGTTCTGGTCAAAATCTGTTATTTAAATAAAACAGAAAAGAAAACGTTTCGGAGGGGAATACGCTTTCGGAGCGGGGGAAATGTACTGCGGGGATTACGCCTTCACTTAATCCCACGTGGACAGGCACGGGGTCGCTGACAGTGGGTCTAGAGAGTCCCACTAGTCAGGTTTGACTAGTCTCTCTTTTCCCCTCCTTCCCCTGTCCCGAGCGGAGGCGGAGCTCAGGCGATCGTCGCCGGCGATTGGCAGCTCTTCGCGGGGCCCCGAGGGCGGGGATGGATGCGCCACTCCAGTGCGGTCCTCCCGGTGGTTGCCAGGCTGGTGGGGACGGAGGGAGCTGCCGACGGCGAGCTTCGCGGAGGAGGAGGCTTCGGGGGCGGAGTGAAAATTCTCCCGCAGTGAGCCCCGATCGAAATCGAGTAGAGGGAAAGGTTCACGGGAGGATGAGGAAGCTCTTGGTGGAGAGAACGGAGAGGGGGAGGCCCTGGTGGTGCCGAATTGGCCAGGGCAGTGGTGGCGGCCGCAGTTGCCGGAGGTGGGGAAGAAGACCTCCCCGGGTCGATTGGCTGCCATAGGAGAACTAGGGGAGCATTCTAAGGTTGCCTGTGTGCTCGGGGAAGCTCGGGGGCCTCCTTTTATAGCTCGTCGAGGTCGGTTCCGCGGCGGCCGGATAAGCTCTCCGGCGAACCGTCTTTCTGTAGCTTGCAGGGCAACGTGGCGTGGCTGGGGATGACGGCAGGAGCTAGCGGACGAGTGGGCACTGCTCCAAGGGCGAGCTGGCGAGCGGAGGTGGCTTTGGCGGCGCCGACCGTGGCAGAGGCGCGCTGCGGACGCCGGTGTGCCGCCAAAAATGCCCTGGCGGCGGTGCTGTAGCGTGCCAGGGTGGCTTGGCGTGATGCTGCGAGGCGGGGAGTGCATGGCGAGGTGCTGCCGTGTGGGCCAAAGCCAGGGGGGCCAGCGTGTCGGCTCGGGCGCGACATCGTGCAATACGCGCGCTCTGGGCGCGTCCAGTGCACGCACGGGAGATGCTCGACACAATGCCGCGGCGTGCTACAGGTCGCAGGTGAGGTTGGGGTTTACCAGATCGAGGTTAGGAGCAACTGGGAGTCTAGTGGACATGCTAGTTTGATCAGAGGTGCAAGCTCACAGTGCAATGCCAAAACTCATGTCAAAACTGGTCAGGCCTACAGGGTGCTCGATAGAATGCCACATGCACCTAGGCATCTCTTGGGGTAGCCAAAACTTCCAGGTTGGGGTCTCTTCAGATGTACAAGAGGGTGGTGGGGTTAGTTGGTCAAATGCAGCAACTTGTTAGTGCAAGTTTTGCAAAACTACATTTCTGGACAGGAAATAAATAGCATTATTTCATGAACCAAAAATGATCCAAAAGGTGCATGCTCCTGGACTTAAGGGTTTAACATGGAGGACTACAAGTAGGAGAAATAATCAAGGGTTAAAGAGCAATCAAAAATATGGTTGCTGTACAAACCATCAAGTTGGTCCAGAATGAAAATGAGGTTGATTCACTCAAATTTTTCAAAGAACAGCACGAGGTTTTTTGCATAATGTGGAATCTTAGGCCATTACCATCATCCCATAATTTTGGTGGAGGCTAGAAAGAATTATTTAAAGGAGTTGTAGTGCAAAATTGCCCACTGGACCAGAGAACAAAATTTGCTGTAGAGCTCAAAATATTACATAAAATAAAGATGTTTTTGCACAAAAGTGATTTAAAAACATCACATGACATCTCCAAATTTTTGTGGGAATTTTAAGTGAATCTATCAAATGGTTGTAGTTCAAATATGGCCATTTAACCTTGAAAATCCATTCTTCAAGAAAATAAAGATCAAGCAATTAAATTAGTTAATTAGTTATACTGATAAAAGGAAAGTTTTTCTTGAGAGGTTAAACAAGTCCAATAACATATTTGAAAAGTTTTCTCTTTGGGAAAAACTCATCATAACATGGAAGGAAATGATTTTAAAAAAAATCAATAAGGAGCTCAGATATCCAAAGTTTTAAATTCCTAGAAAAATTTTAAATTCTTTAAAACAAGGCCAAATTTTTGGGGTGTCACACCTCGCCGCCCCGCCGCCCTCCGGCGACCGCCTCCATCTCCGCCGCCGACCACCCAGCTCCTCCGCCCGCTGCGGCTACCCCGAGCGCTCGCCCCGAGCCCCGCCGTCGTCTCGCGCCTCCAACTGCCGCCGGCTGGCTCCCGATCAGCGCTGCCCTCCGCCGCGGTGCCGGATCCGGCCAGATCCGGCCGGACCAGCCCATCCGCACCGCCTCCCCTCGCCCCGCCGGTCCTCCTTCGACCTCCGGGGATCTCCGGTGCCCCCAGCTCGCCGGAGCCGCCGCCCCGCTCGCCGGAGTTCGTCTCCGGCAGGATCGGGACGAGATCCACCCATCCCCGGAACCAAACGTCACGTCCCCGTATCCCGGATCCCTCCGTCCCGCGTTGACTTTCGCGGAGGTAAAAAATCTGCTAAGTCCCCGAAGTTTTTGACATTATCATGCCATGTTCATCGCATCATATCTCCTTGCATACTGCTTTGTTTCGTGCGTGTAATATGTCAAATTGTTCGCCTCAACGAGTACTTCATTACATTCCATTGCATCATATTCATTTGAGCTCATCTTGATGCCTGAATCATCATTCCAAGAGTGCTTCGTGATGTTGTCTGCTGTCTGTTAACACAAACATGCACTTTTGTCATTTTTGCCATGTTTGATGTGTGCATCCTATGAGGTTGATGTCTACATGTGTTTTGATCTATGCCATGTCTACTTTACAGTGGTGTATGCCATGTATTTTTGTGATCAATGTGGTGACTAGAACAAGCATGCAAACTAGGCTTCGTAATGTTACTGATTTTAGTCCCTGTTCTGCTGTTATTTTGATGCCATGTAAACATGATGCTACAGAGAGATCCATGCATATTTTGAGATACTTCAGTAAGGGTGTTTTGAACATATGGTTTTGATCTATCCATTAATGCCCCTGTTTGCAATTATGGAGTAGTCTAGCATGTCATTTTTGTGCTCTACTTTTGCTTCAAAATGTTTCCTGGCAGATTGTTTACATGTTATTCAATTTTGCCAAGGTTGTTGTTGTTGATCCTTGCATGCTATGAACTTGTTCTTGCCTTGGTTTGTTTCATAAACATGTCTTCTTGCTGATGCTATGCTTATCTTGTCATGCAATGACTTGAGGTGAGTGAATCAAGCTTGTTAAGTAGTGTACTCGCTGTTGCTGTTTGCTAGGCTGAATCTGTTATTTCGTGATGCTATGTAAACCTACTGCTACAAGTCATTCTATGCTTAATCTGGAGATGTTCACTAAATATGTTTTGTTCTACATGTCATAATCTATCAATTCATGCCCCTGGTTGCAATTATATCTTGCTGTAGCTTGTTCATATCTTGCTTCAAAGTTGCTTAGTAATGTTGCTGTCAGCCTGTTAACATTAAGTTCAGTTGTTGCCATGTGTTTTGCTAGTGATCCATGCACCCTATGATCTTGCTCTTGCCATGCTTAGCTTCATAAATATGTCTTATTACTGTTGGTTGCCTTGTCATGCCATGTATTGCTCTGTGGTGAGTGGTACAAGCTCACAAACATGCCTTCATAATTCTGTTTCTGTCATGTTTGAATCTGTAATATAACTTGCTATGTTTACATGGGTGCCATCATATCTTCTGATCCTTTTTGTCTCATGGTCAGTAAAGGACTTTTGTTCTATGCTTTTAGTAGTATCATGCCATGCCTTTGTTTGCCATGATAAGGTCCTGTAACATGTTGTTTGATAGCTCTAAACATTGCAACCTGATGTTAATTTCTGCAAAGTCTGAACTGTTATCATTTGCAATCTTGCCATGTGTGTTTGAGCATGTTCTAGTGATTTCTGGAGATAGCTCAGTGTTCATGTTTTGTTATGCTTTACCTTTACATCATGCCCAAGCCTTTTGTTTTCTTGTTGAGGTCCTGTAGCATGTTGTTTTGGTGCTTGCAATATGCCTAGTTGTTGTTTTGGACAGCTTGTCCTTTAAACTTGTTTCATGTGTGTGTGTTGAACCGTTGCTCCGTTTTGAGTGTGCTCTATATTGAACTTGCTTAGAATTGCATGTAGTTTCATATTATCATGTTGCATCATTGTTTTGGTGTGATTTCTTGATGTTTGGGTGCATTTTGCATCAATGCCATGTTTAACTTGTGTTGCTCATATCTTCTAGGCCGTAGCTCCGAACTAAGTGAACTTTATATGTAACTTGACTAGAATCTCGTGTAGATCATCTTGGTGCATCTTAACTTGCTGTTTAACAACTTGAACTTAAGGTTTATTCAGATCTGGACCAATTTCGAAATATGCATATGAGGACTTACCGGATTTATTATATGTTGTTCCCGGCCTCATTTAAACTTGCTTTATGTGTTGTTCTTGTTTGCATCATCCCTTGCCATGAGTAGCCTCATCTAGATTTGTCATGCATCATGCTTGTTGTGCATCATGTCATGTTCATGTGTGGTGTGTTTACTATGTTGTGTGCTTCTTCTCAATAGTTCCCGTTTTGTTGCGTTCGTGAGGACTCGTTCGTCTACGCTTGGTTCGTCTTCGTGGCTTCATCTTCTTCATGGACTCGTTCTTCTTCCTTGCAGGATTTCAGGCAAGATGACCGCTACCCTGGATCTCACTACTATCATTGCTATGCTAGTTGTTTCGTTCTATCGCTATGCTGCGCTACCTATCACTTGTTCTTCAAGCCACCCCAAATTGCCATGAACCTCTAACCTTTGACACCTTTCATATGCAAACCACTGTTTGGCTATGTTACCGCTTTTGCTCAGCCCCTCTTATAACGTTGCTAGTTGCAGGTGAAGTTGAATATTTCTCCATGGTGGACAGGATTTTGGTTGGGATATCACAATATCTCTTATATTATTAATGCATCTATATACTTGGTAAAGGGTGGAAGACTCGGCCTTATGCCTGGTGTTTTGTTCCACTCTTGCCGCCCTAGTTTCCGTCATACCGGTGTTATGTTCCCGGATTTTGCGTTCCTTATGCGGTTGGGTGATTTATGGGACCCCCTTGACAGTTCGCTTTGAATAAAACTCCTCCAGCAAGGCCCAACATTGGTTTTACCATTTGCCTCACCACCACCTACTTTTCCCTTGGGAGTCTCTCTCTCGAGGGTCATCTTTATTATAGCCCCCCCGGGCCAGTGCTTGTCTAAGTGTTGGTCCGAACCAAAGCCACTTGCAGCGCCACCTCGGGGAAACTCGAGGTCTGGTTTTAGTTGTACGTAGTGTTCATCCGGTGTTGCCCTGAGAACGAGATATGTGCAGCTCCTATCAGGATTGTCGGTGCATCGGGCGGTCTTGCTGGTCTTGTTTTACCATTGTTGAAATGTCTTGTAAACCAAGATTCCGAGTCTGATCGGGTCTTCCTAGGAGAAGGTATATCCTTCGTTGATCGCGAGAGCTTATCATGGGCTAAGTTGGGGCACCCCTATAGGGTATAATCTTTCGAAAGCTGTGCCTGCGGTTATAGGCAGATGGGAATTTGTTAATGTTCGGTTGTAGATAACTTGACACATCAACCGCGTGTGTAGCCGTGATGGTCTCTTTTCGGCGGAGTCCGGGAAGTGAACACGGTCTTTGGGTTATGTTTGACGTAAGTAGGAGTTCAGGATCACTTCTTGATCATTGCTAGCTTCACGACCGTTCCTTTGCTCTCTTCTCGCTCTTATTTGCGTATGTTAGCCACCATATATGCTTAGTCACTGCTGCAACCTCACCACTTTACCCCTTCCTTTCACTGTAAGCTTTGCTAGTCTTGATACCCATGGTAATGGGATTGCTGAGTCCTCGTGGCTCACAGATTACTACAACAATAGTTGCAGGTACAGGTTATGCGATGATCATGACGTGAGAGCGATGCTTTGCTTGTGTTGAGTTCTTCTTCTGCTTCTTCTTCGATCAGGGGATAGGTTCCAGGTCGGCAACCTGGGCTAGCAGGGTGGATGTCGTTTGAGTTTCTGTTTGTGTTTCATCCGTAGTCGGATGTTGATCTTATGTATTGTGATGTTGTATTCGTGTGGCATTGTATGCCTTATGTATGTATCCCCATCTATTATGTAATGTTGATGTAATGATATCCACCTTGCAAAAGCGTTTCAATATGCGGGTCTATCCTTAGTGGGTCCTTCGAGTTCCTTTTGGATAGGGTCGCATATTGGGCGTGACAGGATTTGACCTAAACCTAGAAAAAGAGAGAAGAAGAGGGCATGGCCGGTAGGGAGGAGAGGAGGAAGAGAGGAGAAGAGAGGCAGAGGGAGGAGGGTTACCTGACCACGATGAGGTGGTGGCCGGAGCGGAGACGACGGAGGGCGGAGACGGCGAGCTTGGGGGAGGCAGGGATAGACGGCGGGGAGGTCGCGGGCCTCCTCTCCTGGTGGACGTGGGGCCTCCTCTCCTGGTGGACGTGGGGCGACTCCACGGCTCCAAGTCTTCGGCGGCTCCGAGGCTCCAAATCTCCGGCGGGAGGCGAGGGAGGTGGCGCTCGTAGGGGAGGCGGAGCTCGGGGTGGGAGGCGGCGCTCGAGGGGGAGGAAGGGGAGAGGGAGGCGGCGGGGGTGGGTGGGCGGCTACGGCGCAGTGGGTCGGGGCAGCGACGGCGGCGGCGCGGTGGAGGGAGGGACGAGGGAGGGAGCGGCGGCGGCGGCACGGTGAAGTGTCTGGCGAGAGGGAGGGACGAGGGAGGGACAAAGTGTATGGATGGGGGAAGATTACTAATGGCGCACCACCTTGCGGTGCGCCATTAGAATGTTTTTTTCCATAGCAATGGCGCACCAGCCAGCCGTGCGCCATAAGTAAGATCTTTTTATTATTACTTTGTTGCATCTAATAATTTTTTAGAAAATGAATATGAATATAAAACAGTAATAAATTTTTATAAAAACAGTAATAATTTTTTTAAAAATATCATCAGATTTGTTATTTGAAAATATTTATGAATATAAAAAAATATCATCAAATTT
>NC_041387.1:231606023-231642199 GCF_002162155.2 Triticum dicoccoides | reverse complement strand
AATTTGTTATTTGAAAATATAATCAAATTTGTTTTTTGAAAATATAATCAAATTTGTTTTTTTTTTTGGATTTTTAGTTGCATTCATTTGTGACGGTGGAGCGGGGGAGGGCGCGGGGGTCGTCGGCGGTGGTGGAGCGGGGGAGGGTGCGGGGGGTACTCGGCGGCAAGGGGGATCTGGTGAGGGGGGATAACGATCAAGATGGAAGGGGATCGAGATCGATCGAGATCGAGATCAAGTATATATTCTAATGGCGCGCCGTGGCACAGTGCGCCATTACTAGTTTAAACTAGTAATGGCGCACTATTCTACGGTGCGCCATTAGTAGTTTTGCAAAAAAAAGAATAAAAAAAACAACAGTAGTGGCGCACTGTGTGGCCGGTGCACCATTACTAGTTTGCACTAGTAATGGCGCACAGAGACATGATGCGCCATTAGTATGTTTGAAAAAAAAATTGTTACTAGTGGCGCACCATGTGCCTGGTGCGCCATTAGTGTCTTCCACACTAATGGCACACCAAAACATGGTGCGCCATTAGTATATACTAATGGCGCACCACATGACAGGTGAGCCATTAGTGTCCATCTCATCTATAGCCCTTTTTCTAGTAGTGGGCTCTGGCGGAGCTGTTCTGCCGGGGGCACTTCCCTCCGGGAGGGGAAATCATGACCAACGTCATCACCAACGATCCTCTCATTGGGAGGGGGTCAATCTCCATCAACATCTTCACCAGCACCATCTCCTCTCAAAACCCTAGTTCATCTCTTGTATCCAATCTTGTAGCAAAACCACAAATTGGTACCTGTGGGTTGCTAGTAGTGTTGATTACTCCTTGTAGTTGATGCCAATTGGTTTACTTGGTGGAAGATCATATGTTCAGATCCTTTATGCATATTATTACTCCTCTGATTATGAACATGAATATGCTTTGTGAGTAGTTACGTTTGTTCCTGAGGACATGGGTGAAGTCTTGCTATTAGTAGTCATGTCAATTTGGTATTCGTTCGATATTTTGATGAGATGTATGTTGTCTTTTCCTCTAGTCGTGTTATGTGAACGTCGACTACATGACACTTCACCATTATTTGGGCCAAGAGGAAGGCATGGAGAAGTAAAAAGTAGATGACGGGTTGCTAGAGTGACAGAAGCTTAAACCATAGTTTATGCGTTGCTTCGTTAGGGGCTTATATGGAGCCATATGTTTAATGATGTGGTTAGGTTTACCTTAATTCTCCTTTTTGTAGTTGCGGATGCTTGCAATAGGGGTTAATCATAAGTGGGATGCTTGTCCAAGTTAGGACAGTATCCAAGTACCGGTCCACCCACATATCAAATTATCAAAGTACCGAACGCGAATCTTATGAACGTGATGAAAACTAGCTTGACGATAATTCCCAATGTGTCCTCGGGAGCTCCTTTATCATTATTAGAATTTGTCCAGGCTTATCCTTTGCTACATAAAGGATTGGGCCACCTTGCTGCACTTTATTTACTTTATTTACTTGTTTCTTGTTACTATTTATCTTATCACAAAACTATCTATTACCTACAATTTCAGTGCTTGTGGAGAAAACCTTATTGAAAACTGCTTATCATTTCCTTCTGCTCCTCGTTGGGTTCGACACTCTTACTTATCGAAAGGACTACGATAGATCCCCTACACTTGTGGGTCATCAAGAATCTTTTCTGGCGCCATTGCCGGGGAGTGTAGCGCTTTTGGTGAGTGGAACTTGGTAAGGAAACATTTATATAGTGTGCTGAAATTTTCTGTTACTTGTCACTATGGAAACTAATCCCTTGAGGGGCTTGTTTGGGGTATCTTCACCCCAACCAGAAGTGCAAAGAGTTGCTCCTCAACCTACTAAACTTTATGAAAATATTCATGTGGCACCCCGGCTCAGAGCGACCGGTTTACCCTGCATTGCCAGCCCAGAGACCTTGTCTTCTGGCAACACACAACAACATGGTACAGAAAACAACCACTTTATTCATGCTAGCGGAACATAGTTCATATTACAATAGTTAGCGAGGCCAGGCGGCACACACGGTGCAGCTGAACAATATGTACATTATTTAGTGAACATAAAGGGGCCTCGATCATGACAACTACTCGGCAGCGGAACAACGTCGTAGCGGGACTCCATAGCACAAGGACACCGATGTGGACATGGTCTACACTCGGACAACACTCCTTTCCAACGGAACTTTCTTGAAATCTGGCATGACACGCCAGGTCAGTACATTGAATGTACTTGCAAGCTCACAATAAGCATAAACAAGATGACAGACAATATTATGATATTTATCCAGTTTAATCAACCATGCAACTATATAACCAACATGCTGTGACAGTGCTCAACAGATACTCATTCTCCCGACTTGCTTACCAGGTGTGACCAACAAACATAATATTACCAACACATACCCGTGATCCTTACGGCGATCACAACCCGACCATATCGTGGCCCGTGATCCTTACGACGATCACAACCCGACCAACTCGTGGCCCGTGATCCTTACGGCGATCACAACCCGACCAACTCGTGGCCCGTGATCCTTATGGCGATCACAACCCGACAACTCATGTCCAACTCAACATGATGACCTCAGTGTCATCCTTAGTGTAATTTAGTGTGCATATTTATTAAGTGTTGACCCATGGTGTACCGTACTTTCAAGCATGTCCGTATCCGTGGACTCGGCTATCGATAGATTAAAAACACTCTGCAGAGGTTAGTACACTGTACCCACACTACGGAACCCATGGCCTCACTCTCCCATCTGAGTGGACCAACAACGTTCCGACGAAACCATTTCACTATCATGACACTCTCCCGGCCCCTCTGACTCAGACCCCACCGAGATAGTCCTGGGTGGCCCCGTGTCTACCTCCAGACACCTTGACCACCATCGTGGCCACGATCCACACTGGGATCCGGTACCAAAACTAAGTTAACAACAGGCTCATAAGGTTATGCTTGCCTACCGGGCCAGGGTACAGCACACCCATAACCTTCCCTAAATTGAGGTACCGACCAGAGGCAGGACAACGAAAGGCATTAAGGCCGTCCCATACAAGCAAGTGTGGTTGCACTAGGAAAGACTCGTTTCAGCGGCACCACGACACGGTCAACAACATGTTCAAGTTGAATTATTAATCAGGTTCAACTCTAATGTGAAAATAAAATAACCAATGTCATACTGCCATAGCATGCATCACTTAACATATGCATCACATAACCGTGCAAAGACTGCACCAATCACGCTCCCACGGAGCCAACATAAACTCATGCTACTATACTGGTTAAAACCTCTCTTTACTTATACCAGAACTATTTCTAGCAATTATCATCATTTTACCTCATGCAAAAATAATATCCAAATTACTCATCAAGTCTATGACCATATTATTTATTTATCACTTGCAACTAAGTTCTCATAATCTTACTAACAATATTTACTTCAAACATACTGAAGTTCAAGCATTTTAACATAACAAGCATATAACAGAATATATATATATATATTATATAACTAATTTAAATGCATCAATATTCATAAGTTCAAGTATGAAAATCATAAATATTGAAGTGGCACCATGAACATGTTACTGTGGCTTGCCTTAGCACTGATGAGGTTCACAAGGCTCCTAGTGATCCTCAAGACAAACTGGTTCCTCTGAAAAACATTCAAAAACCACAATTGAAAATATCAAGAAACCTTCTGAAAATTGCCAAAAAATCTGGACAGCAAGGAAAATCCCATCTTTTGGGAGTTGTTAGATTTTTGGACAAAGAATACAATGCAAAAAGAATCACTACATTTGGACTTGTAGAATAAAAGTTATGGCTGTTTGAATGCTACTGGAATTTAAATGAATTTGAAAAAGAAAAACAGAGAGGGAGTGACGTCGATGACGTATTTTCCTGGGGTCCACCACTCATACCGCTTCGCGCGCGTAGTGAGTGGCTGACTAGCGGGCCCCGTTAGTCAGGCCGGAGGGAGGCGAGAAAGAAACAGAGAGGCTCAGCGCTTCACCGGAGCTTACGCCGGTGTTGAGGCATCTTGGAGGAAAACGAGAGGGAGGGATCGACGGAGAAGACTCTTGCGCACCTGCCCGTACCCATGGCGTGGCTAACGGTGACCAGACGGTTTCAGATTCTTCCTCACAAGCGGAGGCAGAACACGGTGGTCGCCGGAGATGAGGAAGACGGCAACTACGGGCGGCTCCAGGGGATCGGGCTTGGCGCGTTAGCTTCACGAAGGAGAGGCGGAGGCCCTGGCGGGGTCGCCTTGGCTTAGGGGTGGCTGGAGCTGCGGGGAGAATCTAGAGGGGATCGCTGGCGAGCTCGGCTCGGGGATGGTAGCCCGCGGCCTGCCCGGCCGGGCTGCGGCTTCTAGTGTCTATAGGAGGAGAGGTGGTGAGATGCGATGCTCCAGGAGGCTGTGGAGGGGGGGTTTTATAGGCTGGGCGGCGAGGAGGGCTCGGGCTCTGCCGGAGGATAGTTGTCGCCAGCGCCCAGCGACGAATCATGCCAGAGAGAGAGGGGGGAAGGCGACGAGGTCACGCGGGAGCTGTGTGCGGACGCGGACGAGCACAAGAGCGAGGAGGAAAGGGACGAACACAGTGCGCGGGCACTGTGCCGTTGGCCGGACTGTGCCCGTGCTCACTGCGGCAAGCTCCAGCGTCGGCGAGCGGCAGAGAGGAGTTAAGGGGGTGGAGACGAGGATGGTGGTGAGGGGGACACGCTCTGGCTGGCCGAGCAGCGTGCACGCGCGCCACAGAGGTGCTGGCGACGCGCAGAGTGCGCGTTTGGCATGCCAGCACCCTCGGACGAATGCGGTCACCGCATGGACCATGACATCAGGCCACATATGCAGTAACCATGATGTCTGACGTGTAGTCCTTAGTAAACCTAGGTGTTACCACGGTTCAGTTTGTTTCCAGGTGCAGTAGAAGTGAAATGGTGAAGAGGTTTAGTTACTGGATAGAAACTTTGAACAGTTACTGTGGTCAAACCACAGGGTTTCAAGGGCTGAGCTTTGGGGTTTTACTGACTCTTACTAAGGTGAACAAGCACAGGGAAAACCAGCTACATTGGAGCTAGTAAAAAGGTAGTTGTTGTAGAAACTACCATGTCAACCCAGAAGTGAAAATATTTTCTGTAGCAAAAATACTCCAAAAAGTGGTGAAATATTTTTTCTAGAAATGTGCCCTAGGGTCCAAAGAATATTGGGGATTCTTCTCAGGATTTTTAGGGCAACAGAAATGAGGGTTGCTTTGGAGGTCAAAGAGTTTAGCTAGGGTTTAAGAGGAAGAATGAATATTTTTCATTTAAGAAACATATTCCAAGCAATATTGTTGAGTTTCCCAGGGGTGAAATGATGGATTAGAAGAGGAGAGGGGGCTCTTGGGTGAAAATCAAGGGATACCCAAGTGATCAAGTCCAAATGGAATGATTCAAAACTCCAAATCCAAAACCAACTCAGTTGAAAATCAAGCTACGAAAAGGGGGCAAAAACCAGGCTGTGACAAACCTCCGCCACTTAGAATGAATCTCGTCCTCGAGATTTGTTTGCTTGGGAAAACCATTCTGGATAACATGCCCTTAGAAATTCTTCTGATTCCCTGGTTGATTCTGACTAGGTATGATGCATCCATTGAACCTTGTAAAACTTCCATGACTTACTGCGAGTGACTCTTTCCATCTGATCCAAAATTTTCACTGGCCTCTCTTCGTAGGTCAAGTCCTTTGCCAGCTCTATCTCTGCCAAATTGGTCTTTTTCTCGGGTGGTGAGATGCACCGTCGCAGTTGTGAAACGTGGAACACGTTGTGCACGTCGGACAGTTCCGGAGGCAGCTCCAACTGATATGCCACAGCACCTACTCGTGTCATGACGGGAAATGGACCAATAAACCTGGGTGCCAACTTTCCACGGGTTTGGAACCTTCTTACTCCCTTCATGGGTGTGACTCGAAGGTAGACATGTTCTCCGGGTTCAAAACTGATCTGCTGGTGCTTTGCATCATAATAACTTTTTTGTAGCGATTTGGCCAGTTGTAATCTGTCTCGGATCTCCTTGACTTGCTTTTCGGCTTCCAGCATGAGATATGTTCCGAAAATACGGCTATCTCCGGTTTGAGACCAATTTAATGGAGTGCGGCACTTACAGCCGTACAAAGCTTCATAAGGTGACATCTTTAAACTGGTCTGGAACCCATTGTTATATGAGAACTCGGCGTACGGCAAGCAATCTTCCCATTGTGGTTCTTGGGCTAATACAGAGGCTCGGAGCATATCTTCGATTATCTGATTTACTCTTTCCGTTTGCCCATCCGTCTGAGGATGATATGCGGTGCTGTATTTTAATTCCGTCCCAAGGGCTTGATGGAGACGGGTCCAGAAAGCAGAGGTGAAAAGTGAACCTTGGTCCATAGTGATGGTTCTAGGAACTCCATGTAGACTGACAATCCTGGATACATACAGTCGGGGAAGCTCATCTGCTCGGTATGAGGTTTTGACTGGGAGGAAGTGAGCCACCTTGGTTAATGTATCCACTATGACCCAGGTTGCATTATTGCCTCGTCGGGTCCTAGTTAATCCTGTGATGAAATACATACAGACATTGTCCCATTTCCATTGTGACACGGGCAGTGGTTGGAGAAGTCCGGCTGGTTTCTGATATTCCGCCTTAACTTTGTTGCATATGTCGCAAGAGGCCACGAAATAAGCAATGTCTTTCTTCATTCCATCCCACTAGAATATTTGTCAAAGGTCTTCATACATTTTTGTGCCTCCAGGGTGGATTGAATACGAGGATTCATGGGCTTCTGACAAAATTTTCTGCTTTAGGTCAGCTTGATTAGACACACAAATCCTTCCCCTGAATCGGAGGGTACCATATTGATCCTTCGAGAAATCGGATGACTTGATGCGTTTCTGCAGTTTGGCATCGCCTGGCTGGGCCTTGCGGATTTCTTCCTCAAGAGTAGGAGTGACCGTCAGAATATTGGCAAGACCAACCTCAACTATGACCAGGTTGAGCTGAGCAATTTCTTCTTTAAGTTCTGAAGGCAGAGATTCCAGCATGACGTTTAAACTGACGGGCTTTCGACTGAGTGCATCAGCAACCACGTTGGCCTTACCCGGATGGTAATTTATTCCAAGATCATAGTCCTTGACCAACTCTAGCCATCTTCGTTGATGGAGGTTTAAATCCGGTTGAGTAAATATGTATTTGAGACTTTTGTGGTTGGTAAAAATTTGGCACCTTTTTCCAATGAGGTAGTGTCTCCAAAATTTTAAAGCATGAACTACCGCGACCAATTCCAAATCATGAGTGGGGTAATTGCCTTCTTGGAGTCATAGCTGCCGTGAGGCGTTGGCTACTACCTTCCATCTTGCATAAGCATGCACCCAAGTCCTTGCCGGGAAGCGTCGCAATATATGTCAAAGCTGCGGTAGATATCTGGAAGTGTTAATACCGGCGCAGTTGTTAAGCGCTTCTTTAACTCGGTGAAACTTTTCTCACAGTCTGACGTCCATTCAAACTTTTTATCCGTTTTAAGCAACTCCGTCATGGGCTTAGCAATCTTGGAGAACCCTTCAATGAAACAACGGTAGTATCCGGCTAATCCAAGAAAACTCCGGATCTGAGACACGGTGGCGGGTGGCAACCAGTCGAGCACGTCTTTTACTTTGCTTGGGTCCACGACTATTTGTAAGTGCATCTAGTGCCACCCCTAGTTGGTTTTGGAGTATTGACGACAAAGTTGGTTGAGGAAATAATGCGTTTGTGAGAATTGCAGGATAACGCAGGTAGTGTCCCTCATTGATTCGGTTTACCTACCGGAGATGACCCCTAAAAATGTATGAAGACATTGAAGACAATGGTGGTATGAGAAGATATTCATATTGAAGACTATGACATGAGAAGACAATACGTGAAGACTATGGAGCGCGAAGACTGTGTGGTTTCGTTGTTTCCTTTTCTTCTTTGTTGAGTCATAGGAACCACCGTACTGTTAAGTGGGGTCCAAGTGAACTAAGTCAGAGTGACTGAAGTGATGCTCAACCCAAATCCTATGTCTTCAAGCGAAGACAATGAGAGCAAATCTTATCCAGAGCTGGATGAGTCAGCTTTGCTTGTAGCCCAAGTAAATTTGTCGCGTGTGTTTGAAATCTGACCGTTGGAATACATGTCAGTTCCTTAGTGACCTAGGGTCATTTCGAACAAATCAGGTTGGGTTGCCTTGTGGCTATAAATAGCCCACCCCCTACACCATAAATTGGTGGCTGCTCAGAGTTAGTGCACGGCTTTTGTCGTTTGAGAGCAACCCACCTCGAAGCATTTGAGAGAGAGAAATCCTTGCGAGGACAAAGCCCAAACACCTAGAGCCAAAGAGTGTTAGGCATCACTGAAGTCTTTCTGTCTGTGTGACCTGAAGACTTATTACACTTGAGGATTGTGAATCCTCCAGCCGGTTAGGCGTCGCGTTCTGAGCATCCAAGAGTCATTGTAGATTGCCGGTGAACGAAGTCTGTGAAGGTTCGGAAGTCTACCTTGAAGACTTACCAGAGTGATTGGGCGAGGACTGGGTGTCCTTAGCTCAAGAGGAATAAGGTGAAGACACGGTCTTCTGAGTTAAATCTCAGCCTCCCTAACCAGACGTACAGTTGTGACAGCAACTGGAACTGGTCCAACAAATCCTGTGTCTTCAACAAGCGACTGGTTCTATCCCTTTCCATCCTTTACTTAAGTTTGTCTTCGTGAAGTCACTGCCTATCTGTGTATTTGTTTGACTTCATTGCTTGACTACTATTGTTGATTGGCTTCACACTATCTTCCATCCTGATCCTCACTACTTAGCTGCTATTAGTCCTGTACTTTCACATCATTGCATATTTGACTATGGCTTGCTTATGGTAGTTTATCTTCCGCTGCATATCAACTAGGTCATTTCTATTGTTTGTCTTCGAAACTTCTAAGTTTTGAAGACTTCCATAAAAATCGCCTATTCACCCCCCTCTCTAGTCGATACTAGCACTTTCAATTGGTATCAGAGCAAGGTACTCCCTTGTTCTGTGTGATTCGGTTTAACCACCTGGAGTTTCAGCTATGTCGACTGCAGGATTGAGGAATGTATCTTGCCCCACCTTTTACGGTCATGAGTATCCTCGGTGGAAAGCCATGATGAAGAAGTGACTCATGGCTATGGACAACGAACTGTGGACCGTCACCGAGATTGGTCTTATCGATCTATGCAAGATGGCGGAGGCCGATGACATTCGCAAGTACACTCTACTGAACCTCACAGCGAAGGATGTCATCTGCTCCTGCCTGTCCCGAAATCAGTTCAGGAACGTCATGCACCTCAATCACGCGAAGCTAATCTGGGACCGGCTTTCTGAGGTCTATGAAAGTCATCTTAATCGTCATGATCCTTGGCTTGATGACTACAAGGAGTCTCTTAAAGAGATGACCTTTCCACCTGAACCGTCTTCATCTTCACCATGCCTCATGGCAGGGGGTGCTAAGGTAACTGAATGCTATCTTTCTGAAACTAGTGATGATGAATCAGGTGATGAATTTGGCCCCAGCTATGTCAAACTTGCTTCCCTTGCCACTAAACAACAAAGAGATTTGGAAAGGATTCAAAACATGCTTAGTAAGAGCGATGATATGTTGGGCAAAGAGATGGATCAGTCAAAAGCTTTGGCTGAGAGTCTTCAGAGACTTCATTCTAAGTTTGACGCCCTTCAAGATCAACATAATGCTCTCTTGTCTGGTCATGAGAAACTTTCTTCTGAATGTCTTCAAAGAGAGCAATATCTTGAAAAGATAAGGGTGGATTATGAAGATCTTCTGAGGAAGCACGATTCATTACTTGCTCAACAAATCAGTCCCGCTCAGGATGGATTTGAACCACCGTGCTTAAAATGCATTGAGCATGATAACACTGCCTCTGTTGCTGAATGTTCCACTGCTGCCACTGTTTCTCTGTCTTCAACTACTGATGTGGTAACTAACCCCTCTTCTGAGGATACCACTACTATTGCTGATGAAAATGCTAGGTTGAAGACATTGCTTGAAACAGGGATGTATAGAAGTCTGAAAGGGCATCAGACACTTTGCGATGTCCTCAAAAAGCAGATTCTGAACCGAAAACCTAGGAAAGAGGGTGTTGGGTTCGAGAGGAAAATGAATGCTAAAGGTTCCTACTGGAAGCCTGAGCAGTATCCCAAAACCACTTGGGTTGCTGCAAAGGAACCTCTGGTGGATCCATCCACTTTATCTGGATTTACCTGTGCTAATCCTATTATCATTGATGAATCCTTTGATGCAAACTATAAACTGTTCAAAAATCAGAATGGTGAAGTGTTTGCCAGGTATATTGGTACTAACTGCAGGAATGGACCTCCTATGAAGAAGATCTGGGTTCCCAAAAGCTGCCTTGAGAATCTTCCAGTGAATGTCATCATGACACCACCAGGGAAGAAGACAAACCCCAGACCAAAGGCATCATATGGTCCAATGGCTTCATATGAACACAGGACTCACTTGAGTCACCCTAACGCCAATGTTTTGCAGGGAAATCATACTCAGACTCATGAATATGAGCATGTGTCTTCAAACCGCTATGTTCATAGAACTAAGAACTTTTCTTCTTATTCACATGAGTATCATTCATCTCCTGCAAGGCTATTTTCTAGGGCTTCAAAGCCGAAATTCTCAGATGCTGCACTTAGACTCATTGCTTCTAAGCCACCCCTGAAAATGTGGGTGGTGAAGAAGAATTAACTCTCTTTTGCAGAATGTGGTCTCCAGCCAGCAATCAAAGGCGTCCGATATTATTGCTGGGGACCTAAAACATAAAGGGACGCATGATAAAATGACTTACTATGTATTCCACATATGAATCTCTTGTCTGTCATACTATGTGTTCTAATCTTGATCTAAGCTGTGATAATCCTAGCGTGCGTCAAATGCTTATGCTTCACAACATACCTTGTGAAGCCTATCCTCCTAACTGCACTGTAGGGCATGTGACCAAAAGCTTCAGAATGGATTATTGACAGCGGATGCACTAATCATATGACTGGTGATCGAAGTCTTCTCATGGACTCAACCTTACGTCTATCTGACAAGAGTCAAATCACATTTGCTGACACTGGTAAAGGCAAGGTATTGGGTCTAGGTAGAGTTGCAATCTCAAAGGATCAACACAGGGATAAAGTGATGCTTGTTGAATCCCTTGGATTCAACTTAATGTCTATCTCAATGCTTTGTGACTTAAACATGATTGTGATATTTGGAAAATATCGTTGCCTTGTACTAATGGAATCTGACAAGTCTCTAGTCTTTGAAGGGTATAGGAAAGGTGATCTACACATGGTAGATTTCTCAGCAGGTCCACAACTTGCCGTATGTCTTCTTGCAAAAGCTTCAGAATGCTGGCTCTGGCATCGAAGCTGGGGCATGCTGGCATGAGGAACTTGCACACACTTGTCAAGAAAAAGCATGTCATAGGCATCGAAGGTGTCAAGTTCAAGAAAGATCATTTGTGTGGTGCTTGCGAAGCTGGGAAGATGACGAGGGCCAAGCACCCCTCGAAGACAATCATGACGATATCTCAACCCCTTGAGTTGTTGCACATGGATTTATTTGGCCCTACTCACTACTCCACCCTCACAACAACGGCGTGTCTCTATGGCTTCATCATTGTTGATGACTACTCAAGATACACATGGGTGCACATAATTCTCTACAAGACTGAAGTACAAGATGTCTTCAGACGATTCGCCAATCGAGCAATGAACAACTATGGCGTCAAGATCAAGCATATCAGAAGTGATAACGGCACCGAATTCAAGAACACCGGCCTTGATCTTTATCTGGATACAATGGGAATCACTCATGAATTTTCTACTCCGTACACACCTCAGCAAAATGGCATTGTTGAGCGCAAGAACAGAACCCTCATTGAGATGGCTCGAACAATGCTCGACGAGTACAAGACACCAAGAAAGTTCTGGCCGGAAGCTATTGATACAGCTTGTCACATCATCAACCGTGTCTACATCCATAAGCTTCTGGGCAAAACATCCTATGAGCTCCTTACTGGCAAGAAGCCAAATGTCAGCTACTTCAGAGTCTTTGGTGCTAGGTGCTGGATCAAGGATCCCCATCACAAGTCAAAATTTGAACCCAAGGCTCACGAAGGCTTCATGCTTGGCTATGGAAAGGATTCGCACTCCTACAAAGTCTTCAACCTCTTCCACTACAAAATCGTTGAAACAGTGGATGTGCGATTTGATGAAACCAATGGTTCACAATGAGAGCTCCTGCCAAGCACACTAGATGAAGCTCCTTCCAGTGAATCTATCAAGCTGATGGGAACTGGTGAAATCATGCCCTCTGAAGCACAACCTGAAGAGGAACTTATCATTTTTGGACCAAACAAACCTGAAGACAATGCTCAGACCGAAGACAATCCTCCCAATGATGACAATGATCAACATGAGCAAGGTCTTCGTCTAGTTCATCCTCGTGTTGCAAATGAAGTACAAATTGAGAAGATAATTGATAGCATCAACACACCTGGTCCGCTTACTCGATCAAGAGCAACACAGTTAGCAAATTTCTGTGGGCATTTTTCATTTGTATCAATCTCTGAACCCAAGAAAGTTGTTGAAGCCTTTATGGAACCTGAATGTATTCAAGCCATGCAAGAAGAACTTCAACAGTTCAAGCTGAATAATGTTTGGGAACTGTCAAGCGCCCTGACCCTCGCAAGCATAACATTATTGGCACAAAATGGATATATCGGAACAAACAAGATGAGCTTGGTCAAGTCATCAGAAACAAAGCACGTCTTGTGGCACAAGGATATACTCAAGTTGAAGGAATTGACTTCGATGAAACATTTGCTCCTGTGGCTAGGCTTGAAGCAATTCGCATACTGCTAGCCTATGCTAATCATCAGAACATCTTGCTATATCAAATGGATGTGAAGAGTGCATTTCTCAATGGCAAGATTGAAGAAGAAGTATATGTCGCTCAACCACCTGGCTTTGAAGATCCAAAACATCCTGATATGGTGTACAAGCTAAACAAAGCACTGTATGGCCTCAAACAAGCTCCTCACGCATGGTATGATACGATCAAAGACTTCCTGAAGAGCAAAGGCTTCAAACCAGGATTCCTCGATCCCACACTCTTCACGAAGACATATGATGGCGAACTGTTTGTGTGCCAAATATATGTGGATGACATTATCTTCGGCTGCACCAACCAGAAGTATAGTGATGACTTTGGATACATGATGCAAGAGCAATATCAGATGTCCATGATGGGAGAACTGAAGTTCTTCCTTGGTCTTAAAATTCGTCAGCAAAGAAATGGCATCTTCATATCTCAAGAGAAATATCTCAAAGATTGTCTGAAGAAGTTCGGTATGCAAGATTGCGAAGGTTACACGACGCCAATGCCAGCCAAACATCATCTTGGTCCCGATGACAATGGTAAAGAGTTCGATCAAAAGGTATATCGCTCCTTGATTGGTTCTTTACCTTATCTATGTGCATCTAGGCTAGATATTATGCTTAGTGTTTGCATGTGTGCTCGATTCCAAGCGGCACCAAAGGAATCACATCACTTAGCTGTGAAGCGAATTCTTCGATATTTGGCTTACACCCCAACACTCGGATTATGGTATCCCAAGGGCTCAAGGTTTGATCTGGTTGGATTCTCGGATGCTGATTATGCTGGTGACAAGGTGGATCGCAAGTCAACATCAGGAACATGTCACTTTTTTGGATGATCACTTGTCTGTTGGTCTTCAAAGAAGCAGAATTGTGTATCGCTCTCAACTGCTGAATCTGAATACATTGCTGCTGGATCCTGTTGTGCTCATCTTCTATGGATGAAGCAAACTCTCAAGGACTATGGCATCAACCTGAAACAAGTACCTCTCTTCTGCGACAACGAGAGTGCCATCAAGATAGCCAACAATCCAGTCCAACACTCGAAGACAAAGCACATTGAAATTCGTCATCACTTTCTCAGAGATCATGTCATGAAGAAAGATATCGATATCATTCACGTCAACACTGAAGAGCAACTTGCAGATATCTTCACAAAGCCCTTGGATGAGAAAAGGTTTTGCATGTTACGGTGTGAGCTAAATATCTTGGAATCCTCTAATGTCCTGTGATCAGGCACACATCCTAACACTTATGCATGTTGATGACTTAGATGTGCAACACGCAAAGTAATGTATATCTTCAATCAATGAAGACTTACACTCTGAGTGTGAATACATTAACATGGAATTTGACTTCGAAGTGCCACGATAATTGTGCGCCGTGTCTGGGTCTAATACTTCCTATACGGTGGGTAACGCCACCACCAAATTTCTCTGTTTGAAGTGTTTCACTCATGGCGTTACTTTTGCAAAGACTTTGCATTTGGTTTGTCTTCAGTTTTAATTTATCTTCATGATTTTCTGCGCTATGATGATTTGATTGCATATATATATATATACTAGTGTTCTGTCCTCTACATCATTCACTTATAGCTATGTCTTCAAGTTGAATCTTTTGAACTAAGTGAATGTGATCGGACCCTAACCTCTCTATGCTTTCTATCTCAAACTCTATCTGTCCAAATCATATGCATTCTATTGAAACTGTTGAATGTCTTCTCTGCGTCCTAGTCTGCAGAAGGCAAAGAGACAAACATTAAATTTGATTTAAATGACTTATCCTTATTATTGTAATCCGGAGAAGCCGGAATGACCATCCGACAAACTTGGCGGGCGTGGGAACGTGGGACAACTCTGAGTATGTTGCATGCTTGCCACGTGTCCCACGGATGTGAACAGACAGGGGCACCTGCGTAATTGCGCTGTGCCACACACCTACTTATAAATACGTGTCCCCCGCGGTCAAGAAATCTTTCTTCCACCTCTCCACCTCGTCAAAACCCTAGCGCCACCGCTGGCTCTCAACGACGCCGGCGACGAAGCGCTTAGCTGCCGCGACTTCTCCGACGCTGTCCTCACACTGGCCACGGACATCATCCTCTCCGCCGTCACCGTAGGTGTCCTCCATCACCAAGTTAGGGCACGGTGGGCTGAACTGCTCGGTCTCCTATTCATCCCATCTAGCAGTTCTTCGTGCGGTAATTATAACTCTATTTTTACCACCTTTTTGATCTTCATAGATTCATCCTATTTACCGAGAGTGGTTTCTACCTACTCAATGTTAAATCTATTCTGTCTGCATCTCATAATGCCTAGTCTATTCACTTAGATTTCCTATCTAGTTTGATTCCTCACTTGTACTTATTCACGGATTGGTACAAATCTGGAACCAACTCACCTCATATAAGTGAATGTCTTCGCATCATGAGGTCAATGTCTTCAAACTGATTTATCTTCAAAATCTTCTGAGAATGCATATGACCTCTTCCCCTTCCCTCGCATCTCTAATGTTGTCACAGGTACATGTCCATGGGAGAATCCCTTGGTTCTCATAGTCTGCATTCGTTTGCAGAATACTTACAGCATCATATCAATTCTCCTGAAGCCAGTTCCTGCTTGACCAGCAAGCGAAAGTCTCTAAAGCCATTGAACATATTGAAGCCATTCAGTTTAAAGTTCATGGCTGCAGAAAAATCAGCAAGGAAGGGTGGCAGACAGCGCCGAGAAGGAACACCCAAAGATCTGCCTGATGACCTAGCAGAGATCTACAAGACAGATCCTGAAGAGACATATCATCAGCGCAAGACACGAATCCAATGGATTCGACGCTATTGGGCTGAAGAGTGGTTCAAGTACAAGTTCGTAACCAAGGAATATGCAGAAAAGAATGCAATCAAGAGTCCTTGGGGCGATATTCTCTATCGAGGTCTTCAACCCAAGAACAAAGCTGAAGCTATTGCACAAGATTTCTATCCTTGCATGGTCCGTGGACCTCAGCCTGAGAATGCCGATCCCACATCATTACTCTGGTGTCGTGATGATGCTCTCTTCAAGCGCAACTTCCAGCACGCAAAGGCTTCGGCCAAGGAAAACAAGAAGTCATTGGGACTAGACTTCAATCTTGGCCCCTCTGCTCCCCGTGATGATGGCACGCGTGAAGCTGAAGAAAACAGAATTGGCTCCTTTGCAAACCTTGATGGCCTCATCTCCTACATCTTGGTACAAGGTGCCAAAGTGGATCATTCTGACAATGATGCTGATTCTGATGAAGCCCCAGCTCCTCCTCCAAGGCTGCAGAAGCCAAAGAAGATTAAGGCTTCATCATCAGCTGCACCTCCAAAAGCTTCTCGTGTGAAGCCACTGGCCACTGGACCTCCTGAAGCCAGTGTGCAGTCTGAAGATCAATCCCGCATCTCCGAGAAGATGGAGAAGAAAAAGCAACTTGTCAGGCATACTGATCAATCCTTGACTCCTGCCGCCATTATTCGTGAAGAACCCATTGATATGTCCAGTGATGAAGATCTTGCTGATGATGCCCTTGAGCAACTGATAAAGAGCAAGGAAGAAGCAGAAATCTTCAAAAATTTGCCTCTCTTTGATGTGGCAATCATCCATAACTTCATTGATGAGTGGTTCGACACCCCCAATCTAAGCTTTGAAGATTTGCAGCTTCCCATTGGCCTCAGCGTCTCTTTCAATGGCGCCATTGCTTCTGAGCTAGCTCTTGCTCAGCGCATCGTTGAGCTGAAGAACAAAATTGATTATGAGAAGGCTCAATTCAAGAAGCATGTGGCGAAGCTCAGTGTTCAAGACGTCAGAAACTTCAAGGTCATGCTGCATGAGCTTAAAGAAGCTTTTCTGAAGAAGCGCCAAGAAGCTCAAGGCTCTCGTGAGCGCATGAAGAGTTTGGCTGATAAATGTGTGCTTGTCTACAATGAGGCTGAGAAGCGCAAGTCACTTGGCCGTCCTGGCATTGACCCCAGGATGGGTGCAAAGAAAAAGAAGAAGCTTCCTGCTGACCAGCCTGCACCTACAAGCCAAGAAGCCCCTCGCATTATCTTCCCAAGCAGCATGACTAGCTCGAAGCCAAAGGTCACCACAACCGCTTCAGAACAGAAGAAGACGAGGGCTGCCGAGGCTGAAGCCAGAAAGAGGAAGAATACTGAAGCCTCTGATGCCGCTCCCTCCAAGAAGAAGCGCAAGACCAAGAAGACTAGGGCTGCTCCCACAGAGCCCTTAGTTGTTGAACCCATTTCAGTGGTTCGCCCTGCGTCAGAACATCAAGAAAGAAGGATGATAGTTC
This sequence comes from Triticum dicoccoides, assembly GCF_002162155.2. Classification (NCBI taxonomy): domain Eukaryota; kingdom Viridiplantae; phylum Streptophyta; class Magnoliopsida; order Poales; family Poaceae; genus Triticum; species Triticum dicoccoides. The sequence goes on along the minus strand of NC_041387.1, from coordinate 231,624,906 downwards.
ATGAGCCTGCTTCCACAGAGGCTCATGAAGCTGAAGATATACCAGCAGCTGAACCCACCGCTGCTGAAGACATTGGTCATGATGACAATGTTGAAGATGATGAAGTTCTTCCTCAGATCAAACACAACATGGTATCATCGCCTGTTCTTACGAACAGCGAACTCATCAGCATTGGTCGTCTTCTGACGCCAATTGCTCGGGATGCATCGTGGGATGATCACCCACAACAACAAGACTCCCCAAGTACTCCCCAACAACAACAACAAGCTACACCACCCATGCAAGAAGAAGATGAAGACTTTGAGACCCAGCCAACTCCATCTCCAAAGGCGTTGCCAGCACTTTGCCGGCTTCGCAAAGGACAAAGGCCTCAAATCCCTCTATCGAGCGTTCCAGAAGGAGAAGTGCAACGCCAACCTGTTGCACGTCAAGTATTTTCTGAACTCACTCCAACTGTGAATGTCTCCATGTCTAAAAGCCCAAGCTGCTGAAGACATTCCGGCTGCATCAGCGGAAGAGAATCAAGAAGACGTACGTGTCCCTGACGTGAACGTGCCAGTGCCCGACCCTCCTATTCATCAAGAGGAGGTTGAAAATGTTGAAGCTGCCACCACCAACGACAATGAAGCCGATGATGTTGTCATGGCTGACGCTAATGTGGAGCTTGAACCAACCAGTGTCCCTGAAGCTAATGAGGCCACTTCTCCTGAAGCTAATGAGGCAACTGCTCCTGAAGCACCTGTTGTGCAGCCTGAAGCCTCAGCTGTTGCTCCTGCTCCAGTTCCGCCACCAAGGCCCCATACAGTTGAGCAAGCATACAGCCATGGTCAGCTAACCACTGTTCGATGGCCCATTCTGGTACCTCCGCCTACTGCCTCTAGACCTCAATTTGATTATCATGTTGAGCATAGGCCTCAGGTCCAGAAGCCCAAGCCAAGACTGCCAAGGTTTCCAGGTACTGCAAACTCACCAGGGTCCTTCAATGCTAATGGCTTCAAAAGCCACAATACCTTCTTTGACAGCGCCAAGAACCCTTACTCAAAGCCAAGGATATCATCAGATCGGTTCTGGAGCTATCAGCAGAGAAGCTATTACTCCTGCATTCTATATGATCAAGGGCGAATTTTCCCTCATATGCGCCTTGACAATGAAGCCATTGTTGGACTGCCGTGCTTAGAAGAAGCACTTGATTGCTTCCGTGATGCTGGTCTGGTCAACTTTGTGACAGACAAAGAACACTGGAATGAAGAGCTATTGCTTCAATTCTATGCTACTCTACACATTTGCGGCTACAACAGAGATATCAAGACATGGGTCCTCGAATGGATGACCGGAAACATTCATCATGAAGCCAAAGCTCTTGACATCATTGAGCTTACAGGGCTAGCCACTCCTGGCGAGCTATATGAGCCTGATTGTCAGCTACACCACAATGCATTGGAGAGCATCTTCCATAAGCCAGAACCCAACATGAGCCAGATGTTGAGCATGATGAAGACCTTGCCATCTGAAGCTGAATATCCAATAGAGTTCTTTGTTGAAGACCTTGAGTATCTGCCACACACAATATATCATATTATCAGGCGAACTCTATGGCCTATCAAAGGACATTCATCAGCGGCCAAGCTTGAAGGAGCTATGAAGACTTTGGTCTTCTACATTCTCAATGGCATCAGCTTCAATACTCAAGAATTCTTCATCAGGCAACTTGCTGCTTCTGGATCTGATTTGTTTGGTCAGAAGTTTTATGCTCCATGGGTCATGCGCCTCATCAAGCGACACTCATCTGTCAACTATCAACCATCTGCTCGCAATCATCTGATCTTTTTACCCGAGGTTGATATGTCAGTTGAAGCCATATACTCTAACCCTGCCAAGAAGCCTCTTTGTCTTCAGAATGCCGAGCACCAAAGCTTCACTCAACCCATTGAAGGTGTTCAAGCTGCAACACGAATCTATCCATTGGCTGGAAATACTCGTCTGCCTCATCGAGCACCTACTGAAGCCACTGAAAGCACCATTGCACAAAGGCCTCGGAAGCGTTCTCGTGTTCTCAATGACCGAGAACTTCTTGTGGCCCTTCGTCAGAAACAGGATAAACATCACTTTTGGCTCAAAAGACAGATGCAAAGCCTCTTGGTGGATGTCAATCGCATTCGTAACCTTGCCACCAAGAATGCCTTTGTTGCTCATGAAACTTGTCCGCGATCATGGAAGAGCTTGACCCTGCTTAGTGCTGAAGCTGATCTTCAAGACGATGGCTTCAATGAAAGATTCCAGTTTGACTCCACTCCTCCACAGACTGCTGTCCTACGTCGCACTCCATCTCTTGAAGACTCTGAATATTCTTCCTCCGCGGCAACTGTCAATGCCAGAGTGATCAATGACGAAGATGATGCTACTTCACCACCTCCTACTACTGCACGCGACACTGCACCAAGTTCGTCTGCACCACCAACCAACGACGATAACCCTGCTGCTTCACCTACTCATGAGGACGAGTAGATGCTCTATGTCTTCAAACCTTTTTGGTCCTTACTGACAAAAGGGGGAGAAGCGTATGAGTTGACAGTCTTCAAGCGGGTTCATATGGGCGGTTGCATTATATTTTGCCTTGTGCTTACAACTCTTGCATTATATTTGGTTCTTTGAGTTGTAACACCTAAACTTGATGGTCGTCTGCTACTTATTTGCTTTACTATGATGCGATGATAAATTCCGCATGTGCGATGATAACTTCCGCACTTAGATCATCCTGCAGACGTCCATTTTTCATTATGCATGTCATCCTATTTGCTATATCATTTCATGCATGATGAATTATCTTCATAAGTTGAAGTGGATCTCCACAAGTACACCCTGCCATGTGCATTTGCATTCCAAAAGCAAAATTACTTATATGCACATCTTCAGGGGGAGCCCTTGCTACTTATGAAGACAATTTCCTATCCTTTACAATTTCACATACTTTATCCCCGTTGAAAACTTCAACCAGTTTGTCATCAATCACCAAAAAGGGGGAGATTGTAAGTGCATATAGTGCCACCCCTAGTTGGTTTTGGAGTATTGACGACAAAGTTGGTTGAGGGACTAATGCGTTTGTGAGAATTGCAGGATAATGCAGGTAGTGTCCCTCATTGATTCGGTTTACCTACCGGAGATGACCCCTAAAAATGTATGAAGACATTGAAGACAATGGTGGTATGAGAAGATATTCATATTGAAGACTATGACATGAGAAGACATTACCTGAAGACTACGGAGCGCGAAGACTGTGTGGTTTCATTGTTTCCTTGTCTTCTTTGTTGAGTCATAGGAACCACCATACTGTTAAGTGGGGTCCAAGTAAACTAAGTCAGAGTGACTGAAGTGATGCTCAACCCAAATCCTATGTCTTCGAACAAAGACAATGAGAGCAAATCTTATCCAGAGCCAGATGAGTCAGCTTTGCTTGTAGCCCAAGTAAAGTTGCCGCGTGTGTTTGAAATCTGACCATTGGAACACGTGTCAGTTCCTTAGTGACCCAGGGTCATTTCAGACAAATCAGGTCAGGTTGCGTTGTGGCTATAAATAGCCCACCCCCTACACCATAAATTGGTGGCTGCTTAGAGTTAGTGCACGGCTTTTGTCGTTTGAGAGCAACCCACCTCGAAGGATTTGAGAAAGAGAAATCCTTGCGAGGACAAAGCCCAAACACCCAGAGCCAAAGAGTGTTAGGCATCACTGAAGTCTTTCTGTCTGTGTGACCTGAAGACTTATTACACTTGAGGATTGTGAATCCTCCAGCCGGTTAGGCGTCGCGTTCTGAGCATCCAAGAGTCATTGTGGATTGCCGGTGAACGAAGTCTGTGAAGGTTCAGAAGTCTACCTTGAAGACTTACCAGAGTGAGTGGGCGAGGACTGGGTGTCCTTAGCTCAAGGGGAATAAGGTGAATACACGGTCTTCTGAGTTAAATCTCAGCCTCCCTAACCAGACGTACAGTTGTCACAGCAACTGGAACTGGTCCAACAAATCTTGTGTCTTCCACAAGCGACTGGTTCTATCCCTTTCCATCCTTTACTTAAGTTTTTCTTCGTGAAGTCACTGCCTATCTGTGTATCTGTTTGACTTCATTGCTTGACTACTACTGTTGATTGGCTTCACACTATCTTCCATCCTGATCCTTACTACTTAGCTGCTATTAGTCCTGTACTTTCACATCATTGCATATTTGACTATGGCTTGCTTATGGTAGTTTATCTTCCGCTGCATATCAACTAGGTCATTTCTGTTGTTTGTCTTCGAAACTTCTAAGTTTTGAAGACTTTCATAAAAATCGCCTATTCACCCCCCCTCTAGTCGATACTAGCACTTTCACTATTCCTTCAGCGGATAGTATATGCCCGAGGAATCCAACTTGCTTGAGCTAAAACTCGCATTTACTGAACTTGGTGTAAAACTAGTGCTCACGGAGTCGTTGTAGCACTGCGCGGAGGTGTCCTTTATGCTCTTCTTCATTTCTTGAGTAAATAAGTATATCATCGATGAAGACGACCACGAACTTATCAAGGAAGTCCATGAACACTTTGTTCATCATGTGCATGAAGAAGGCAGCGGTGTTGGTGAGGCCGAAGGACATAACAGTATATTCATAAAGACCGTAGCGAGTGGTGAACGCGGTCTTGGGCATATCCTCCTTTTTAATTTTGAGCTGGTAATATCCAGTCCGCAAATCAATCTTTGAGAATACCTTGGCTCCACTGAGTTGATCAAACAAATCATCAATTCTTGGTAGAGGGTACTTGTTCTTGATCGTGACATCATTCAACTGTCGGTAATCCACACACATACGAAGGCTGCCATCTTTCTTGTCCACAAAAATAGCGGGTGATCCCCATGGCGAGGAACTGGGGCGGATATATCCTTTTTGGAGCATTTCATCAAGCTGTTTCTTTAGCTCCACCAACTCGGATGACGGCATTCGATAATATTTCTTGTGTATTGGTGTGGTTCCGGGCACAAGCTCTATTGCAAACTCAAGCTCTCGGTCAGGTGGCATGCCTGGCAGTTCTTCTGGGAATACATCGGGAAACTCACTGACCACTGGAATTAATTCCATTTCTGCTATTGCTGTAAAAACCATTGCCTTGGATGGTATGCTTCTACGAGCAATAAACTTGGTAGCTTGTCCATATTTTCCGGTCAAATTGACTTCCCGGGTCTCACAATTTATGCATACTTGGTACTGAGTCAGCCAATTCATCCCCAAGATAACATCCAATTTATTAGACTCAATCAGTATCAAAGACGTCGAAAAACGGATTTCGTTGATCCTGACTTCCAGATTGCGGCAGACAAGATTGCTTTGAATAATAGATCCCGGGGTTTGTACCAGCATATTCTTGCCCAAAAGTGAACAAGGAAATTTGTTTTGGGCGACAAAACTCCGAGAAATAAAAGAGTGGGAAGCCCCAGAGTCAAATAAAATTACTGCAGGTATGTTATTAACAGGGAACATACCAATGACGACTTCAGGATTTTCTTGGGCTTCATCGGCTGAAATGTGATGAATGTATCCCGTGACGTCGTGATGACTCGGACCGGCTTCCAAATAATGGATTTGAGGCTTGAACGTAGCGTTGGTTCGGGTGTTCTTGGGACACTGTTTGGCATAATGTCCGGTCTGTCCACAACTATAACAGGAATTGTTGCGCAGACGATTCCCCATAACTGGGTTGAGCACATCATTCTTCACTCGGGTGGTGGTCTTGTTAACATTTTGTTGCCAGCTAGGCTGGTATGCCATCTGAGTTAGCTGCCAGGTACGAACCTTCTGCACTGGTTGCATTTCCTTCTTAGGCTCAAATTTGCATTTGTGATCACTATGGGCATACTTAGTATCTGACACGAGCTTGTGTTCCCTTTCAGCAATGAAAGCCTTGTTCACCAGGGTTTGGAAATCTGGAAAATCAAACATACTGAGAGCACAGCGTAGTTGCGGGTTCAATCCACCCAGAAAGCGGTCCATCTTCCTTTCTTCAGTGGCCACATCATATTGAGAGTAACGTGATAGGTGATTGAATTTTTGTAAATATTCTCCCACTGACTGACTTCCTTTGAGGAGCGCGAGAAATTCACGCTGCTTAGTCTTCATAATTCCCGCAGAGATGTGATATTTTCAGAATTGCTCCTTGAATCTTGACCAGGTAATTGCTTCATTCTTAGCCCCAATGGCTTTCTCACTTTCCCACCATATGGCAGCAGCGCCTTCTAGATAATGTGTTACAAATGGAACTTTATCCTCTTAATTAATTTGAGCAACCTCAAGTTTCTTTTCCATAGTTCTTAACCAATCATCTGCATCCAAGGGATCAACGGCTTGACTGAAACTGGGAGGCTTAGTCCTTTGAAAATCAGATTGTTTGGAGTGAGAGGCAGGCTGATTTCCATTTTGTCCAACCATTGCTTGAATACTTCTGAATATTTCCATTAGATCATTGTTTCGTCGTTCCTCGAACATACGCATAATTTGCTTGATGGAGGGCGGATTTGGCGGTGGAGGCGGTGGTGGAACGTACGGCTCGGGTTATTGTCCCGCCTGTCGTGCGGAAAGCCGAACAGGAGAACCCTCGCGAACGTTGCTAATGCAGCCTCCCCGCGTCATCCTAATATGATTTTCCCAAGTCAAGGCAACCGAGATGAGAAGCATTCAACAAAAACTAGGGAGAAGCCAGCAACAAAAACCAAGCAAAACCGAAAAGATGAAGAAAATACGGCGAATAAAATAAAGTCCAACATAATTATACATAGACTCATACATGAAAGATAACAACATGCCAGGTCCAACTACCCTCATACAGGAAACGAAACATCATGACTAACATGATTACAACCATACTCCATCCCGACAACCGAGAGTACTCGAAAGCTCTACTGCTCGGCTGGCACTGCGGGGTCCTCTCCTGATGCGGACTTGGATCCAGAACTAACGGGGTTAACGGAGACCTCCGAGTTAAAAGTGACACGATGATGCTGCCTCGAGGGCTCTCCCTCTGGGGCAGGTGAAGGGCGGATCATCGGGGCTGCAGGAGTGGAGGGGTGTGAAACGCACTCTGCAGGAGCATTATGGGGGCTCGCAGTCGCGGTGCCCGAGCTACTCGGGGGAGTAACCGGAGAAACAGGGGATCTAGAACTGGCAGGAACGTAGGGAATAAATCCCACAGATGGAGAAGTAGTGGCTGAGCGAGCAGTGACTAAAGTTGAGGCTAAAGTAGTACGGGCACGACTTAGCTCACGAGCCAGCTCATAGATCAGAAGATAGCTAGCAGTGATGTAGCAAGAAAGGTGGCTAGCGATACTATCAGACTCCGGATCAATGACAGGGAAACGAACACTACCATTATCATTGAGAGAAGGATAGTAGTGGAAACTTGGGTGATTCTACATCCGGACCTCGTTGTAGCGGAGCTCAAAAAGTACCTCGAATGCATCAAACTAGACAACCTGAGAAGCGGAAGAAGCGTAGCCGCTACGAGAGGTATGAGTGTAAGAACTGGAATCAGAACTAGTGCACAGAGTAACCACGGCGTGATATTCATACACTAAATCAGCTAGGCACTCCCGGTACACACGATAGACTGGATCATCTCCGTGAGGGTACAGCCGACGCCAAACGTTACGAAGGAGATGCGGCGACGTGTACGGCATCAGCTGCAACTGGCATGGATACAGCACCGGAGCCATCTACACTCACAACCATTAGCAGGTTAGCATAGAAAAATATAATCAGTGCATGCAATGCAACAACCAGCTACAGTTATGACCGACACTCAGCAACAACTCGTATCTAGCGTCTAGTTAACTCGGCTTAGTCTAGCGTGGCCTATAGACAGCGCGGCTCTGATACCAAGCGTTGTGGCACCCCGGGTCAGAGCGACCGGTTTACCCTGCATTGCCAGCCCAGAGACCTTGTCTTCTGGCAACACACAACAACATGGTACAGAAAACAACCACTTTATGCATGCTAGCGGAATATAGTTCATATTACAACAGTTAGCGAGGCCAAGCGGCACACATGGTGCGGCTGAACAATATGTACATTATTTAGTGAACATAAAGGGGCCTCGATCATGACAACTACTCAGCAGCGGAACAACGTTGTAGCGGGACTCCATAGCACAAGGACACCGATGTGGACACTGTCTAGACTCGGACAACACTCCTTTCCAATGGAACTTTCCTGAAATCTGGCATGACATGCCAGGTCAGTACATTGAATGTACTTGCAAGCTCACAATAAGCATAAACAAGATGAAAGACAATATTATGATATTTATCCAGTTTAATCAACCATGCAACTATATAACCAACATGCTGTGACAGTGCTCAACAAATATTCATTATCCCGACTTGCTTACCAGGTGTGACCAACAAACATAATATTACCAACACATACCCGTGATCCTTACGGCGATCACAACCCGACCATCTCGTGGCCTGTGATCCTTACGGCGATCACAACCCGACCAACTCGTGGCACGTGATCCTTACGGCGATGACAACCCGACAACTCATGTCCAACTCAACATGATGACCTCACTGTCATCCTTAGTGCAATTTAGTGTGCATATTTATTAAGTGTTGACCCATGGTGTACCTTACTTTCGAGCGTGTCTGTATACGTGGACTCGGCTATCGATAGATTAAAAACACTCTGCAGAGGTTAGTACATTGTACCCACAGTACGGAACCCATGGCCTCAGTCTCCCATCCGAGTGGACCAACATCGTTCCGACGAACCCATTTCACTGTCATGACACTCTCCTGGCCCCTCCAACCCAGACCCCGCCGAGCTAGTCCTGGGTGGCCCCGTGTCTACCTCCAGACACCTCGACCACCGTCGTGGCCATGATCCACACTGGGATCCGGTACCAAAACTAACTTAACAATGGGCTCACAAGGTTATGCTTGCCTACCGGGCCAGGGTACAACACGCCCATAACCTTCCCTAAATTGAGGTACCGACCAGAGGCACGACAATGAAACGCATTAAGGCCGTCCCATACCGGCAAGTGTGGTTGCACTAGGAAATACTTGTTTCAGCGGCACCACGACACGGTCAACAACATGTTCAAGTTGAATTATTAATCAGGTTCAACTTTAATGTGAAAATAAAATAACCGGTGTCATACTTCCATACCATGCATCACTTAATATATGCATCACATAACCGTGCAAAGAGTGCACCAATCACGGAGCCAACATAAACTCATGCTACTATACTGGTTAAAACCTCTCTTTACTTATACCCAAACTATTTCTAGCAATTATCATCATTTTACCTCATGCAAAAATAATATCCAAATTACTCATCAATTCTATGACCATATTGTTTATTTATCACTTGCAACTAAGTTCTCATAATCTTACTAACAATATTTACTTCAAACATACTGAAGTTCAAGCATTTTAACATAACAAGCATATAACAGAATATATATATATATATATATATATATATATATTATATAACTAATTTAAATGCATCAATATTCATAAGTTCAAGAATGAAAATCATAAATATTGAAGTGGCACCATGAACATGTTACTGTGGCTTATCTCAGCACTGATGAGGTTCACAAGGCTCCTGGTGATCCTCAAGACAAGCTGGTTCCTCTGAAAAACATTCAAAAACCATAATAGAAAATATCAAGAAACCTTCTGAAAATTGCCAGAAAATCTAGACATCAAGGAAAAATCCCATCTTTTGGGAGCTATTAGACTTTTGGACAAAGAACACAATGCAAAAAGAATCACTGCATTTGGACTTGTAGAATAAAAGTTATGGCTGTTTGAATGCTACTGGAATTTAAATGAATTTGAAAAAGAAAAACAGAGAGGCGGTGACGTCGATGGCGTATTTTCCCTGGGCGCCACCAATCATACCGCTTCGCGCGCGTAGTGAGTGGCTGACTAGCGGGCCCCGCTAGTCAGGCCGGAGGGATGGGAGAAAGAAACAGAGAGGCTCGGCGCTTCGCCGGAGCTTACGCCGGCGTTGAGGCATCTTGGAGGAAAACGAGAGGGAGGGATCGACGGAGAAGACTCTTGCACACCTGCCCGTACCCGTGGCGTGGCTAACGGTGACCGGACGGTGTCGGATTCTTCCTCGCAAGCGGAGGCTAAACACAGTGGTCGCCGGAGATGAGGAAGACGGCGGCTAGGGGCGGCTCGAGGGGCTCGGACTTGGCGCGTTAGCTTCACGGAGGAGAGGCGGAGGCCCTAGCAGGGTCACCTTGGCTTGGGGGTGGCCAGAGTGGCGGGGACGATCTAGAGGGGATCACCGACGAGCTCGGCTCGGGGACGGCAGCCCGCAGCCTACCCGGCCGGGCTGCGTCTTCTAGTGGCTATAGGAGGGAGAGGTGGTGAGTTGCGATGCTCCAGGAGGCTGCGGAGGGGGGTTTTTATAGGCGGGGCGGCGAGGAGGGCTCGGACTCCGCCGGAGGACAGCTGTCGCCGGCGCCCGGCGACAAATGGTGCCAGAGAGAGAGGGGGGAAGGCGACGAGGTCACACAGGAGCTGTGCGCGGACGCGGACGAGCACATGAGCGAGGAGGAAAGGGACAAACACAGTGCGCGGGCACTGTGCCGTTGGCCGGACTGTGCCCGTGCTCACTGCGGCGAGCTCCAGCGTCGGCGAGCGGCAGGAAGGAGTTAAGGGGGTGGAGACGAGGATGGTGGCGAGGGGGGACACGCTCTGGCTGGCCGAGCAGCGTGCACGCGCACCACAAAGGCGCTGACGACACGCAAAGAGCGCGTTTGGCATGCCAACACCCGTGGACCGTGACATCAGGCCACATATGCACTAACCATGATGTCTCGTGTGTTATCCTTAGTAAACCTAGGTGTTACCACAACTCGGTTTGTTTCCAGGTGCAGTAGAAGTGAAATGGTGACGAGATTAAGTTACTGGACAGAAACTTTGAATAGTTACTGTGGTCAAACCACAAGGTTTCAAGGGCTGAGCTTTGGGGTTTTACTGACTCTTACTAAGGTGAATAAGCACAGGGAAAACCAGCTACATTGGAGCTAGTAAAAAGGTAGTTGCTGTAGAAACTACCATTTCAGCCCAGAAGTGAAAATATTTTCTATAGCAAAAATACTCCAAAAAGTGGTGAAATATTTTTCCTAGAAATGTGCCCTAGGGTCCAAAGAATATTTGGGATTTTTCTCAGGATTTTTAGGGAAACAGAAATGAGGGTTGCTTTGGAGGTCAAAGAGTTTAGCTAGGGTTTAAGAATCAAAATGAATATTTTTCATTTAAGAAAAATATTGTTGAGTTGGCCAGGAGTGAAATGATGGATTAGAAGAGGAGAGGGGGCTCTTGGGTGAAAATCAAGGGATACCCAAGTGATCAAGTCCAAATGGAATGATTCAAAACTCCAAATCCAAAACCAACTCAGTTGAAAATCAAGCAAAGAAAAGAGGGCAAAAACCAGGCTATGACAATTCACTTCGAGATTCCTTCGGGTATGATAGAGAAACTGCTAGCTAATCCATTTTCAGGAGACGGAACATTGCATCCCGATTTACACCTTATCTTTGTGGATGAAGTCTGTGGATTATTTAAGCTTGCAGGTATTCCCGATGATGTTGTCAAAAGGAAGGTCTTCCCTTTATCTTTGAAGGGAGATGCATCGACATGGTATAGGCTATGTGATGATATGGGATCTTGGAATTATAACCGACTGAAGTTGGCATTTCACCAGAAGTTCTATCCTATGCATCTTGTTCATCGTGATCGTAATTACATATATAATTTCTGGCCTCGCGAAGGAGAAAGCATCGCTCAAGCTTGGGGGAGGCTTAAGTCAATGTTATATTCATGCCCCAATCATGAGCTCTCTCGGGAAATGATTATTCAGAATTTTTATGCTCGGCTTTCTCTTGACAATCACAACCTGCTCGATACTTCCTTTGCTGGCTCTTATATGCTGAAAACTATTGATTTCAAATGGGACTTATTGGAAAGAATTAAACGCAACTCTGAAGATTGGGGTTCCGACGATGTTAAGGAGTCAGGTATGACACCTAAGTTCGATTGTGTTAAATATTTTATGGATACCGATGCTTTTCGTGGATTTAGCGCTAAGTATGGACTTGACTCTGAGATAGTAGCTACTTTCTATGAATCTTTTGCTACTCACGTTGATCTCCCTAAAGAGAAGTGGTTTAAATATAATCCTCCTATTGAAGTAAAAGTAGTTGCACCTATTACAGTCAAAGAAAAGACTATTACCTATAGTGTTCCTATTGTTCCTACTGCTTATGTTGAAAAACCTCCTTTTCCTATTAGGATAAAAGATCATGCTAAAGCTTCGGCTGTTGTTTGTAAGAGTAATACTAGTACTTATACACCTCCTGAGCAAATTAATGTTGAACCTGGTATTGCTATGATTAAAGATCTCTTGGATGAGGACTTAGATGGGCATGTTATTTCTTTCTTGGGTGAAACTGCTAATATTGCTAGACCTGATACACAGACATTTAGACCTGTTGTAGGCATGCCTGTTGTTTCTGTTAAAATAGGAGATCATTTTTATCATGGCTTATGTGATATGGGTGCTAGTGCTAGTGCGATACCTTATGATCTTTATAAAGAAATTATGCACGACATTGCACCAGTTGAATTAGAAGACATTGATGTTACTATTAAGCTTGCTAATAGGGATACCATTAAACCTATTGGGATTGTTAGAGATGTTGAAGTTTTGTGTGGGAAGGTTATATACCCTGCCAATTTTCTTATTCTTGGTTCCCCACAAGATGATTTTTGTCACATTATTTTTGGTAGACCCTTCTTGAATACTGTATTTTTGGTAGACCCTTCTTGAATACTGCTAGTGCTAAGATTAATTGTGAAAGGAATGTTGTCACTGTTGGCATAGATGGTATGTCTCATGATTTTAATTTTGCTAAGTTTAGTAGATAACCTCGTGAAAGGGAACCACCTAGTAAGGATGAAATTATTGGTCTTGCTTCCATTGCTGTTCCTCCAAATGATCCGTTAGAACAATATATGCTAGACCATGAAAACGATATGGTTATGAAGGAAAGGGAAGAAATAGATGAAGTGTTCCTTAAATAGGAACCTATGCTAAAACATAACCTTCCCGTAGAAATTCTTGGGGATCCCCGTCCACCCAAGGGTGATCCCGTGTTTGAACTTAAACAATTACCTGATAATCTTAAGTATGCTTATCTTGATGAAAAATAAATATATCCTGTTATTATTAGTGCTAACCTTTCAGAGAAAGAAGAAAAAATATTATTGAAAACTCTGAAGAAGCACCGAGCTGCTATTGGATATACTCTGGATGATCTTAAGGGCATTAGTCCCACATTATGTCAACACAAAATTTCAGTGGAGAAAGATGCCAAACCAGTTAGAGATCCTCAAAGACGATTAAATCCCAAGATGAAGGAAGTGGTAAGGAAGGAGATACTAAAGCTCCTTGAGGCAGGTATTATTTATCCCATTGCTGATAGTGACTGGGTAAGCCCTCTCCATTGTGTTCCTAAAAAGGGATGTATTACCGTTGTTCCTAATGATAAAGATGAATTGATCCCGTAAAGAATTATTACAGATTATAGGATGGTAATTGATTTCCGTAAGTTAAATAAAGGCACTAAGAAAGATCATTACCCTTTACCTTTTATTGATCAAATGCTAGAAAGGCTATCCAAACACACACACTTTTGCTTTCTAGATGGTTATTCTGGTTTCTCTCAGATACCTGTATCAGCGAAGGATCAATCTAAAACTACTTTTACTTGCCGTTTTGGTACTTTTGCTTATAGACGCATGCCTTTTGGTTTACGTAATGCACCTGCTACCTTTCAAAGATGCATGATGGCTATATTCTCTGATTTTTGTGAAAAGATTTGTGAGGTATTCATGGATGGCTTCTCAGTCTATGGATCCTCTTTTGATGATTGTTTGAGCAACCTTGATCGAGTTTTGCAGAGATGCGAAGACACTAGTCTCGTCCTGAATTGGGAAAAGTGTCACTTTATGGTTAATGAAGGCATTGTCTTGGGGCACAAGATCTCCAAGAGAGGTATTGAAGTTGATAAAGCCAAGATTGATGTTATTGAAAATATGCCATGTCCTAAGGACATAAAAGGTATAAGAAGTTTCCTTGGTCACGCCGGTTTTTATAGGAGGTTCGTTAAGGACTTTTCTAAAATCTCTAGGCCTCTAACTAATTTATTGCAAAAAGATATTCCTTTTGTCTTTGATGATGATTGTGTAGAAGCTTTTGAAACACTTAAGAAAGCTTTGATCACTGCACCTATTGTTCAGCCACCTGATTGGAATTTGCCTTTTGAAATTATGTGCAATGCTAGTGATTATGCTGTAGGTGCTGTTTTAGGGCAAAGAGTCGATAAGAAATTGAATGTTATCCAGTATGCTAGTAAGACTCTTGATACTGCCCAGAGAAATTATGCTACTACAGAAAAAGAGTTCTTAGCAGTTGTGTTTGCATGTGATAAGTTTAGACCTTATATTGTTGATTCCAAAGTTACTATTCACACTGATCATGCTGCTATTAAATATCTTATGGAAAAGAAAGATGCTAAGCCTAGACTCATTAGATGGGTTCTCCTGCTCCAAGAATTTGAGTTGCATATTATTGATAGAAAGGGAGCTGAGAACCCCGTTGCAGATAACTTGTCTAGGTTAGAGAATGTTCTTGATGACCCACTGCCTATTAATGATAGCTTTCCTGATGAACAATTAGCGGTTGTCAATGCTTCTCGTACTGCTCCTTGGTATGCTGATTATGCTAATTACATTGTTGCTAAATATATACCGCCTAGTTTCACATACCAGCAAAAGAAAAAGTTCTTTTATGATTTAAGACATTACTTCTGGGATGATCCTCACCTTTATAAAGAAGGAGTAGATGGTGTTATTAGACATTGTGTGCCTGAGCATGAAGAGGAACAGATCCTACGCAAGTGTCACTCTAAATCCTATGGAGGACACCACGCTGGAGATAGAACTGCACACAAGGTACTACAATCTGGTTTTTATTGGCCTACTATCTTCAAAGATGCTCGTAAGTTTGTCTTATCTTATGATGAATGTCAAAGAATAGGTAACATTAGTAGACGTCAAGAAATGCCTATGAATTATTCTCTTGTTATTGAACCGTTTGATGTTTGGGGCTTTGATTATATGGGACCTTTTCCTGCCTCTAATGGTTATACACATATTTTAGTTGTTGTTGATTACGTTACTAAGTGGGTAGAAGCTATTCCAACTAGTAGTGCTGATCATAACACTTCTATTAAAATGCTTAAAGAAGTTATTTTTCCGAGGTTTGGAGTCCCTAGATATCTTATGACTGATGGTGGTTCACATTTTTTTCATGGTGCCTTCCGTAAGATGCTTGCTAAGTATGATGTCAATCATAGAATAGCATCTCCTTGTCACCCGCAGTCTAGTGGTCAAGTAGAGTTGAGCAATAGAGAGCTCAAATTAATTTTGCAAAAGATTGTGAATAGATCTAGGAAGAATTGGTCCAAAAAACTTGATGATGCATTATGGGCCTATAGAACTGCATACAAAAATCCTATGGGTATGTATCCTTATAAGATGGTTTATGGAAAAGCGTATCATTTACCTCTTGAACTTGAACATAAGGCATATTGGTCTATTAAAGAGCTCAATTATGACTTCAAACTTGTCGGTGAGAAGAGGTTGTTTGACATTAGCTCACTTGATGAATGGAGAACCCAAGCATATGAGAATGCCAAGCTTTTCAAAGTAAAAGTCAAACGCTGGCATGATAAGAGGATACAAAAGCGTGAGTTTAACGTAGGAGATTATGTGCTATTATTCAACTCTCGCTTAAGATTTTTTGCAGGAAAACATCTCTCAAAATGGGAAGGTCCCTAAGTTATCGAGGAGGTCTATCGTTCTAGTGCTATAAAAATCAACAACTTTGAAGGCACAAATCCGAGGGTGGTTAACGGTCAAAGAATTAAACATTATATTTCAGGTAATCCTATCAATGTTGAAACTAATATTATTGAAACCATAATCCCTGAGGAATACATAAGGGACACTTTCCAGAACGTTCTAGACTCCGAAAAGGCATAGACATGTGGTACGGTAAGCAAACCGACTCCAAAACAACTCTAAAGGCATTTTTTATTAGTTTTCGATTATTTAAGAATTTTAGGAAGAAAGAAGTAGTCAGAAAGGGACACGAGGCCCCCACGAGAGTGGAGGCCCCACCCTGTAGGGCGCGCGCCCTGTCTCGTGGGCACCTCGTGTGTCTCCCGGACTCTGTTTTCTCGTATGTTACGTATTTTAGTCCGTAAAAATTCATTATATATACTCCCGAAGTTGTTGACCACTGTATCACGCAAATATCCTCTGTTTTCGTTTTGAGATGTTTTCGTTGTAGAGTTAGAGCACCATGACTTCTCCCTCCTCCAATAACAAAGACAAGGATGCTTGGCTATTGAAGATAGAGCTGAAAAGCGAGGAACCAGAAGAGATCAACAAGGATGAAGGGATCAAGAAGCCATGGAGGTTCAAGCTCCGGTGGTGAAAGAAGAAGACCTCCCTCAACCTTTACCTAACCTTTTCACCCCAACAGAGATTGAAGCTTTCAACATGATTGAGTTAGCTCACATGCAGAACAAGTATCTCACACAAGATAATATCCTGTTGAAGGATCATATCGCCGGACTCAAGGGCATTATCCGCAAGTTGGAGGAGCTTTTACGCTCGATGTGCGATTATCCGCCGTCATCATCACCACCTCCATCACCTCCGAGGACATAATCACATGGGTATGGGCACTCCCCTTGGCAACTTCCAAGTTTGGGGGAGGTGCCCTGGTATCGTATCACCATCATACTCCAATCTTTACCGCTTTATTTAGTTCGATCCTTTTAGTAGTGTCTTGTTCTAGTAGTTTCAAGTTTTGATATCAAGTAGTTTCGAGTTTTGCATTGTGATCTCTTTATGTAATCGAGTCCGTGTGCTATCTATAATAAAGATTAGTGTTCAGTCAAGGGCTTTACTATGTTGCTATGATCTTGAGAAAGTAGAAATAACAATAGAGTTCATATTGATCTTATGGATAGTGATAACTTCACACATAGAAAGTATGAGGCATAAAACTTGTTGAGAATTGATGAACA
Source organism: Triticum dicoccoides (assembly GCF_002162155.2). Lineage (NCBI taxonomy): Eukaryota > Viridiplantae > Streptophyta > Magnoliopsida > Poales > Poaceae > Triticum > Triticum dicoccoides. The sequence continues at coordinate 231,607,704 of NC_041387.1, read as the reverse complement.
TAGTCTTGGTCATCGTTGCAATTAATAGAAGGTGATAAGGAAAGATGGGTTCACATATAAATATTTTATCTTGGACATCTTTTATGATTGTGAAGCACTCATTAAGTATGACATGCTAAAAGAGTTGACGTTGGACAAGGAATACAACATAATGGTTTATGTTTTCCGACATCAATTAAAGTATATTGTCATTGACCTTCCAAACATGTTGCGTTTGCCTTTCCCCCTCATGCTAGCCAAATTCCTTGCACCAAGTAGAGATACTACTTGTGCTTCCAAATATCCTTAAACCCAGTTTTGCCATGAGAGTCCACCATACCTACCTATGGATTGAGTAAGATCCTTCAAGTAAGTTGTCATCGGTGCAAGCAATAAAAATTGCTCTCTAAATATGTATGACTTATTAGTGCAGAGAAAATAAGCTTTGTACGAACTTTTTGTGGAAGTAATAGAAGTGACGGACTGCATAATAAAGGTCCACATACAAGGGGCAATATAAAGTGACGTTCTTTTGCATTAAGATTTTGTGCATCAACCCTAAACGCGCATGACAACTTCTGCTTCCCTCTGCGAAGGGCCTATCATTTACTTCATGTTTTTACTTTATGCTTGAGTCAAGGTGATCCTCACCTTTCCCTTTTTCATTTTATCCTTTGGCAAGCTCCTCGTGTTTGAAAGATCATGATATATATATATATCCAATTGGATGTAAGTTGGCATAGGCTATTATTGTTGACATCACCTAAAGGTGAATACGTTGGGAGGCAACACAATAAGCCCCTATCTTCTCAGTGTCCGGCTGAAACTCTATAACCACAAGTATTGCGTGAGTGTTAATAATTATAGGAGACTACGAGATAGTTGAGTATGTGAGCTTGCTGAAAAGCTCTATTATTGAATATTTCTGATGTCACGATAAATTGCAATTGCTTCAATGACTAAGATTATAGTTTGTTAGTTCCCAATGAAGTTTTTGAACCATACTTGACATTGTGAATTGCTTATTACTTGAGCATAGGAAATCATATGACAAAATGTATATATGTTGCTGTTATTAGAATGATCATGATGCCCTCATGTCCGTATTTTATTTTTATCGACACCTCTATCTCTAAACATGTGGACATATTTTTCGATTTCGACTTCCGCTTGAGGACAAGCGAGGTCTAAGCTTGGGGGAGTTGATACGTCCATTTTGCATCATGCTTTTATATCAATATTTATTGCATTATGGGCTGTTATTACACATTATATCTCAATACTTATGGCTATATTCTCTCTTATTTTACAAGGTTTACCATGAAGAGGGGGAATGCCGGCAACTGGAATTCTGGCTGGAAAAGGAGTAAACGTTGGAAACCTATTCTACACAACTCCAAAAGTCCTAAGACTCCACGAAACAACTTTTTGGAATTAATAAGAATTTATGAGCGAAAGAAATAGGCCAGGGGGCCCACACCCTGTCCAGGAGACAGGGGCGCGCCCCCCTAGGGCGCAGCCCCCTATCTCTTGGGCCCCTTGGTGGGCCTCCGGCATCCATCTTCTGCTATATCATCACTTTTACCCTGGAAAAAAATCGTGGCCAAGCTTACGGGACGAAACTCCACCGCCGCGAGGCGGAACCTTCGCGGAATCAATCTAGGGCTCTGGCGGAGCTGTTCTGCCGGGGACACTTCCCTCC
>NC_041387.1:231600205-231605714 GCF_002162155.2 Triticum dicoccoides | reverse complement strand
CATCACCAACGATCCTCTCGTCGGGAGGGGGTCAATCTCCATCAACATCTTCACCAGCACCATCTCCTCTCAAAACCCTAGTTCATCTCTTGTATCCAATCTTGTATCAAAACCACAAATTGGTACCTGTCGGTTGCTAGTAGTGTTGATTACTCCTTGTAATTGATGCTAATTGGTTTACTTGGTGGAAGATCATATGTTCAGATCCTTTATGCATATTATTACTCCTCTAATTATGAACATGAATATGCTTTGTGAGTAGTTACGTTTGTTCCCGAGGACATGGGTGAAGTCTTGCTATTAGTAGTCATGTGAATTTGGTATTCGTTTGATATTTTGATGATATGTATGTTGTATTTTCCTCTAGTGGTGTTATGTGAACGTCGACTACATGACACTTCACCACTATTTGGGCCTAGAGGAAGGCATGGGGAAGTAATAAGTAGATGATGGGTTGCTGGAGTGACAGAAGCTTAAACCCTAGTTTATGCGTTGCTTTGTTAGGGGCTTATATGGATCCATATGTTTAATGCTGTGGTTAGGTTTGCCATAAGTGGGATGCTTGTCCAAGTTAGGGCAGCATCCAAGTACCGCTCCACCCACGTATCAAATTATCAAAGTACCGAACGCGAATCTTATGAACGTGATGAAAACTAGCTTCACGATAATTCCCAATGTGTCCTCGGGAGCTCCTTTATCATTATTAGAATTTGTCCAGGCTTATCCTTTGCTACATGAAGGATTGGGCCACCTTGCTGCACTTTATTTACTTTATTTACTTGTTGCTCGTTACTATTTATCTTATCACAAAACTCTCTATTACCTACAATTTAAGTGCTTGCAGAGAAAACCTTACTGAAAACCGCTTATCATTTCCTTCTTCTCCTCGTTGGGTTCGACACTCTTACTTATTGAAAGGACTACGATAGATCCCCTACACTTGTGGGTCATCAGCCTCCCGTCTCGTCGGACGACCTTGTCAAAGCTCTTGGCATTGCGCGTGGCATCCAAATAAGTGACTTGCTCGTCGAAGTCTGTCCACCACGGGCTGATTTCTTCGTCAGGTTGCGGACAACTTTTGACCGCAGACGTGTGTTCGAATCTTCCCAGCATTTTTTCTATGATGGCGCGCTGGTGAGCTTTGATTGGTGGCACCCAGGATGGGGCTCGGTGCCCTTTGAACTTGAATTTTTAAAAAAGCTTACCTTCCACGGCATGCCTCGACGTGCTTGGAACAACGAGTCCATGAATGTGCTTATCAACGACCTTGGAGGTGAGCTCGTAAGTATGTTTGTTCCTCTAGACAGCTGGGCTCTGACGGTTATGGCATGGATGAAGAAGCCGTCCATCATACCAAAGGTGATTGATGTTGAGATACCGGTGCAAGAACCGGGGTTGTACTATTTGTCGCCACCAAAGCCGCCGCAGACCATGTAAGGGATCTACCTGTATCGAGTGTTTGTGCATGTCGAAGAAGTGGTCAATCCATCAATCGAAGTCCTGCCGCCGCTGCTGGTGCCAGGGTCCGTCGACGACGTCCATTACAGGAGTCAACGTCAGACTTTCCCCGTGTTGCTCGGAACGATGGATGGCATAGGGCCTACTCCATCGCGCGGCGGAGGCCACTGCTTCTTTGGGAGAAGAGGAAGGGCTGGCTGCCTAAATGTGCTCTAATTTGAGGAAACAACTGAGTCTTGTCAGATACTAGTTAAATCCAAGCTATGGGTTTGAAGCACTGATATGCCAGTACATTTGATTGCGACCTGTTGTAATTTTGTACCTGAACTTTTTCTAGAAAGGGTTGTACGTCAACTTAATGTGCTAACAAAACTTATTGTGTTGTTTGGCTGTTTTCTTTGCATAGCATTCAAGATATTTCCCCGTCATTGATAAAGACGATGAACCGTTATGTACGACTTCGTTGGTTTCAACATAGCCCTACCTGTAGCGATCCAGTGCTTCCATCCTGATTGTGCCGCCTGCATGAAATTTTTGTATGCATGTTCAGTGTGCTATGATGTTCTATATGATTGTGTCAACTATATAAGTTTTTACTGAGCATCGTCAATGCATATGGCTGAAACATGTATTTAGGAGCATCGACCGATGGGTCTCTCTCTCTCTCTCTCTCTCTCTCTCTCTCACACACACACACACACACACACGCACAAGCAGGACCCATTGATTTATTTATTTGCTGGTGACATCTTTTAATTAGGTCCCACTATAATCTAACTTATTTCTTAAGTTATTAATTGAGCTCAGTGACTTCAAAAAGTTGTACAAAAGCCTTGTTTGGGCCTTTCCGGCGTCGCTGAATGTGGGCTGAGTAGCCATGTTAGGTTGTACTGTACTGCACAGGCATTTTATTCAACATCAGCAATGCAACTGGGCCGACAGTTGTACACAATATCTGGGTCAACTTGTTATTATCCGCCCCACTGGGCTGCAAACTTTCCTAGGAGGTATGCATTATGCTTAACAAGAAAATGGACTTTAAGAAATAATAAATGGGATGTAACTATAATAACTGGGCAGTAACTATAAAAAAATGCACCAAACGCATAATTAGTTTAAAAAATATATTATTTTTGGAATTTGAAAATTTTAATTTCATTACTTGTTGCGCGCGCAATATTTCGTTGGATTTAATGTAATACAACTTTATTTTGAAATTATATTTAATCTGACTAGAAATTTCGGATAAAAAGGGCTCTACATTCTTACAAATCGCAAATGGGCTATATGTTCTCTGCCACACACTTGTAGGCCTTCTAAGTTGACGCGTCCCCTAAAAAAAACTAAGTTGACGCGTATGCAAGGCTTTGTCAACATCACACGGTTCTAGCAGCTGTGGTCGTTGGATGTCCATCCAACGAATGTCGTGCTTCTTCTTTAATCTCGGATATTCTTTCTTCAGCAGCCCAAAAAATGATTCCTCCCCCTGACATCTGGGGCGCACCGTTTCGGAGGCTGACCTGTGGGCCTACTAAGTTGACGCGTACCAAGGGCTTTATCAACTTAGTCAATATAAACGATTCTTGCTGCAGCGACCGTACGATGTCCATCCAACGGACATAGTGCTTCTTCAACCTCTGGTCTTCTTGCTCCAGCCACCCAAAGCAGCACCGGTCGTGCCGCGTGCTCTTGCCTCCCATGGTCGGCTGTGATGTCGTGGAGGCCTCACCACCCCGTACTACTCCCACCGTTGGCCAGGCCATCCCTCTACTCACCCACACCCCCTGTTATTCTGCGGCGACGGCAGCCTCACACCGCAGCCGAACCAGTGAACCCTCGTACTCCTCTCCGCGCGGGCTTCTACTATTGCGTCTTCCCCGGCTCCGCGTCATCCCCTTCCTAGGCCTCGCCGTCGTCCACCGTCCTGGTGCTCTCGGTGCGGCGTGGTCAACATGGTCAATGACTGACTTCCATCGGAAGAGTACTGTACATGGAGAGGCTGACAGTTGGGTCCATGGCGGCCGCAAGGAAGTGCCTCCTTATTACGTGCAAAATAATTATTCCTCCACCTGACAGCAGGGACCCACTAGACGGGCCACCTTATTTTGTGAAAAAAAATTCCCCCTTGACTGTTGGGACCCACCAGACGGGCCACTGTATTGCGCAAAAAAACGTCCCCCCCATTGTCAGCTCGGACCCACCGGAAGTGCCTCCTTATTACGCACAAAAAAATGAATACTCCCCCTGCTAGTTGGGACCCACCTTGGTGGGAGGATGATTTGTGGGCCTACTAAGTTGACGGGGACGGAGGGCTTTGTCAACTTAGTCAATATGAACGATTCTAGCTCCAATGACCATACGATGTCCATCCAACGGCCGTAGTGCTTCTTCAACCTCTGGTCTTCATGCTCCAGCCGCCCAAAGCAGCGCCGGTCGTGCTGCATGTTCCTGCCTCCCGTGGCCGACTATGCTGCCGCGGAGGCCTCACCGCCCCCTACTATTCCCACCGCTGGTCAGGCCCTGCGGCGGCGGCAACCTCACACCGCAGCCGAACCAGTGAACCCTCGTACTCCTCTCCGCGTGGGTTTCCACTGCCGCGTCTTCCCCGTCTCCGCGTCGTCCCCGTCCTAGGCCTCGCCGTCGTCCACTGCCCTGGTGCTCTCGGTGCGGCGTGGTCAACGTGGTCAAGGAACGACTTCCATCGGACGTGGACTGTATGTGGAGAGGCTGATGGCTGGGTACACGACCGCAGCAAGGAAGTGCCTCCTTATTACTCGGAAAATAATGATTCCTCCACCTGACAGCAGGGACCCATCAGATGGGCCACCATATTTCGCAAAAAAAAAACGTTTCCCCCTGACTGCTGGGACCTACCAGTTACATCTTCGCATGCAAGGAAGTGTGTCCATATTACGGGCAAAAAAATGACTCTCTCCCTGACTGCTGGGACCCACCAGCTACATCTTCGCACGCAAGGAAGTGCGTCTAGGCAAAAAAAATGATTCGCCCCCTGACTGCTGGGACCTACCAGCTACATCTTCGCACGCAAGGAAGTGCCTGAGAGTCGGGACCCACGTGGTCGAAGCGTACATAGCGTTGTCATTCTGGTCGCCAACGTGTACGTACATACTGGTCGGTGTAGAGGCACGCATGTGTCGTAGTAGAGGCACGCACATAGCATGTACACGTACGTACAACGGCCAGTGTGCAAGAAAGAAAATGTGGCCACGTACGTACATACGGGCGGGGTCTCTAATGCTTACTCGCGCATACGTATGGCCGGGGTTCGTGTACATGGCTGGGTTGGAATGGAGAATCAGCGTCGTCGTCGTGCTAATGGGGAGCCAATCAGCTGGGTCAGAATGAAATGCGTCGTCGTGTTCATCGGGAGGGCTTGGACAGAACATGCGTTGGAAACGAGGCCTCGTGTACCGCAGAACGGAGGAAACAGCCTTGTGTTCGACCGACCACGTTTGAAACGGGATCCTGTTCATCGGGAGGGGTATGGCATACCGCAAAACGGAGGGAATGGACTTGTGTTGGACCTCCTACGGTCGAAACGGGTTCCTGTTGATCGGGAGGGGTGTGGCGTACCACAAAATGGTCGAAACAGACTTTTGTTGAAGCGCTACGATCGAAACGGGGGTCCTATTCATCGGGAGGGGTGTGGCGTACAGCAAAACTGGACTCCTGTGATACTGTTCATCTCCACCGTCGACCTCCTCTAGCCTCCACGGGCTACTGTTCATCCACCGTCAACCTCCTCCAGCCTCCACCTGCGATTGTTCATCCACGGGCTCCTGTTCATCCAGCATCCACCGCGCGCTACTCCACTGGCTACTGTTCAACCACCCCTCTCCACGGGCTCCTGTTCAACCACCCCTCCATGGGCTACTGTTCATCCACCCCTCCATCATCTACTGTTCATCGAGCCCTCCATGGGGTCGTCCTGTTCATCCAGCCCTCCACGGGGTCCTCTTCATCTAGCCCCAACTGGCTCGATCGATCGGGGTCCTGTTCATCCAGGCAACACCATGGGGTCCTGTTCATC
>NC_041387.1:231597282-231599901 GCF_002162155.2 Triticum dicoccoides | reverse complement strand
GCATCGATCAGCTTCAGTTAGCAGCAGTAGCGAAGGAATCGCTCGATCGCTCGGGTTCAGTAACGCGTAGCCTGCAGTGGAATCGCTCGGGTTCAGTTAGAACCCAACGCCTCGCACACACGCGCGTACCTGTACGAGAGAAACACGCATCACTCGGCCCACAACCATTCACCGTAACCGGAAACTCACCAAAATTTTCCTTGCCCTCGCTTCTACCATGGTTTTTTCCGTCATGGACGGCCCAAAGAATGTCATGCAGCTGTGTCTCCGGCCGGCCCCAGACGAAAAGCCCATTTTCTGTCATGATTTTTTGTAATAGAAGTAGGAGCCCACCACATCTATGATGATACCGGGTTTTGTCACAATTATCGTAATAGAAGTGTCATAAGTATGACCGAATTTTTTTTCGTTCGGCCCAAAATGTCAGGATGTGTCTTTTTTTTTGTAGTGTAACCTGCATGACCAAACTTGAAAGTTCCCTTGCGAGAGCATTTTGAAAAGGGGGGCCCCTTGTGATGTATATAATTGTGAAATGCCTTGAAATGACGCCACGGAGTGACCCCCCAGGTCTGCAACCTTAGGAGGAATGGTGGTTATGATTTATCTTTGGCTTCGCGGGTCTCGAGCAAGCCCTGACGCTGCAGGAACATTCGTCCTCTCGAGGCATGCCTGCTGCGGGCTTGTGAGGGTCTGGCTCTTGCGAGGAGCCTACTGTCATATCCTGGAGTGCTTCGCGAGGAGCCAACTGTCGGATCGCGGCGAGGTGGGCGTGCGTGGCGGCCGCACCCTTGAGCCCCCGAGGGGGAAAGCGATCAATCCTGATGCGCGCTCACCACACCCAGCCCCCGCTCGTGAGGCGCTCGGGGGCAGGGCAGTAGGCATGAGCTCCAAAAAATGCAAGACCAGAAAGCGAGAGAGCGACGTAAGACAAGAAAAATCCCCCCATTTTTTTATAAACGCACGAGAACCAAGTTCATTCCAAAGAGCCGTCGAACAAGTACAAAAAAGGAGGCGAAAGCAAATGGCCATGTCTGGCGCCTAGCTAGTCTTCAAGTCTTGTCACCAGCGCAGAGCTAGGTGCTTCGACTGGCTGGGCATAGTCATTGGGGGATAGTGTCGACGGCCAGCACGGAGCATGGTGCTTCCACTAGGACGTGGGTGGGAGCCCCCGTGAGGCCCCAGGGCGGGGCTCAGGAGACTCCGGGGAGTGTACAACCTCACTCATTATTATGTGAGAGTGTCACGAGCGGAGACCTTCATAGGCCGGAGCCTTGCTTCATGTCGCCCGATGAGGACCCCGCCCTGCGCCCCCAACCATCGTTGGGGAGACTGGAAACCAGGACAAGACCAAGGGGCAAGGGGGACGCTGGCGGTGTCCTTGGCAAACATAGGCCCCCCCTCGAGGGGAAGGGTTTGCCTGCGCCTTCCCCGGCAGGGAACCTACCTCCGAGCAGGGTTCTGCTCCGAGCAGCGCCGAGGAAGGGTTCCCCACCAGGCTCTCCCCACGCTGGTCCCAATGCCCTTCGCACTCCTGCGGCGGATCCGCCGTCCTAAGAGTCCTGGCGGTAGCTGCGCCATGGTTCACATGCGATCATTGGTCAACGTAAGCGTGCCCCTGTGGAGTTAGGTGTACCCACTGGTCGTTATTGTTGGTTATGTTGGTGGAGCTCAGCGGCGACTCATAAAGGGTCTCGGCTTCATGTACATCCCGCGCCCAGCCTGGCGTGGGGATCAGCTGGGGCCTTCTCCCTGCATGTGCCTTAGATCCACCACAACGGGTACGTAGGCTTCCAGGCTAGCTGTGCCGGAGTCGCTGCCCGACTGCCTCATTGTAACGCCCCGAATCCGATGCGCTAGGTGTATTCCAGTTGTTCGCCGTCGTTGCCATGTCATTTGCTTGTGTGTTGCACTTTGCCATGTCATTATGTGCATTTCATCTGCATGTTTTTTCAAAACATGCATCCGTTCGGGTCCTCCCAGTTCTCTCCGTTGTCCGTTCGGAGCCCAGAGACACTTGCATGCGCCCGTCGCCCCTCTCAGACCTTGTTTCGTGATAGGGAGAAAAAGGTTCTCGAAATGGGCCGGGATTTGCCGAGAGGCCTTGGTATATCATCGATAGACCGCCCGTCAAATTTTGTTCCCTTTGGAGGTAGTTTGATGCCCCTACGGTTAACCGCATTAACCAAAACCCCCTTCTCTTTGCTGCCCAACACCCCTTCACAACAGCCCAATAGCCCATCCAAACCCCCTCCATGCTGTCCACCGTTGGATCACGATCGTGTGGGCGAAAACCGCACCCCTTTTGGACTCTCCTAGCTCCCTCTACCTATATAAACTCCCCCTCCCCCGAAATTTGCGGATGAATCCTACCCTAACCCTAGCTTCTTCCTCCTCCAGCTGCCGGACATGTCCGCGCCACACCGAACATGTCCAGCCGCCGCTCGACAGCGAATCCGAAGCCGCCACGTGTCGCCGCTCGGCCTCCTCTCTGTCGCCCCTTGCCGCTGCCCGGATCGGGCCCTCCCAGCCCGCGCACCCAAGCCGCCCTGCGCCCGCTCGCCGGACCCGGCGTCCGCGCCTTCTCGCCGGCGTGCCGCCTCCGCCGTCCTCCGGCTCCGC
>NC_041387.1:231592442-231596964 GCF_002162155.2 Triticum dicoccoides | reverse complement strand
GCCTTTCTGGTGCCGGCGTGGCCCCGCCGCCGCGCCACGGTTCCTCCGCACCGCCCGGCCGGCTCCGCCCCACCAGACGCCGCCCTCCGCCGCCTGCTCGCCGTCCTCTGCCCGGCATCGCCTCCCGGCCTCACCCTCGCCTCTGCCGGCGCCGGATCCGGCGAGATCCGGCCGGATCCGGCGAGATCCGGCCGGATCCGCCGCCCCGACCCGTCGGTGACCCTCCCCCCGTCGTCCTCCCGCTCCACCCCTCGCCGCCGGCCTCCGCCGCCGTCGCCTCCGGTCACCGGATCCACCCACTCCCCAATCATGAAGAGTACTCCGGTCAGTTCCGGGAGTGGGACCAGATCCAGCCACTCCCCAATCCAAACGGCGCCGCGATCCTGGATCCTTCCATCCCGGTTCCTCTCTGTCCAACTTCCCCGTGGTGGTTTTTTTACTAAGTCCCAAAGTTTTTCAACGTTATGTGCTCATGTTTGACCTGCCATATCTTCATGCACAGTGCTCCATTTTGCGTGCATAATATGAAAAATGTTCATATCAGAATGCTCTTCATGATGGAGTAGTTTGCATGCATTTTAGGGTTCATCTTGATGCCTTAAACTTCATTGCAAAACTGCTAACTGATATGAACTGCTGTAATCTGCTGATTGTTAAGATCATTTGTGCATGTTGTGAGTGCCACAACTTTGTCTTTGTTGATGCTATGGTGATGATCTTGATATGCACATGTTCTGCTCTTCATGTTATTCATTTTGGTTTACTTTGCATTCATGTTAGGGTGCATCTTGACACGTTAATCCCTGTTGCAAAAGTGCATGTTGCTATTAACTGCTGAAAGCTGCTGCAACTTGCTGTTTTGTCATTTTTGTTGAATTTTGTGTGTGCATCCTATGAGCATGATGTCTACATGTTTTAGGATCGTATTTGTGCCAACTTTATAGGGGTGCTATCCATGTATTTCTATGTGCCGTGTAGTAAGTGCATAAAGCTTGTGAAGTTGGCTACTTGCTGTTATGTTTCTATCAAGTCTGTTTGTGTCATATCATGTTGCCATGTTTGCTTGATGCTGCCAATTAATCCATCCATAATCTTGAGATGCTTAGTTGACATATTTTGATGACCATGTTATGCTCTATCTCAGCACGCCTTTTGATTCCCTATATATGTCATGTAGCATATGTTTTCATTGCCATGAACATGCTTATATAATGTTCCAGATTTCGGTTAACTTCATGATGTCTTGTTGTGAGCTTGTTATTGAGAGATCCATGCCTCTTATGGAGATACTCCAATTACATGTTTTGAAGCATGCTATGGGTAATTTGTTCGCATGCCATTTTTGCTAATTTTAGTTATCATATGTCGCTGTTCCATGCTTGAAAACATGCTATCATAATGTTGATGTTTTACACTTGCTGAAACTGTTTCAACATTCAATATTGTCTTGTTGGTTACCACTAATCCATGAGCCATATGTATATGATGCCCTGATGTTATTTGCTTGTTGTTACGTGTACTTTGATTCCATGCCCTTGGTTGCTATATTTACATGCTTTAACTTGTTTCTTTCTTGCTCTCAAGTTGCTATCATATTAACTCTGCTCATGTATATGCTCCTATGTTATAAAGTTGCATCTTGCATTGATCATCTTGGTTTACTCTTGATGCCTATGAACCTCAACCTTAATGATATTTGAAGTATGTTTTCTTTACACGAAGTGGATGTCAAGTTTATGCTCGTATGATTTCTGTAGCATGTTGTTTCGATGTTTCCAAAGTGCCTACTTGCTGTTTTGGGCAGATTGTTGTTATATCTTGTTTGGAGTGTATGTGTTGCACCGTTGCTCCATTTTGGGCATGATCTATATGAAACTTGCTTAGAATTGCATGCAGTTTCATATTATCATGCTGCATCCTTGTTTTGAGGTGTTTTCTTGATATTTGGATGCATTTTGCATCAATGCCATGCTTAACTTGTTTTGCTCATATCTTCTAGGTCGTAACTCCGAATTAAATGGATTTTATATGTAACTTGACTAGAATTTCGTGTAGATCATCTTGGTGCTCTTTAACTTGCTTTTTAACAACTTAAACTTAATGTTTGTTCAGATCTGGACCAATTTCGAAATTTGCATATGAGGACTTACCGGATTTGTTTATGTTGTTTCCGGCCTCATTTAAACTTGCTTTGACGTGTTGTTCTTGTATGCATCATCTCTTGCCATTAGTAGCATCATATAGCCTTGTCATGTATCATACTTGGTTGAGCATCATGTCATGTTTATGTGTTGTGTGTTTACCGTGTTGTTTGCTTCTTTCCGGTTGTGCTTCTTCTCGATAGTTCCTATTACGTTGCGATCATGAGGATTCGTTCGTCTACGCTTGGTTCGTCTTCGCCCGTTCGTCTTCTTCATGGACTCGTTCTTATTACTAGCGGGATTTTAGGCAAGATGACCGTCACCCTGGATCTCACTACTATCATTGCTATGCTAGTTGCTTCTTTCTATCGCTATGGTGCACTACCTATCACTTTCTTATCAAGCCTCCCAAATTGCCATGTCAGCCTATAACCTTTTCACCCTTCCCAGCAAACCGTTGTTTGGCTATGTTACCGCTTTTGCTGAGCCCCTCTTATAGCGTTGTTAGTTGCAGGTGAAGTTGAAGATTGCTCCATGTTGGAACATGTTATGTTGGGATATCACAATATCTCTTATTTAATTAATGCATCTATATACTTGGTAAAGGGTGGAAGGATCGGCCTTATGCCTGGTGTTTTGTTCCACTCTTGCCGCCATAGTTTCCGTCATACCGGTGTTATGTTCCTTGATTTTGCGTCCCTAACACGGTGTGGGTTTATGGGCCCCTCTTTACAGTTCTCTTTGAGTAAAACTCTTCCAGCAAGGCCCAACATTGGTTTTAACATTTGCCATAATAATACTTAAACTAAATAATATATTTGCATAGGGCTTCATGAACCCGAGGATTTTCTATATAGCAGGGGGGCCAATGCTGATGGTGTTGGTCCCAAACAGGCAGACCTGTCCGGACGTGGCTTGAGACGACATACACGCAGCTACTATCAGGTTGTCGACACGTCGGGAGGCTTTGCTCGATTAGTTTTACCATTGTCGAAATGTCTTGTGCACCGGGACCCCGAGTCTGATCGGATGTCCCGCGATGGAGGATTGTCTCCGCGGACCATGAGCTTATAATGGGCTAAGTTGGGACACCCTTGCAGGGTTTAAACTTTCGAAAGCCATGCCCGCGGTTATGTAGCAGATGGGAATTTTTAATGTCCGGTTGTAGATAACTTGACACCAGATTCGAACTAAAATACCCAACCACGTGTGTAACAGTGATGGTCTCTTTTCGAGTGGGTCGAAAAGAGAACACGTCGGGGTTATGTTTGAACGTAAGTAGTTCAGGATCACTTCTTGATCATTACTAGTTTACGACCTTTTGCGTAGCTTCTCATCTTACTCTTGCACTTGTCAGTTAGCCACCATATCCTGCTTTGTGGCTTGCTGCAGCCTGACCACTTATCCCTTTCATACCCATTAAGCTTTGATAGTATTGATACCCATGGTAATGGGATTGCTGAGTCCTAATGGCTCATAGATTACTACAACAACAGTTGCAGGTATAGGTAATGCGTTGATCATGATGTGAGAGCGATGCGTGTTTGCTTTGAGTTCCTCTTCTGCTTCGTCGTTTAGGGGATAGGTTCCTAGTCGGCAACCTGGGCTAGCAGGGTGGATGTCGTTGAGTTTCTATTTGTGTTTCATCTGTAGTCGGGTGGTGCCTTATGTATGATGTTGTTGTATTCATGTGGCATTGTAAGCCTTTTGTATGTATCTCCAACTATTATGTAATGGTACGACGTAATGATATCCTCCTTGCAAAAGCGTCTCCAATATGCACTTCTATCCTTGGTGGGACCTTCGAGTCCCTTTAGGATAGGGTCGCATATTGGGCGTGACAAGTTGGTATCAGAGCCTCGACCGAGCATAGGAGCCCCCTTGATTGTTCGTAGTTGGCCGTTGTCGAGTCTAGAAGAAAACTGTTTTTCGGAGTCTAGTTATATCGAAGAGTAGGAATTCTTTTTACTCCTTAGACCCTTTGTCGCTCTGGTGAGGAATCTTGATGTAGGTGTTTTGAATTACTCCTCTTCCCCTTCAAATTTTCTTTAGGATCACGCAGTTGGTTTTTCGATCGTTGGTTCTCAGCTCTTTTCATCTGGTGCATTTCTCGTCAAGTCGATTCGACCCTCTGTTTTTTTTGCAAGATCAATCCTCAGTTCTTTCTCATCAAAGTTGTTTTCCCCATCCTCGGTTGTTTTCTTTTTCCCACCCACCCACCCCTTTTCTTCTCGGATCCGGAGTCCGTGATCGAGTATCCATCCTACTCGTGCGAAGCCTTGGCATTCTTTTCTCAATTATTTCAACCGGTGTTTTCCTCTTTAAGTTATTCATCGGTTCCCCGTTCCAAGTTGCCTTTGTTTTTTTCCCGCCCTCCCACC
>NC_041387.1:231580171-231592051 GCF_002162155.2 Triticum dicoccoides | reverse complement strand
CTTTTTCTTCCCGGAGTCTGAGTCTCTGTTCGAGCATCAATCTCATTCATGCGGAGCCTCTTCATTCTTTCCTTAATTGTTTCAACCGGTGGATTCTAGTTCGTCAGACTCTCATTTCCTTCAACAAGTGAAGTCTCGTCTAGTTCATCTTTATTCGTCTCGTTTTCTTTCCGGCGGATTCAATTCAAGTTTTTCGGGTTGATCATATTCTTCCTTGGATCAAATGTTTCCTCTTGCTCATTCGCCTCTCGCCAGTTTATCCTGCCGAAGTTCTCAAGACATCTCAGGAGATTCGTCCGTGTTCGAATTAATTCAAGGTTGTCACCTCATTCAAGTCTTTCGGTTGTTCCGGTGCAACATCTATTCTGCAATCCTTTTTCAACGGTGTTTTCTTTTAGTGTGCCCTAACCTACAGGTCTTTTCCCGGGATCTTACCTCACTCTTCTAATTATTCCGGAGCCATTACTAATTCTTTTCAAAGTGTGGCATAATACTACAATACACTTAGTGGGATAGGCTTCACCAAGACAATTGTGAGTAACAAACATAGTACAAGAAACATATTCGAGAAAGGTAGTTTTTTTAGAGGATATGACAGCATCATCATCAAGAAAGACATGGGTCCAATAAATGGTAAGACCATTCAGACATTTTATCTTGTGTCCAACAAGATTTTTCAGGTCCCCAACATTGCCTTCAAAATGCAATGCATTTCGGCTAGAGTCCTGACCCTGTAAAAGAAAATAGTTCTTGTTAACCACCCACATCTGAAGGGGTGGCTTGTAAGCAATGAGTCAAATTGCATCATCTGAGAATTTAGCCTTGGATGCCCGAGCAAATAGCTTTCACGGGGAGGGGGAGAGGATTTGAATACTAAAATTAATACAGAAAAATTCTTTGATTTGTGAACATAGTGGTTTGAAGATTGATGCTCATATTCATCAGACCAATTAGTATAACCCTGTGAAACATGAGCATTAGCATGATCATGCGACGATCGTGGTCCATATGAAGACTTTTCTCTAAGGTTTCTTTCTTCCTTGGTGGTGTGATGATGGCATTCACGGGAAGCTTTTCAAGAAGACTTATAGGTACCCATATCTTCTTCGTAGGAGAACCATTCCTATAGTTAGGTCCAATAAACCTGGCAAACACTTCACCATTCTGATTTTCGAACAATTTATATTTTGAGTCAAATGAATCATTAATGATGATAGGGTTAGCACAGTTATAGCCAGATAATGTGGATGGATCTACAAGTGGCCCTTTTGCAGTAACCCATGTGGTTTTGGGGTACTTCTTAGACTTCCAGTAGAAACCATCAACATTCATGTTTCTTTCAAAAATAATGCCCTCCTTTCTAGGGTTCCTGTTCAAGATTTGCTTCTTGAGGACATCATAAAGGGTTTGGTGCCCATTGAGACTTTTGTACGTTCATGTCTCAAGAAATGTCTTCAATATGGCATTCTCATCAGCAGCAGTGGTGGTTTCCTCAGACGAGGGGTTAGTAACCACATGTATAGTTGACGATATTTCACTTTTAGAAGCATCTGAACATTCGATAGAAGAATTAGAGTTTTCACGCGAAAGGCATTTTAAGCAAGGTGGCACTAAATCTTCCTGAGCGGTACTGATTTGTTGAGCGAGTAGTGAATCATTTTCATTTCAAACATCATGATGAGACGCTCTTAGTTTCTCTAGATCTATATTCCTTTGAAGATAATCATAGGAAAGTTTCTCATGATCTTCTGCGAGGGTATCATGGTGACTTAGAAGTTTTTCATACTTTACTTAAAGATTTTCTATGTCCTCAATCAAGTATTGACTTTGATTCATTTCCTCATCCAATAGATCATTGACTTGGTCTAGCTGTATTTGAATCTTTTCCGTAGCAGTTTGTTGCTGAGTACCAATTTTAGCAAGTTTCCTATAGCTAGGTTTGGATTCGCATTCAGAGTCATCTTCACTCAGGTGTCAAAATAGGCAGCATGGGAGCATACCTTGGCCCCTTTTTCCATGAAGCAATAGGCAGGAGCAGAGTCGTCATCATCACTGACCTCATTGTCGATGTCATGGCCATTCTCTTCATTGTTGAAGATAGACTTGGCAACGAATGCGGAGGCAAGGGCCAAGCTCGCTACACCAGAATTAGACTACTCCTCCGACTCCTCCGCCACCTCCTCGGAACCTGACTCCTCTTCTGACTCCATTTCCTTGCAAATGAATGTGCGAGCTCTGCTAGAGGAACTCTACTTATGCAATGAAGACCTTGAATAATACTTTGAGCGTTTGCTCTTCTGCTTCTTTGATTCCTTTTCCCATAGAGGAGAATTAGAAATTTAATGACCAGGTTTCTTGCATTTGTGGCAAGTTCTCTTCTTGTAGTCCAGAGAAGAAGTTTCTCCAGATATCTTCGGGTCATACTTTGAAGACATTCCAAAGCGGTTTCTTGGAAAACTTCTGGAATTTCTTTACTAACATTGCAAGTTCTCTGCCATTGCCTTCAGGGTCGTCGGAACTAGAGTCAGATTCTTCTTCAAACGAAGACACAACTTTTTCCTTTAGAGCACGAGCCCGTTCATGGTTAGGAAAATAGATGTCTCTCTTCTCAAATAGCCAGAATTTATGAGTATTTGGCCTCTCAAGAATATCGGCAGGATCAAAGAACTTCAAATCAGGACACTCTTCAATCATCAGACATAAGATGTCAATGGAATTGTCAAGGGACCTCGGCAACTACTTCACCAGTTCATGCTTGGTTATGTCAGTGGCACCAAGAGCATTGAGCTCATTGGAGATATCAGTAAGACGACCAAATGTGATCTAGACATTTTTATTGTCGAGCCTCTTGAAGTTGTTGAAGAGATTGCGAAGAACATAAACTCTAGAGTCTTGTCGGGTTGAGGCGCCCTCATTTACTTTGGAGAGCCATTCCCAGATCACCTTCGAAGATTCCAGAGCACTAACACGGCCATACTTCACCTTGGCCACATGACCACAAATGATGTTCTTGGCCATTGAATCCAATTGAGCAAACCTCTTCACATCAGCAGCGGTGATACCTTCACCATTTTGGGAACGCCTCACTTGACAACATACCAGTGGTCATTGTCGATGGCTTCAAGATGCATGTGCATCTTATTCTTCGAGTTGGGGTAGTCGGTGCCATCTAAGACAGGGCACATAGCGGAAACTTTGATGATCCCTACAATTGACATAGCTAAAACTAAATGTGGTTAAACCAAATCATGCAGACCAAGGGAGCTCCTTGCTTTGATACCAATTTAAAGTGCTAGTTATCGACTATACGGGAGGGTGAATAGGAGATTTTTATGAAACTCTTGAAACAGCCAATGTAATCGAAGACGCGAGAACAAAATGGTAATTAAACAAAGTATGAGGAAAGGTAAGCTACTTGTACATTCTATCAGTGCGACATGATTTAGGTGAGAAGTGAAGACAGCAAGCAAGCTAGGTAGCAAGGAACTATGGCAACAGCTAATATGAAAACAAAGATGGGATCAAAGGGAATGTCTTCACACAATGTCTTCACACAGAGATGAGCAAGCGAAGGCTTCACAATACAAACAGTAAGTAAATGAGTGAGGAGATAGAACCAGTTGCTCGGAGAAGACAAGTGATTTGTTTGACCAGTTCCTGCTGTTGTGACATTTGTACGTTTGGTTGGGGAGGCTGAGATTGGACTCGAAAGACCTGATCTTCACCTTATTCCCCCTGAGCTAAGATCTCCTAGACCTGGCCCAATCACTCAGGTAAGGTCTTCAGTAGACTTCCAAACCTTCACAAACTTCATTCACTGGCAATCCACAATTGCCATTGGATGCTTAGAACGTGATGCCTAACTGTCTGGAAGATCATAGTCTTCAAGTCTAACAACTCTTCGGTTCTTTTAGATCAAACTGTCTTCAGGAATGCTCAATCACTTCGGGCTCTGGGTGTAACGCCCCGAAACCAATGCGCCAGGTGTCTTCCAGTTATTCGCCGTTGTTGCCATGTCATTTGTTTGTGTGCTGCACTTTGCCATGTCATCATCTACATTTCATTAGCATGTTTTTCAAAACATGCATCCGTTCGGGTTCCCCGGTTCTCTCCGTTGTCCGTTCTAAGCATAGACACACTTGCATGCACCCGTCGCCCTTCTCAGATATTGTTTTGTGAGCCGCAGAAAAACATTCTCGGAATGGGCTGCGATTTTCCGAGTGGCCTTGGTATATCACCGGTAGACCACCTATCAAATTTCATTCCATTTGGAGGTCGTTTGATGCCCCAATGGTTAACCGAGTTAACCGAAAACCACCTTCTCTTTGCAGCCGAGCACCCCTCCACAACAGCCCGCTAGCCCATCAAACTCCCCTCCATGCTTTCCGTCGTTGGATCACGATCTTGTGGGCGAAAACCGCACCTCATTTGGACTCTCCTAGCTCCCTCTACCTACAAATATGCCTCCCCCTTCCAAATTCGCGGATGAAACCCTAGCCTAGACTCCTCCTCGCCGCCGGACATGTCCGCCTCGTGCCGAACGCGTCCTCCGCCGCCTCCTCACCCAATCCCGGCGTGCCACCTCACTGCCAGCCACCCACGTGGCCAACCCGCGCTGGACACGTGGCCCGACCACCTCACGCACGCCTCCCGCACCGCACGCCTGCCGCCGCATCCCTACTGGCCCGAGGCCGGCCCGCCCGGGCCCGATCTGGGCCGAGCCTGCCCCACGGCCGCCTGGCGCTCCCCGCGCGTCCCTGCGCCGGTGCCCCGCCACCGTCCTTCACGCCGCCCGGCTCCCGTCGGCCGCTAAAGCTCGCCAGCTCCCGCCGCCGCCTTTACCGCGTCCCCTCCACCGACCGCGCCGCCGCTCGCCATGCCAGCGCCACCGCCTTCTTGCCCGCTGGTCACCGCCAGCCAGCGCGCCTCCTCTGCCCTCGCCGTATCCGTCCATCCAGGGCCAGATCCGCTCCGCACTGGCCTCCCGCGACCACCTCCGCGCCGTGCCGCTCTCTGGAGCACGCCGGTGCCGCCCCGCTCGCCGGAGCTCCTCATTGGACGAGATCCACTAGCTCGTCGATTCAAACACCGACCCGCATAGCACCGTCCCGGATCCACCTTATCCAACTTCGTCCCGAGAGGTTGTTTTTTTCTCCAAGTCCCCAGAAATCAGCATTATGTGTGCATCTTCATCATGGCATAACTCCGTGCCTATTGCTCCATTTTGCGTGTATGATATGTCAAAACGTTCATCTCAGAGCACTCTTCATGATGGAGTAGTTTGCATTCATGTTAATATTCATAATGATGCCTTAATCTTCGTTGCCAAACTGCTATGTGATATAAACTGCTGAAATCTGCTGATTGTTAGCATCATGTATGCCTCTTGTGAGTGCCATAACTTTGTCTCTGTTGATGTTAAGATGATGATCTTGATATGCACATGTTCTGCTCTTCATGATCTACACGTCAGTGTGCTTTTAGTTCATGTTAGTGTGCATCATGGCATATGAATCCCTGTTGCAAAAGTGCATTTTGCTGTTAACTGCTGAAAACTGCTGTAACTTGCTGATTTGTCATTTTTGTTGCATTTTGTGTGTGCATCGTATGAGCTTGATGTCTACATGATTTAGGAGCATTTTCATGCCATATTTACATTGTTTCCATCCATGTATTTTTATGTGCCCTATAGTGAGTGCATAAAGCTTGGGAAGTGGGCTACTTGCTGTTAATGTTCTATCAATGCTGAATCTGCAATATCATGATGCCATGTTTGCTTGATGCTCCCAATTAATCCATGCATAATATGGAGATGCTTATTTGACATGTTTTCATGAACATGTTATGATATATCTTGCCATGCCTTTGGATGCCTCATATATGTCCTCTAGCATATGTTTTCACTGCCATGAACATGTTTATATAATGTTCCAGATTTCTGTTAACTTCATGATGCCTTGTTGTGAGCTTGTTATTGAGTGATCCATGCCTCTTCTGGTGATGCTCCAATTACATGTTTTGAAGTATGCTATGAGTAATTTGTTAACATGCCATGGTAGTTAATTTTGGGTGTCATATGCCTCTGTTTCATGCTTGCAAACATGCTATCCTAATGTTGCTGTTTTACACTTGCTGAAACTGTTTCAACATTCAATCTTGTCTTGTTGGTTCCCACTAATCCATGAGCCATATGTATATGATGCCATGATTTTATTTGCTCTTTGTTATATATAATTTGATGCCATGCCCTTGGCTGCTATGTTTACTTGCTGTAGCTTGTCTCTTTCTTGCTCTCAAGTGGCAATCATAGTAACTCCGCTCATGTATATGCTCCTGTGTTATAAAGTTGCTTGTTGCATTGATCATATTGGTTTAATCTTGATGCCTATTGTCATGGTTCTAAGTCTGACAGTAGAAAGGGGGGTCGGTATGGAGAGGCAAGATCCTAGCTATGGAGTAGTTGTATACGCAAGAGATTTACGAGTTCAGGCCCTTCTCGGAGGAAGTAACAACCCTACGTCTCGGAGCCCGGAGGCGGTCGACTGGATTATATGCGTATGAGTTACAGGGGTGCGAACCCTTTACACTAAGGAGGGGGTGGCTTATATAGAGTCCGCCAGCCCTCTCCAGCCCCCAGTTACGCAGGGTTTAAAGTACATTAAGACAGGGGGTTACTGGTAACGCCCACATAAAGTGTTATCATGACCATAAAGACTACTTAATGACAGACCGTTAGTGTGCAGAGTGACTCTAGATCTCCTGGCGGTCGAGTGAGTGGCATCATGGTCGAGTGTCTTCGAGTCCGTCAAGTGGAATCCTTTCAGGTCGACTGAAAGGTAGTTTGATCAAGAGATGTCCTTGGGGAGGGTACTTTGGATAGGTCCATGACCCTACCCTAGGTACATGGCTTCATCATTAGCCCCCGAATGGATCGAGGTTTGAGTGAGGAAGGAGTTGAGAATTCTTCCGACCAATCTTTTGTGCTATGAGTATGTCTTGTTCTGGATCAATGACCTTAGGTGACGGCACCAACTTCTTTTTTAGTCGCCTTGATCCATTCTTTGTTTTGGTCGAGTGACTTTTCTGCATTTGAAGATTTTCGAGCGACGGATCGGAGGAAATCTCTAGTCTGACAAGTTGTTCTGTCGTTCGCGGATTTAGCGGGATCTAAATTTCGGGAAGCGCGCGAGGTGGAGGAGACCGCGGTACTCGGACGGGATAAGGCAGGGACGCCTCGATCTTCGCACCACCTTTTTCGCCACGTATCGCGCGCGTGACTATTGTGGGATTTGACAGGATCGTCCGGACCTACCAGTCAATCACTAGGAAGCGGCCCCATATAAGGCGCCGGACGGGTTTTTTTTGAACAGTGGGCTCTCATTCCCCTCTCCTTCTTCCTCAAACTCGTTTGCTGCGCTCGCCTCCATCCCCGCATTACTGCTCCTTGTGCGCTTCGCCGGTGACGATGGTGAAAGAGAAGACGGCGGCTTTGGAGCGGGCGAAGAAGGCGACGGCGAAGGCGAAGGAAAGGGCGCCCAGTAGGGGCGGATCCTCGTCAAGGGCCGGCCTGCCGCAGGGCTGGCTCCAGGGCGACTGGATCCGCTCGACGATTCGTCAGAAGGACCTGGACGACCTGGACGACGAAGGACTGATCCCCCATGGATCAATGAGGCTCCCGGGGAAGGAGTGGCAGCCGCAGCCTCAGGAGGGTGAGTGCGTCCTCTTGGCCACCCATGTTGACCGTGGATTTTCTTTGCCGCCCCACCCTTTCTTTCGGGGATTTCTGAATTCCTTTGGTGCTCAACTCCACCACTTCACACCCAACTCCATAGTGTATCTCGCAGCTTTCGTGTCTTTGTGTGAGAATTTCTTAGGTTGCCGACCGCATTGGGGCCTTTTCAAACACATCTTCACCTGTCGCTCTCAGACGGTGAAGAAAGCCAATCTGAGTGACGAGAGAACCCAAGTGATTCAAATGTGTGGGGGTCTCGGGGTCCAAATGAGGGGTAAAAGCGCTTTTCCAGCCATGGTCCTTCCCGAGTCGGTTCGAGGGTGGCAGTCGACCTGGTTCTACTGCCAAGACCAGCCGATGCTAGGGCAGTCGACTGGACTCCCTCCTTTCTCCATGGATCGAGTGAGCAAGCCGTCCTCTCTGAAGGTGGTCCCGGAGGAGAAGGCTCAGGTTAAGGTGGTGGTCGAGCGTGTAGTTCAACTTATCCGTGATGGGGTGACTGGCATGGACCTGCTGGAGGTTTTCCTTCGACGGTGCATCCAGCCACTCCAATATAGAGACCATCCGATGTGGATGTAATCTGGCACTGAAGACACCACTCGGGTCCACCCGGAGGAGGTCGAGGATGCCACGTTGGAGAGGTGGATGATTGCCATAACAGGGAACAAGGACAACCCCCGAGGAGCCAGGAGGATCCCTCCACTCGACCATTTGTACCAGCCAGACAAGGTCCAATTCTCTACCCCGACTCTTATCCAGCTTCCTTTATTCCATGTTAGAATTCAGTCGACTGATTCTTGTCTTATTTGTTCTCTTCCAGGTCACTACCGAGATGTACTAGATGCCCAATGGGGCACAAGAACAGGTCGAGTAGGAGGAGGGGAGTGGAGGTGAAAGTCAAGAGGAGTGGCAATCTGACGGTGAGGAGGATGAAGAAGACGACGATTCTGGTGAAGAGGTTGAGGAGGAAGAGGAGGAAGAGGTCGACCCTCCTCGCACTGAAAGGCGATCCAAGCTCGCCCATGACCCTGCAGTCGAGCGTGGCAAAGCGACTGTGCCCGCTGGGCAGTCGACTAAACTTCCTCGGACGACCTCTCCGGCGCCGACTGAGAAAGCGTCGAAGCAACCCCGAGCGGCACCGTCAAAGCCGACGAAGGCCCTGCCGAAGATGAGGATGGCGATCCCTACTATTTCCGGGTAATAGTAGAACTTGTGTTTTCTCGTTTGGCATAAGTAAACTCTTGGTCGACTCGTTAGCTAACCGACTGATTTCTAGAATTTGCAGTGCTGCTACCTCCGAGACCTCAGCCAGGAATGAGGACCATGAAATGGAAGATGCTGCTACCTCCAACCTTGGTATGATCTCTGTGGTTTCACTTTAAGTCGATTGGATCTTCATTTTTAACTTTGAATCTTTCTTGTAGCCCCGCCTCATGTCATCGATCTCCCCGATGATGACGATGAGGAGCCGCTGAGGCAAAGGAGGAACAGGAAGACGTCTGCCGGCAAGACTGCTCAGGTTGTATCAGCGCCTGAGACGCTGGTTCCGGTGGGAGGCAACGTCACTCGGGCTACCGTGTCCTTTGCGGCGCCGCTGACGAGTGCCCGCCCTTCGTCGTCGAGTGCTGATCCGCCTTCCCTCTTCTCCACACACCATGTCCCAGAGGACCAAGCAGGTGCTGCCAAGGAAGCTATACGCCAGGTGGGGGTCACGATGGAGCAGGTGAAGGCGATCCGAGACGCCAGCCAAGAAGCTTATGATGCGAGCTCAGCCCTTCAGAGCAATGTCGAGGTTAGTTGATCACGGCCTGTTTTGTTAGGATATGGTACCTGAAAACTTTTCTTTCTGAAGATCTTAGAATCTGTACACCCACTGGGTGTGTCGACTGAATATCTGTACTGGTGGGGGCACGCTGAGTGCACCCATTGGGTGTAGTCCCCGAGACTATAGTCTTTATACCTTGAACTTTTTCTCTTTACTTTTTCCACTCGGTCTGGTCGAATGGAATCATGGAACCAGTGGGGGCACATTGAGTGCACCCACTGGGTGTAGTCCCCGAGACCGTGGTCGACTGCTGGTAGTCGACTATGGTCTAAAGAACTTTTTTTTGAAATTGTGGCTAACTGCTGGCAGTTAGCTATGATTTGGGATCATAACCTTTTTGTCTCTTTTGGTCGACTGATCGATCCGAGCTGGTAGAACCAATGGGGGCACGCTGAGTGCACCCACTGGGTGTAGTCCCCGAGACTACTGTTGAATATTTTGATTCGGCTGTAGTCTTAGAAATGCTACTATTTTTCCTTTTAGTCACTCGGAAGTGATCTATTTTTCATGTCTGTCGACTGATCTTTCGCAGAAATCTTGCGAGCTTGTGGCTCGTTATACTGAGTTGGAGAACAAGCATATCCAGCTCGAACTTGATCTGAAGCTTGTCCAGGAGAACTTCACGAAGGCGAAGGAGGAGGGAAAAGGTATGTTTGGTGAGAACCTTGACGACTGCCCTTATTTTTTGCGCATTCCTAAGTCTGATCTCACTGTCATTTTGCAGATAAACTGAAGGATGCTCTGAAGAAGAAGGACCTTGACCTCGCCGAGGCGCAGAAAGCGGCTTCGGACAAGATGAAACTCGCAGAAGAAAAGTTGGCTTCAATCAGCAAAATTGAAGAGGAGAATACCAATCTGAAAGTTGCTCTCGACGCGGCCAACAAGGAGGTCAGTCGACTGAAGAATGACAAGATAGCCCTGAGTTACAAGGCTAGCGAACTGGTGGGAACGAAGAACGACTTAGAGGCTTATCTGGGAGGGCTCGCCAAGAAGTTATTTCTCATGCTCGAAGATAATACCTTATATCCGACTGACTTGCAATCATTGACTCATTGTAGGATTGCTAGCTTATCTTTGGGTTGTGTTTACAGAATTCTGCCAAAACTTTGAAGAGGAGACTAGTTGAGTGGAGACGGGCTTTGACCCCATCAACTCTCCTGTGAAGGATGAAGCTGCCATGAACGTGCTCCGACTGGAGTCTCGTGTTGCTGCTGTGGTCGACTATCTTGCTAGGCTGAAGGTTGCAACGTCGCGCATTGACACATCACTCTGGCCGGGGAAACACTTCAGAATGGCCTTGAGTCTCTGATGACTCGACTGAACGAAGTTCCAAGTCGAGTGCAGGAATGGAAGAAGTCTTCTGCCAAGTGTGGTGCTGATGTTGCTCTGTCTCTGGTTCGGGTTCACTGCAAGGATGCGCGAGAGGACAAGCTGGCGTCCCTCAAGGTGGCCAATACCAAGAAGCATGATTTCCGATCTTTCATGGAGACCTTCATTACTGCTGCCACTCGGATTGCAGATGGAATCGACCTGGACGAGTTTGTCGCGCCTTCCAGTCCTCCACCGGAGGAGTAAAAAACTTCTATGCTTGATGCCTTAAATTTTCCTCGGAATGCCGAGTGGTTTCTGTAACCGATAAACCTTAACAGACTCGACGCCTGAGTACTTCTGGATCCGTCGGATACTATTTGAACTTGGTTTTGCCGTTGAATATGTTTGCATCTGCTTTCGAGTGAACATTGCTCTTCACTCGGTATATATTTTAGTGCTGGTGACGTACTCTTGCAGGTTGGGGTACAGGTTGCAGTCGACCTGCATCCTTGCGGGTTGGGACATAGCACACATTGTATTTGTGGCGAAGCTCAGAAGGAGAAGGTATCAGTCGACATGCACCTTGTCGTCCTTGTGAGTCGTAATGGATTTCAAACTTAGGCGAGCACTAGGCTGCAGTTAAGCCCCCGAGTGGGAGGTTTGCTCTCCACTCGGTAGGATTTTCAAAAACTTAGGCGAGCACTGGGCTGTAGCTAAGCCCCCGAGTGGGAGGTTTGCTCTCCACTCGGTAGGATTTTCTTAAACTTAGGAAAGCACTGGGCTGGAGGTAAGCCTCCGAGTGGGAGGTTCGCTCTCCACTCGGTAGGATTTTCAAAAACTTAGGCGAGCACTAGGCTGTAGCTAAGCCTCCGAGTGGGAGGTTTGCTCTCCATTCTGTAGGATTTTCAAAAACTTAGGTGAGCACCGGGCTGCAGCTAAGCCCCCGAGTGGGACGTTTGCTCTCCACTCGGTAGGATTTTCTTAAACTTAGGCGAGCACTGGGCTGCAGCTA
>NC_041387.1:231548081-231579594 GCF_002162155.2 Triticum dicoccoides | reverse complement strand
AGTGGGAGGTTTGCTCTCCACTCAGTAGAATTTTGAAAAACTTAGGTGAGCACTGGGCTGCAGCTAAGCCCCCGAGTGGGAGGTTTGCTCTCCACTCGGTAGGATTTTCAAAAACTTAGGTGAGCACTGGGCTGCAGCTAAGCCCCGGAGTGGGAGGTTTGCTCTCCACTCAGTAGGATTTTCAAAAACTTAGGCGAGCACTGGGCTGCAGCTAAGCCCCCGAGTGGGAGGTTTGCTCTCCACTTGGTAGGATTTTTTTGTGGCATACCTCCGAAGGAGAAGCCAACAGTCGACCTGCACCTTGTCTTCCTTGCGGAGTGCACACTTTATTAAGTACTTACGCGAGCAGTAGGCTGCAGCTAAGCCCCCGAGTGGGAGGTTTGCTCTCCACTCGGTAGGATTTTCAGATACTTAGGCGAGTACTTGGACTACAACTAAGCCTTCGAGTGGGAGGCTGGCTCACCACTCGGTAGGATTTTTTTAAACTTAGCGAGTACTTGGACTGCAGCTAAGCCCCCGAGTGGGAGGCAGGCTCGCCACTCGGCAAGGATTTGAAAGTACTTAGGCGAAACAAATTCGCAGCTAAGCCCCCGAGTGGGAGACAGGCTCGCCACTCGGCAAGGATTTTTTTTACATACTTAGGCGAAACGGATTCGCAGCTTAGCCATCCACTGGGGGACACACATGTAAACAAAAGTATCAACAATCACTGGGAAAATTATAACATTCTTGTCTTTGATAAATAAACTACAGAAGTACTTTTTATTACAACTCATCCGAGTGAGTACTTTAAGTGTAAAAGGGGCAGAGCAAGTCCGCATTCCAAGCTCGTGGCTCATCAACCTGGCGACCGACATTGTAAAGATGATATGCTCCGTTGTGGAGAACTTTGGTGACAATGAAAGGACCTTCCCAAGTAGGGGCAAGTTTGTGCGGCTTCTGTTGGTCCACCCGGAGGACCAAGTCTCCTTCTTGGAAGGCCCGACTCTTCACATTTCTGGCGTAGAATCGACGCAAGTCTTGCTGATAGATGGTCGATCGGATCATGGCCATCTCTCTTTCTTCTTCTAGAAGGTCGACTGCGTCCTGCCGGGCTTGCTCTGCTTCAACTTTAGAGTAGAGCTCGACTCGCGGTGCATTGTGAAGCAGATCACTCGGCATAACCGCTTCAACTCCATAGACCAGAAAGAATGGAGTTCTCCTAGTCGACCGATTTGGAGTTGTCCTCAATCCCCAAAGAACTGATAAAAGTTCGTCGACCCATGCGCCTGCTGCGTGTTTGAGGTCGCGCATCAAACGGGGTTTCAGTCCTTTGAGAATTAGGCCATTGGCTCTTTCTGCTTGTCCATTCGACTGGGGGTGGGCGACTGAAGCGTAGTCGGCTCGTGTGCCTTGAGAAGCGCAGAAGGCTTTGAATTGGTCGGAATCGAAGTTCGACCCATTATCGGTGATGATGATATGCGGGACTCCATATGTGAATATCAATTCTCTGATGAAGCTGATGGCAGTGTCGTCATCAAGATTTTTAATAGGCTTGCCTTCGATCCACTCGGTGAACTTGTCGACTGCCACTAGTACATGGGTGAAGCCGCTCCTGCCAATTCTCAGTGGCCCAACCATATCTAACCCCCAAACAGTGAAGGGCCAGATGATTGGAATGGTCTTCAAGGCTGAGGCGGGCTTGTGCGACATATTGGAGTAGAACTGACATCCTTCACACTTGTCGACTATCTCTTTCGCCATTTCATTTGCTCCGGGCCAGTAAAAACCCGCTCGGTATGATTTAGCCACAATAGTCCGAGAGGACGCATGATGGCCACAGGTCCCTGAGTGGATGTCGTTGAGATTTATCCGACCCTCTTCTGGCGTTATGCACTTCTGACTGGCTCCAGTGGCGCTTTCTCTGTACAACTGTCCCTTCATGACAGTAAAGGCCTTGGATCGACCGATGATCTATCGGGCCTCTTCTTCATTCTCTGGGAGCTCTTTCCTTAGGATATATGCGATGTAAGGCACTGTCCAGTCGGGAGTGATAACCAAAACTTCCATGATCAGGTCGACCACGGCTGGGACCTTGACTTTAGTCGGATCCTGGCACTTTTTGGCTGCGGGGCTTCTTTGGTGAAAGGGTCCTCTTGAACCGACGGCGTGTGGATATGTTCCAAAAACACACCACTGGGAATAGCCTCTCTCTTGGAACCTATCTTTGCCAAATCTTCGGCTGCTTGATTCTTCAGTCGGGGTATATGATGAAGCTCTAACACCTCGAATTTCTTCTCCAGCTTTCTTACTGCGTTGCAGTAACCAGTCATAGGTGGGCTTCTGACGTCCCACTCCTTCATCACTTGGTTAACCACCAAATATGAGTCGCCGTAGACCATGAGGCGACGGACCCCGAGTGAAATGGTCATACGCAAGCCATACAAAAGTGCTTGGTATTCTGCTTCGTTGTTGGAGGAATCAAAGTGAATCTGGAGTACATATCTGAGCTTGTCTCCTCGGGGGGAAACCAACACTACCCCGGCACCAGAACCATTCAGCATCTTAGAGCCATCAAAGAACATGGTCCAGTGCTCCGAGTGAACTTGAGTCGGTAGTTGCTGTTCAGTCCACTCGGCGAGGAAATCTGCTATTGCTTGGGACTTGATAGCTTTCTTTGCCTCAAATGGGATATCCAGGGGAAGGAGTTCAATCGCCCATTTTGCCACTCGACCAGTTGCATCTCTGTTGTGCAGAATCTCTAACAACCGGGCGTCGCTGACGACTGTGATGGTATGGTCAGAGAAGTAGTGAGCAACTTTCTTCGTGGTCATATAGATCCCATATACAAGCTTCTGATAATGAGGATATCTTTGCTTTGACGGGGTCAGAACTTCAGAAATATAATATACTAGGCGCTGAACTTTAAAGGCTTTTCCTTCTTCTTCCCGCTCGACCGTAAGTACTGTACTGACAACTTGTCCTGTGGCTGCAATGTAAAGCAGCAAAAGCTCTTTGCTGATCGGGGCAGCAAGCACCGGCTGGGTGGAGAGCAGGGCTTTTAGCTCTGCAAACGCTGCATCAGCTTCAGGAGTCCACTCGAACTTGTTGCACTTCTTCATCAGTCGGTAAAGAGGCAATGCCTTTTCACCGAGACGAGAGATAAAACGACTTAAAGCGGCCAAGCAACCAGTAAGCTTCTGAACATCGTGCACACGCACAGGTATTTTCATTCGGAGTATTGTGCCCACTTTCTCTGGATTTGCGTCGATTCCTTGTTCGGAAACAAGAAAACCGAGTAACTTTCCGCCAGGAAATCCAAATGTGCACTTTGATGGATTAAGCTTGATATCATACCTCCTGAGGTTGGCAAACGTTTCAGCAAGGTCAGTCAGCAGGTAGGAACCTTTGCGTGACTTGACCACAATATCATCAATGTACGCTTCTACATTCCGACTAATTTGAGTGAGTAAACACTTCTGAATCATCCTCATGAACGTGGCTCCAGCATTTTTGAGGCCGAATGGCATGGTGACATAACAGAAGCACCCGAATGGGGTGATGAAAGCTGTTTTAATCTCATCGGGTCCATACAGACGGATCTGATGGTACCCGGAATAGGCGTCTAAAAAAGACAGTCGCTCACATCCCGCAGTCGAGTCGACTATTTGGTCGATGCAGGTGAGAGGGAAATGATCTTTCGGGCAGGCCCGATTGATATGTTTAAAGTCAATGCACATGCGAAGTGACTTGTCCTTCTTGGGAACCATGACAACATTGGCGAGCCACTCGGAGTGGTAGATCTCTCGGATAAACTCTGCTGCTAAGAGACGAGCCACCTCTTCGCCAATGGCTTTCCTTTTATGTATGGTGGACCGCCGCAGATGTTCCTTGACAGGTTTCGCCTTTGAGCCGACTCGCAGATGGTGCTCAGCCAGCCCCGTGGGCACACCTAGCATGTCAGAAGGTTTCCATGCAAAGATGTCCCAGTTCTCACGGAGGAACTGGATGAGCGCTTCTTCCTATTTGGGGTCGAGTGTTGTGGAGATATTAGTCGGAGCAGCGTCGGGGTCGGTCGGGTGGATGTGAAATGGCTTTGTCTTACTGGACGATTGAAATGTTGATTCTGTAGGAGGCTTCTTAGCTCGCAACAAATTACTCGGGTCTGCATTTTTCTGGTGTTCCTACCACTCTTCTGCTACCATCTGAGCATCGGCGATCTTTGAGCCTTTCTGAAAGCACTCTTCCACCTTCTTGCGATTACCAGTAATAGTGATCACACCTTTGGGGCCAGGCATCTTCAATTTGAGATACACGTAACATGGTCGAGCCATAAAACGTGCGTAAGCTGGCCTGCCCAAAATAGCGTGATAGGCACTATGGAAATCCACAACCTCAAATGTCAACTTTTCTTTGCGGAAATGTTTGGAATCTCCAAAAATCACATCAAGAGCAATCTGGCCGAGTGACGCAACCTTCTTGCTAGGAACGACTCCATAGAAACTCATGTTGCCGGTACTGAGTCTGGACATCGGAATGCCCATCCCTTTCAGTGTCTCTGCGTACAATATATTCAAGCTACTGCCACCATCCATTAACACTTTAGTCAGTCGAGTTCCTTCGACGACTGGGTCGACCACCAGAGCTTGCCTCCTAGGGGTGGCTATGTGTGTCGGGTGATCGGACTGGTCGAAGGTGATGGCAGTCTGAGACCATTTCAGATAATTGGGAGTCTCCGGAGCAACCATATTCACTTCTCGGTTGATAACTTTCAATCGACTTTTGCTCTCAACGTCAGCAAAAATCAACAGAGTGGAATTCACCTGGGGATATTCCTCATCACTATCCCCCTTGTCCTCAATTTTGTCCGACTGCTTTTCCTTATCTTTGGCATGTTTCCCTTGGAATTGCTGTATCAAGAGCCGACACTGTCGAGTGGTATGCTTTGGGTAAATGAAATTACCCTCCTCATCTTTCTTCGTGTGGATGTGGCATGGCAAATCCATCACGTCATTTCCCTCCTTGTCTTTCACCTTCTTAGGGTTCCAAGGGGCTTTGGGCTTCCCTTTAAACTTTCCTTGAGCCACGGCCAAGTCTTCTCTAGGAGCAGTTGGCTCAGCTTTCCGCTTCTGTTTCCGACTGGAGTTCCCTCCCCCAGTTTCATGAGCGGTGGGCTTGTACTTGCCAATCCTAAGTCGGTCTTCTTCTTCACCGTTGGCATACTTGGTGGCAATCTCCATCATCCGACTCAGGGTCATGTCTCCGGTCCGACCGAATTTCAAACTTAACTCCCTGTTCTTAACGCCTTCTTTGAAGGCACAGACTGCTTGGTGATCAGATACATTTTCCACGGTGTGATGCAACATGATCCACCTATGGATGTAATCCCTCAGAGTCTCATTCGACTTTTGCACACAAACCTGCAGCTCTGTCAACCCTGTTGGTCGCATGCAAGTTCCTTCAAATGTCCTACAAACACTCGGGCGAGATCTTCCCAAGTGTAAATGCTGCTAGGTGCCAACTGATTCAGCCACGCTCTGGCTGAGCCTTCCAACATAAGAGGCAGGTGTTTCATGGCTACCTCATCATTGCCGCCGCCAATCTGAATAGCCACTCGGTAGTCTTCAAGCCAAGTATCGGGCTTGGACTCGCCGGTGAACTTACTGACTCCAGTCGCCAATCTGAAATTGGGAGGAATCACCGCGGCCCTGATGGCTCTGCTAAAACACTCTGGTCCTGAGACGTGAACTCTGCTGCTGGTGGGCACATCTCGGCCATGGCCTTCTCGGTGAGCTCTGTTCCGATCGACCAAACCTTGAACGATGATGGATCTCGCATCAAAGCCTGGTTCTCTGGGGTCGACTGGAACCCTTCGCCCAACACTGTGCTGGCGTCTGTCATCTTGCTGTCGAGGAGCGTACGACCCACCTCTTGGGGGGGGGGAGTGGGCACTCTATGCCGATCATCACGATCGAATCAGTCATCATACTGATCACGCCGACCTCCACGTCCCTCACGCCTCGAGGGCGATCTAGGGCTATGGGCCGACTGGACTGAATTCGCAGCGACGGATCTGCTGTGAATCCTGTTCCGCGACTGTGATACGACTGAATTTTGATCTGCTGCTGCCCAGAGCAAATCTCTGATCTGCATCAAGCCTCTGCCAGCCTCTGATTGGGAAGGCTGAATTGACTCTGCTATACGGGCTGCAGCTGCTAAATTCTGAATCGGAGTTCGATATACCTGAGTTGGTAGTGGAAAGAGCTGACGTCGACTGGAGTCAGGGACCCGTTGCCGTGCACGCTTGTCGAGTGCTCGCTGGAGGTTCTCTAGTCGAGTGCGCTCAGCCAAGTTGGCCAAACGCGCGTCCTCTAAGGCACGAGCCTCGGGGGTTTCTCCAATGATAGGAGTATGCAGCGCATCCATGTTCCGGCGGCGAAGATCTTCCCTTTGCAGCGAAGTGAGTGGCTCTGGTTGATACTTTTCGTGGACCTGCGTTGGGTCGCCTCCACCGTCGCCTCCGTCGGTGGATGGGAAGTCGGGAGGACTGCGCGGTCCATTGACCATTAGGAACTCCGCCGCTGGATCACTGCTGTCGCACTCGGATGCAGTCTCTGCGGAGCTAGTCGACAGGTCGAATAGGCCATAGAGAGATTCGTCGAGCTCGATTGCCACGACTTGGGGGATGGCCGACTGGCGGGCCACCGCGTGCCTCACCCACCGCTGAAGCCTCAAATGACCGGAGCGTTTGCGCCGGCGGGAAGCACGGAGGGAGGACAACACAATGACCGACCGATGGTGGGTCGACGGTTGCCGCAGGAGGACGCCGCGGACACACACACGAAAGTGTGTCGCTCCGCGGACCGGGAGCGCATCGATGTCGAGTGGAGCCTCCTGAAGCCAAGCAGAGTCGTCGGCGATGAACGTGAGTGCGCCAAGATGGATCTCGCGGCCGTCGACCAAAACTCCGCCTGAAACCATGGTGAAGGTGATCGGAAAAAATTGCAACTTCTCCAATAAGTCGCTAAGACACCTGACCCACGGTGGGCGCCAACTGTCGTGGTTCTAAGTCTGACAGTAGAAAGGGGGGTAGGTATGGAGAGGCAAGATCCTAGCTATGGAGTAGTTGTATACGCAAGAGATTTACAAGTTCAGGCCCTTCTGGGAGGAAGTAACAGCCCTACTTCTCGGAGCCCGGAGGCGGTCGACTGGATTATATGCGTATAAGTTATAGGAGTGCGAACCCTTTACACTAAGGAGGGGGGTGGCTTATATAGAGTTTGCCAGCCCTCTCCAGCCCTCAGTTATGCAGGGTTTAAAGTACATTAAGACAGGGGGTTACTGGTAACGCCCACATAAAGTGCTATCATGACCATAAATACTACTTAATGACAGACCGTTTGTGTGCAGAGTGACTCTAGATCTCTTGGCGGTTGAGTGAGTGGCATCATGGTCGAGTGTCTTCGAGTCCGTCGAGTGGAATCCTTTCAGGTCGACTGAAAGGTAGTTTGATCAAGAGATGTCCTTGGGGAGGGTACTTTGGATAGGTCCATGACCCTACCCTAGGTACATGGCTTCATCACCTTTGAACCTGAACCTTAATGATATTTGATGTATGTTGTATGTACATGAAGTGCATGTCAAGCTGATGCTTATATGGTTCCTTTAGCATGTTGTTTTGATGTTTGCAAAGTGCCTACTTGTTGTTCTGGGCAGATTGTTGTTATATCTTGTTTGGAGTGTATGTGTTGCACCGTTGCTCCGTTTTAAGCATGTTCTATATGAAACTTGCTTGATTTTGTATGTAGTGTCATATTATCATGTTGCATCCTTGTTTTGAGGTGTTTGCTTGATGTTTGGATGCATTTTGCATCAATGCCATGTTTAACTTATGTTGCTCATATCTTCTAGGCCGTAGCTCCAAATTAAATGAACTTTATCTGTAACTTGACTAGAATTTCGTGTAGATCATATTGGTGCATCTTAACTTGCTGTTTAACAAATTGAACATAATGACTTACCTGAATTGTTATATGTTGTTGCCGGCCTCATTTAAACTTGCTTTGATGTGATATTCTTGTATGCATCATCTCTTGCCATGAGTAGCATCATATAGATTTTGCCATGCATCATGCTTGGTTGTGCATCATGTCATGTTTATGCGTTGTGTATTTACCATGTTGTTTGCTTCTTTCCGGTTGTGCTTCTTCTCGATAGTTCCTGTTTGGTTGCGATCGTGAGGATTCATTCGACTATGTTTGGTTCATCTTCGCCCGTTCGTCATCTTCATGGACTCGTTCTTCTTCCTAGCGGGATTTTAGGCAAGATGACCGTTACCCTGGATCTCACTATTATCATTGCTATGCTAGTTGCTTCGTTCTGTCGCTATGCTGTGCTACCTATCACTTGTTTATCAAGCCTCCCAGATTGCCATGTCAGCCTCTAACCTTTTCACCCTCCCTAGCAAACCGTTGTTTGGCTATGTTGTCGCTTTGCTCAACCCCTCTTATAGCGTTGTTAGTTGCAGGTGAAGTTGAAGATTGCTCCATGTTGGAACATGATTATGTTGGGATATCACAATCTCTCTTATTTAATTAATGCATCTATATACTTGGTAAAGGGTGGTAGGCTCGGCCTTATGCCTGGTGTTTTGTTCCACTCGTGCCGCCCTAGTTTCCGCCATACCGGTGTTATGTTCCTTGATTTTGCGTCCCTAACATGGTGTGGGTTTATGCGCCCCTCTTGACAGTTCGCTTTGAATAAAACTCTTCCAGCAAGGCCCAACATTGGTTTTAACATTTACCATAATAATACTTAAACTAAATAATTAATTGGCATAGGGCGTCATAAACCCGAGGATCTTCTACATAGCCGGGAGGGGCCAGCGTTGATGGTGTTTGTCCCAAATGGGCAGACTCCGGGGCCACCACAGGGCAACCCGAGGATCTGGTTTTACTCGTAGGCTGACCTATCCAGACGTGGTCTGAGATGAGATACGCGCGGCTACTATCAGGGTGTCGACACGCCGGGAGGCTTTGCTGGATTAGTTTTACCATTGTCGAAATGTTTTGTGCACCGGAACCCCCGAGTCTGATCGGATGTCCCGCGATGGAGGATTATCTCCGTGGATCATGAGCTTGTCCTGGGCCAAGTTGGGAGACCCCTGCAGGGTTTAAACTTTCGAAAGCCATGCCCACGGTTATGTGGCAGATGGGAATTTTTAATGTCCGGTTGTAGAGAACTTGACACCAGATTCGAATGAAAATACAAACCGTGTGCGTAACCATGATGGTCTCTTTTCGAGTGGGTCGAGAAGAGAACACCGTGGGGTTATGTTTGAACGTTAGTAGTTCAGGATCTCTTCTTGATCATTACAAGTTTGCGACAGTTTGCGTAGCTTCTCATCTTATTCTTGTACTTGTAAGTTAGCCACCATATCATGCTTAGTCGCTTGCTGCAACCTCACCACTTATCCATTCCGTACCCATTAAGCTTTGCTAGTCTTGATACTCGTGGCTCACAGATTACTACAACAATAATTGCAGGTACAGGTAATGCGATGATCATGACGTGAGAGCGATGCTTGCTTGCTTTGAGTTCTTCTTCTGCTTTGTCGTTCAGGGGATAGGTTCCTGGTTGGCAGCCTGGGCTAGCAGGGTGGATGTCGTTTGAGTTTCTGTTTGTGTTACATCTGTAGTCGGATGTTCCTCTTGTGTATGATGTTATTGTATTCATGTGGCATTGTATGCCTTTTGTATGTATCCCCAAAAATTATGTAATGGTATGATGTACTAATATCCACCTTCCAAAAGCGTCTCCAATATGCGCTTCTATCCTTGGTGGGACCTTCAAGTTCCTTTAGGATAGGGTCGCATATTGGGCGTTACAAGTTGGTATCACGGCCTTGACCGACCATAGTAGCCCCCTTGAGTGTTCGCAGTTTGCCGTTGTTGAGTCTAGAAGAAAACTGTTTTTGGAGTCTAGTTATAGAGGAGAGTAGGAATTCTTTTTATTCCTCAGCCCCTTCGTGGCTCTGGTGAGGAATCTTCACGTAGGTGTTTTGACTTACTCCTCTTCCCCTTCAAATTTTTCTGTAGGATCACGCGGTTAGTTTTTCGTTCATTGGTTCTCAGCTCTTTTCATCCGGTGCATTTCTCGTCAAGACGATTCGACCTTCTTTGTTTTTGCAAGATCAACCCTAAGATGTTTTCTTTTTCCACCCGCCCACCCTTTTTCTTCTCGGAGCCGGAGTCCGTTATTGAGTATCCATCCTACTCGTGCGAAGCCTTTGCATTATTTACACCATTACTTTACTATTCAAGCTATTTGCTGGTTCTCCTTTCCAAGTTGCCTTTGTTTTTCCGTCCTCCCACCCTCTTCTTCCCGGAGCCTGAGTCTCTTTCGAGCATCAATTTCAACGATACACGGTATGAGCGCACACGCTCGTACCACAAGTTGTCAACGACGCCTGGTCAACTATTTCATCCAAAAACACATCAAGAACAAAGAACCCTAGCTTACGAAGGCACCCGGAGGGGGAATTGGCAAGGAGGAGATCACCATCACCACTACCTCATGCATGGAGATGCCAACATCAATCACCATCACCACCATCCTTCTTCACCTCATTGTAATACTGAACCTTGTGGATCCCTATGAGTATTACTCAATTATATCATTCATATTTAGCACCAATATTTTTATGGATGTTTGTTGTTTCTATGTGTGAGTAGTTCCCATAATTCTCGAAGATACGTTGGTATGTATAGGAGCTGAAACGTTAATAATGATACGAGATTCTCTATTCAGTGTTTTGTTTAATGGACTTCATGAATATTTTGAAGGAGCCCTACTCAGCATTTCTTACATAAGGCCACACCGCATATTACCGTCATTGTAAAGGTTAGGATGCTATGGTAATTTGAGGTGATAGTATAAGCCTCTCTACCTCGCGCTTTGGAATTGATAGGGGAGTAGCGGAGAACCGTTAGTGAGGCATCAAGAGAGAAAGAGCTGGGTCAACCCGTCGGGCCAGTGGCCCGACCCAAAAAATCAAGGCCATTGTGACGGTGTTCTGGATATGGGATACTAACTTATCCGGCCCGTAGTCCTCGAATGGGCTGATGGGCCCTTATCCTCTTCAAGTTGGAGACTAGAAGCTGTGAAGCTAGACGTGATCGAGACTACCTCTATCGAATACTTAACGTATACACCAATACATCTCCTACTGCCTCCATGTGATCCCCTAGATACTGACTTTATAACCCTAGATGCCCAACCTGGCATGTATATAAGCCAAGGGATTTAGCCTGTAGAGGGGACTGGATCGTAATTTCATTCGCCTATCCCTAGAGGTAGAACACAACTTACGATCTCGAGGTAGATCAATTATGTACTTGATACCTCTCCAACAATATAAATAAGAGCAGGACGTAGGGTTCTACCTCCGCCAACAGGGCCCGAACCTTGATAAACATCGTCTCCCTTTTTCCTGTTACCACCGATCCAAGATTCACACCTCGGGACCTCCTACCTTGACGTCTGTCAGATTTCACACCGACACATTGGTTCTGTCGAGTCTGCCTCATATAGGAATCGGTCCAGTAGAGCCAGCACTGGTCGACCCATTGGATCGATAGGTTCAACCCAAGGCAATCGCCGCCCTGGCCCCTGTCCATCTCCATTGCGGCGGCGATGCTGTCTCCAGCTGCTCCCACTTGCGTCCTGCTCATCGTCCCTCTCAGGATCCATCTTGGCATCCTACTCGCCTTCTAGCTCGTCGTCTCGCTCACCTTCTAGCTCATCACGCCGCTCACCTATCAGCTCACCGTCCACCTTCAAGTCCCTTGCCGTCCAGCTCGTCGCCCCACTCACCTATCAGCTCACTGTCCACCTCCGAGTCCCTCGCCATCCAGCTCACCATCAAGCTGCTTCCCTTGCTCATGTTGCTTAGGTCCGCTTACCCTTCCTCAAGCCGCTGCCAAGTAGAGGTGAAACTTGCCCCCACAGGCTCTAGTTCTTGGTCATGCCCTGGTACTTGTCCTGCTCTGGTTCTTTGTTGTGGACTGCTTCAGTTTCTACAAAACCAGTGTACTAGTTGCCATGTATCTAACTTCTGATTGCCTGCTAAATACAAATGATGATGAACCATGTGGAAGCAATGCATACTAATCTTCAGCAGATGATGAAACATAATCGCTAATCCTTGAAATATGTAGCTAGATGCTCACTGAAACTATAATATCGTCAACGAATGTAGATGATTGTCGTTTACTGGATTTGAAAAGAGCTGAAGTCGGACTTATGCTTCCTCTACGACTTCTATTTATTTCATATTATTATTCTCGCTTAGGTAATTATTTGTTGTCTTATTATAATATCATTTAGAAAATTCTCTGTGTATACATTGCTAAGAAAACTATGGAATTCTATCTGAATTTTTGGTCAGCCTTGGTCCACCCCTACACTCGCTCCCTATTTTCTGTTTGCGCGTCAAGGGGGACTCCTGAGCATCATGACTCAGGAGCCTAACTTGCCATGTAGCCCCTCACTCCTTGGTCCCGTCCTGGTGATCTGGTCGGGGCTAACGGCGGTTGAGGTATGCGCGGGGCCGGGCTCTACCGATGTGAAACACAAAGCAAATAGGAAGGAAGCCGCAAAATCTCGAAGCAAATGCTGGAGCAAATATTACAGACCATAATCGTCTTCACGATACCAAATGCAAGTTTAAACGCCTCCACGAGGCATAGTGCATGTTGCAGGAATTAAACAGGAAAGAACCCGCGAGGAGATCACCCTTGGACGACACCGTCATTCGCCAGGGGCTCCGCCTCCGTGGTGGTGTTGCTCACACCAGCTCCACCTTCCGAGGCCGCGGGATCAGCAACACCTGCCGTGGGCGCAGTGGTGAAGGCGCGGAACTTCACCAACAAGGCTTCCACCTTGCCCTTCACAGCTTCAGCAGCAACGGCGAAACGCTCGTTGTCCACGAGCTCCAGCAGCTCGTCGAGATTGGTGCCAGGATCGTGAAGGTAGACATGGCTGAAGACGCGCGTCAGCGCCGCAGAAGAAAGGGCACGAGCTTCAACCAAGAAGGGAAGCAGCTGGGCGGGGCCGTCCTGGGCACCAGCCAGCGGCTTCTCCAAGCCGCTCTCGTAGAGCGTCTTCAGTGCCTTGCGAGAACTCTCCTCAAGGCATGCGAAGGCCACACGGTCCTCGGCCAGGCCCTTCGCCTTGGCGTCCAGCTCGGCCCTCTCTGCCTTCAGCTTCTGCTCCAGCGCCTCCAGCCGGCTGCGCTCAGCAGCCTGCGAATCCGACAGCCGCGTCAGCTTGGCGTCGCGGTCCTGAGGTCATCCTCCCGAGCCTTCATCTCCTCCTCCTTCGCCTGGCGGTTGCGAGCCTCTTTGGCATGCTTGTGGCGCAAGCCCAGCAGCTCAGCCTCCAGCGCCTTGCAGCGGCCCTGGACGACCGTGGCATCCTTCAGTGCCACATCTCGGGCGGCTGCGGCCTGGGCCGCGGCTTGCTTATCCTCCTCAGAAGCTGCCGCGGCCTGCCTTAGCGCCACTCGGACAGAGGCATCAGAGTGAACCGGCCGGAAACCAGCTCCAGGCGTCTGGTTACCAGGTGGGAGTCGGTGCCTTGGAGGTCTCCTCGCAGCTGGCCCAACTCAGAAAGGGCGCGATCCAAGATGGCGGAGGAAGGCATAGAAGAACTCGGAGAAGGGAGGAACCATGCCGATGACGATGGCGTTCATGAAGAAGGGGTAGAAGGTGTTCCCCTTAGCCTCCGGCTCGGAGGAGCTGGCCCGGAGTTCGGTCTCCTCCATCTCGCCGCCCTCCACCGCTGTCATCAGGTGCGTAGCGGCGAGATTCTTCTCCGACATATTGGG
This sequence comes from Triticum dicoccoides, assembly GCF_002162155.2. Classification (NCBI taxonomy): domain Eukaryota; kingdom Viridiplantae; phylum Streptophyta; class Magnoliopsida; order Poales; family Poaceae; genus Triticum; species Triticum dicoccoides. Next base: position 231,565,727 of record NC_041387.1, on the reverse strand, counting down.
GGCGTCCAGGGTCGCTGAATACCAAGCCGGTAGCGTGTTTACCTTGGCCTTGCAGGGCGGCATTGCTCACTGAAGGGGAAGGAATGGAGCGGATTTGGAGATTTCAGAATCAAGGGAGCAAGGAAGGGGATCTGGAGCAAGACGAAGGAGAGCAATGAAGGCAAGCCATATGCAGGCCAGCCTTTTGTCAGTCGGGCAGTTGCTGAGGCAGCATGGGGAGGCGGAGGCACCCACATCCCATCAATGGCCATGCGCGACCAAGGTCTCAGGCTATTGGGGCCCGCGGCGCTCCGCACTTGCCCTTTGGCTTCGCTACTAAGCCAAGTTCGAGCACGCCTTGGGACCGGGGGCTACTGTCGGTGTTCTGGGAACGGGGGTCCCCAGACTTGCCTGTATGCGGCCTGCAGCGCGGCTCCGCCAGTGGCCCAGTACGGGCCGTCTTCATCAACAAAACACACAAGACCCTCGCGAAGGGCCCAGCCTCGCAGGGCGGACGATGCAAGGCCTCCTCAAGGGCGGCCTCACCAGGCAGGCTCGCGAGGAGGTGGAGAGATCAAGGCGAGGGGTACCTCGCGAGGTGTTCATTACGCAAGCCATGACGATCAAGACCAGGCGTGCGCCAGGCGGGCGCTAGCCTGTGAAGTGTCTTCGTTTCCTCTTTGGTGCAAAGTGGGCAAGCGCAGGCGCGGAGTACCGAGGCATCAGGCAAAGGTTTCCTCATCGGTGCAACAAGACCAAGACCGGTAGAGCGGCAGGACGGAGGACAAGGTGGAGCCCAAGACGGCGTCATCACCAGTGCCTTTGGCAGGCGAAGACCACCGTTAGTCAGTATAGCTTGTACTAGCTGTCCCCTTTCAAAATGGCCGTTGTTGGCTCCCTTCCCGCTCAATATTTGCAAAGAGGATCGGGGCCTCTATAAATAGGGCTAGCCACCCCACTAGAAGACGAGCTGATCCGAACCTAGCTCATCTACACACCACCACAAGAACACCTCTCCTCGCGAGGCTGTTCTTCCTCTGGACTGTTCATCATCAGCCCAAGAGGCAATCCACCACACCACACACTGGATTAGGGTATTACACCACAACGGTGGCCTGAACCAGTATAAACCTTGTGTATCTTGTGTTGTTCATCGTGCTAGCTAGAAATCGTGGCGAGGTTGTGGGCGTGTTTCGGTAGGGAGAAGAACTTCGTGCGCACCTGATACGCCTCCAACGTATCTATAATTTTTGATTGTTCCATGCTATTATATTACCCGTTTTGGATGTATATGGGCTTTACTTTACACATTTATATCATTTTTGGGACTAACCTACTAACCGGATGCCCAGCCCGTATTGCTGTTTTTTTTGCCTGTTTCAGTGTTTCGAAGAAAAGGAATATCAATCGGAGTCCAAACGGAATGAAACCTTCGGGAGCGTAATTTTTGGAACAAACGTGACCCAGAGGACTTGGCGTGCAAGTCAAGAAGGGATCGAGGAAGCCACGAGGGTGGAGGGCGCCCCCCCTTACTGGGCGCACCCCCTATCTCGTGGGCCCCTCGGGCATCCACTGACCTACTTCTTCCTCCTATATATATACCCACGTACCCCAAGAACATCAGAGGCGACCACAAAAAACTATTTCCACCACCGTAACCTTCTGTATCCGTGAGATCCCATCTTGGAGCCTTTGTCGGTGCTCCGCCGGAGGGGGAATCGATCACGGAGGGCCTCTACAACAACACCAAGGCCTCTCTGATGAGTTGTGAGTAGTTTACCACAGACCTTCGGGTCCATAGTTATTAGCTAGATGGCTTCTTCTCTCTCTTTGAATCTCAATACCATGTTCTCCTCGATCTTCTTGGAGATCTATTCGATGTAACTCTTTTTGTGGTGTGTTTGTCGAGATCCGATGAATTGTGGGTTTATGATCAAGTTTATTTATGAGAAATATTTGAATCTCCTCTGAATTCTTTTATGTGTATTAAGTTATCTTTGCAAGTCTCTTTGAATTATCAGTTTGGTTTGGCCTACTAGATTGATCTTTCTTGCAATGGGAGAAGTGCTTAGCTTTGGCTTCAATCTTGCGGTGTCCTTTCCAAGTGAGAGCAGGGGCAGCAAGGCACGTATTGTATTGTTGCCTTCGAGGATAAAAAGATGGGGTTTATATCATATTGCATGAGTTTATCCCTCTACATCATGCCATCTTTCTTAATGCGTTACTTTGTTCTTTATGAACTTAATACTCTAGATGCATGCTGGATAGCGGTCGCTGTGTGGAGTAATAGTAGTAGATGCAGGCAGGAGTCGGTCTACTTGTCACGGACGTGATGCCTATATACATGATCATGCCTAGATAATCTCATAACTATGCGCTTTTCTATCAATTGCTCGGCATTAATTTGTTCACCCACCGTAATACTTATGCTATCTTGAGAGAAGCCACTAGTGAAACCTATGGCCCCTGAGTCTATCTTTTATAATATAAGCTTTCAATATACTTTTATTTGCATCTTTTACTTTTCCAATCTATATCATAAAATACCAAAAATATATTTATCTTATCATATTATCTCTATCAGATCTCACTTTCTCAAGTGGCCTTGAAGGGATTGACAACCCCTTTATTGCGTTGGTTGCGAGTTCTTGTTTGTTTGTGTAGGTGTGTGGGACTTTTGAGGAGCCTCCTACTGGATTGATACATTGGTTCTCAAAAACTGAGGGAAATACTTACGCTACTATTGCTGCATCACCCTTTTCTCTTCAAGGAAAACCAACGCAAGCTGAAGACGTAGCAGCACCCCAGAGTTCGAACCTTTAGGGTTTTGTGGAACCCGATATCCGGCAGAGTGGGGAAACTAAGACAAGTGAGGTGTCTGGTATGAAATCTAATCGAGTAAAACGTATTATGTACCCAGATTCGTCCAATCACCAATATCAAGAGTTACACAAGTATCTAACTTAGGGCATCTCCAACGCTGACCCTGAAACCTCCCACAATCGTTTGAACTTCGGAAGTTATCCAATGTGGATCTGTATCGGTCCATGGCAAGGTCCAGATGCGTTTTCTCTCGCAAACCATAGACAAACATGAGCGAGCTTTGTGGGAGTCTAGACCGCTGTCGTGCCCGCTTCTGACCGCCCTAGCCCACCCAAAAACCACCTCCCTTGCCCGCGCGTGTTCCTGCCCAGCGCCAACTGCTCGCATTCATGTCGCTGTAGAGCGCGCCGCTCCACATTGAAGGCAGCTCAAGGTGGACGCGACCTCTCACTGCCTCCGCCATTAAAGAGGCACGCCTGTCGAGGGCGCCGCCCACTGCATGCCCGGCTGAAAATGCCTCCTCACCACATTCAAACGCCTACATTGAACCCGCATGGAAGTCGAGGAACCAACTCCTATCACACGTCCATTCGCGCGTGGGTCGGCATTAAAAGCAACATCGGGGAAGCTCCTCCCACCCGCCCTCTATTTAAACAAGGCCAGACGTCGGGCAAGAATCGCAGCATCAAGTTTGTTGCTCCCCATCTCCTCATTCCACCATTTTCTCCACTCTTTCGATGGCATCCGACGAGCAAGAAGAGTAGTTCTCCAGCATAAAAGCTGGCAGGGTGGCCCACCAAGTCGGCCGAATATGAGCAAGGAAGCTCGCTGCTGCACCAACAACGACATGAATGGAGCCAATTTCAGACCCAAGCTAGCGTGTGGTTCAGGAAATCCTCACTCTCGGCCAGGTCGAGGAGGAGTGGAGAGTTGCTCCACGCTGGCATGGGCATTGTCACTGGCATCGACGATGCCACGTCATCCCGCACATCCCGTGTCTGTGAGCGCCTTGATACGTCTCCATTGTATCTATAATTTTTGATTGTTTCCTGCCAATATTCTACAAATTTCATATACTTTTGGCAACATTTTATATTATTTTTGGGACTAACATATTGATCCAGTGCCCTTTGCCAGTTCCTATTTTTTGCATGTTTTTTTCACAGAAATCCACATCAAATGAAGTCCAAACGCGACAAAATTTTATGAAGATTCATTTTGGAATATATGTGATTTTTGGGAGGTGTAATCAATGCAAACAGATGCCCATGACCTTCATAAGTCCCCAGAGCGCCATCACCCCCTTGCCGTGTGGGGTTGCCTTGTGGGCACCTCGTAAGTCAGTTGGGGTCCTTCATCGACGGAAAGAAAGCTTATATCAAGAAAAAAATGTTCTAAAATTTTAGCCCGTTTGAAGTTACAAATCTCCGGTAATATAAGAAATAGTTTTCGACCAGAAAACAGGAATAGGAAACAAGAGAGAACGGAGAGAGATCCAATGAGGGGATCCTGCCCTTCCGGAGCCATGGCAGCTATGGACCAGAATGGAAACTCTCGTCCCATCTAGGGGGAGATCAAGGAAGAAGATGATGGAGGGGGGCTCTCTCCCCCTCTCTCCCCGTGGCGCCAGAGTGCCGTTGGCGCAACCAACATGAAGACGATCTACACCAACAATTTCGCCACCGTCATCACCAATTTTTGCCCCCTTTATAAAGTGGTGTAACCTCTCTATTCCCACTGTAATTATCTACATGAACATGGTGTTGAATGCTCTATGTTAATCCTATGATGTTTGAGTAGATTCTTTTTGTCCTATAGGTTAATTATGGTATTGTGTGATTCAATGGTGCAGCGCTGGGCTATACAAACGGTTTTTACCCCCTTTCCACGACCATGTTTTAAACTGTCACCTTGTCAATGTGTGTGATAGGGGGGTCCTTCCCACATGACCTAGAAACTGTCAGGGATAGGCCCTCCTGTCACACATGCGGGGAAAAAGAGCTCGTGTGCAATCAGGTGAGCCATTGCAGACAAGTATACATGCCCAATCATTTCCGTTTGTAAGTACATCCCACATAGTGAATCCAAGCCACATGTTTATGTTCGTATCTACATGCCACACAATCAATCCACGGAATACATTTCCGTCTGCATGTACATCCCACACAGTCAATCCAAGAAATACGTTTTTGTTCGTATGTACATCCCACACAGTGAATCCTAGACAAACATTTCCGTTCACACATACATCACACACAATTTTCCCTATCAAATCATTTCTGATGGTGTTGCCATTGCAGACGATATTGACAATTTTATTGTCTTGTTATTGAATGCATCATGCACGGTGCCTAGAAGAAACTATGTGGCATAGGCTGTCCATAACACATACTTTTTAAGTGGAAAATGTTTGCGCAAGGTGGCCTAATGCAAACAGTTTTCAAGAGGAAGTCATTTGTGATTGTTCATTGATCCAACACGTTTACTTACTAGAAACGGTGTGGGTTGTCTTTGGTCATCGCCCACGGTGTTGTCTCAGTAACCATCTGCAATACAAAAACCCAATAAGAAGGCTAAGTGGACTATTATTATTAATCCATTTATTAATCAAATTGGCATTTCATATTAAGCACACAATATAATTCATTTTCATATTATGGAACCAGGATTTCATAATTGACATACATCAGAGTAGAACATCATATAGCTTTAGCACTCCATTGCACCAAATAGGCATATTGCTAGCTACCCCATTACACAACTGCACCAGCACCAAGTTTCACACAACCTTTGGAAATTAGCATAATAGATGTAGATAGACAGATGAATCTCATCTGAAAAACTCCTGAAGCGGAAGGTGAATATTGAGCCTTGAATGATGTTGAAGGTCCTTGCAACTTTAGGCCAGTTCTTGTGGATGATTGACCGTCCATCCTTCATGCTCTTGAAGAAGACATCAATCTTCCACGCATCCTGACAGTACATCTGGTTTGAGAGGTAATCATAAGTGAACTACTTTGGAAAGGCCTGAAAACAAACATATGCATAAATATCTTCTCTAAATTTGGAAATGGCACAAAGGAATAAAAAAGACAAGGTATAAGAGTTACTACCATCCAGTAGTTCACCGATGTCTTCTTGATTGTACAAACAAAGATCTTGTTGTTTTTTGTCTCTAGATTCTTTATCCTAAACAATGTTGGGGATATCACATATCTGGAAATTATCGGTCGACCCAAGATAAGGGGTAAATCGACCAGTTTATCGGCATATCGGACGATTTATCGCCATATCGGCTAATTTATGGGCCGATTTATCTTATCGGTCAGACATTGGTAAGCAATAAATCGAACGACTTACCGGAATATCAAAAAGTATCTTGAACAGTGATCCTAACAATATTTTTGAGTTTCTTGACTTGACTGATATTCATGGAAAACTCATTTCCCCATATGCAAAATGGGTCGAAAAGTGGGTCAAAACTTCTAACAACAGGACCTACATGTGCAAGACCAAAATTTTAAAAACCTAATTATTAGAATGTGTTTGGTGCAACAAACATTTGTGTGTGTTTCCCGGACTATACACAGGCACAGAAGCAAGGAAGCAAGCAGCACCAAGTATCCAAGACAAGACCAAGCCAGAGAGAGCTCTTTGAAAAATCAAAGGGCGGATTAAGAAGACCAGGACAAGCCAAGACAAGAAGATATAAGCAAGGAAAACCTCCCTTGCCAGGAAAGCGAGCCTGGTTAGGTCGAGGCCGCCCCAAAGACAAGTCTGAAGACTTCCCCGACAAGGATTGCCATGGCTACTGGTAGTCTACCTTCCTGCCAAGACTCCAAGATGCCACAGCTCCACAGAATCACGACGCAAGTCATCCATTACTGCGGTGTCGAGCCCCGAGATAGCTAAGTGGCTCTCATTTGGCACGTGGCAGCCATTTGGAAGGAAGATTATCTCCATATGACACCCGTCCAGAGGTATGTCAAGCAGACATGCGTGAGATGACTAAAATGGCATGGCAAGGCTTGTCGGGCTACATCCACGACGTGACACCTAGCGGTGCTTTTAATGCACCTTGTCCTGTCTGCAAAGTTGGGTATGATAGCAGTGTTGGCTATCTAATCATTGGATAATTACTATTCTGCCATTGTGGTAACCCCTTGACCTATAAAAGGAGGGCTGTGGCAACCTTAGAAAGGATTCAGACCCTTTTACACTCATACACGCGAAGCTGCTACTCCCAAGGCAACCTTGCCGGGCTCAAGCGCCACACGTTCTTCGTGGTCCCTCCATCAATCCACCAAAGGAGGAGTAGGGTTTTACGCTTTACAGTGGCCCGGACCTGGGTAAAAACCACCAGCTTCACCACTGCCATGCTGTTCCACGTCCTCCGCTCTTTGTGCAAGGCGCCCTTCCCCCTGGCCGAACTACAAGGGGCTGATGGCCCCTTAGGTGATAGTGTTCTACCACGACATCTTTGGCGCGCCAGGTAGCGGGAGAACTTGTGTGAACCCGAGGTCATAAGCAGCGCATCGATCTTCATCGTCATCTTCTTCATCGGTAGCTTCATCATCCATGGCGCCCAAGAAGAAGCCCGTCGACAGCTCACCCCTCCACCTCGAAGGCCCCCTCGCACGCAGCCGCCAATACCACGGGTGCTATGGTGGCGTTGAGGGATATGGACCCCGTGGGGAACACGCGGGCCCTGGCCGTGCTGTCATCATTCCCCCTACGTTGAAGCAAGGATGGAAGACGCCGGAGGAGGGTAGCATCAGCATCACCCCAGCGGCCACGCTCCACAAGGCACGGGTGGGGAGAATGTTCAGTATCCACTTCCCCACCTTGCCAAAGGGTGTGGCCGCAGCGATGGTGCCTGTTCTGGCGCGAATCGCAACACCCTAGATGTCCCTGCTGCGGGCGCGGCTACGGGGCACGCGCCTTTCCCATGGCGAGGTCATCAAGACTAAGAGCTGAATTGGATCATCAACCCCCAGGCGCACCCCTCTCGTCGTCACTCCGCAAAGATGACTGGCTTGTACCGACGAGAGCACGGCGCTGCCACTACCGGTACCATCAGGAGTTGCGCGACGTTGCGGTCTGCATTGTAATCCATGCCAAGTACTCCTTTAGAATCCATGGCGCGAGAACAGCTCCTGCTGAGATTCCCGCCAGCAGTCGATCAAATGGATGAATGGAGATCCACCATTCAAAGTTTGATTAGTTTTGCCGAGGCGGGAGGGTCACAACGGGCAGGTGTGCCGTGACACATGCAAGCGGCGGCAATGGCCCGAGCTACTAACCGTGCGGGAGGGACCACTTTGATAGTGCAATCCCCTCCACGACAGCAAGCACAGAGGCTGCAGCTAGAGCCACGCAACCAAGAGCCCGACAACGTGTCGATGGCTTCATCCGATCCTTGGGACCGTCGAGATTAGCAACATAGGCGGAGGGAAGATGCGCGCGTGACCATAGAACAACGCCGCGAAACCCACTGCTAGTCTGACAGAGGCAATGGCTCCGACGTCGACGAACTCACGCCCAGTGAAGGAGATACCTGCCTTCACTCACGAACTGTGGCAAGTGTGTTGACCATCTGCCTGTGTGTTCAAGCCAGAGACACTAGAGAAGTATGATGGAAGACTGAACCTGATAGAGTTCTTGAGCATCTACACCAACGCTGTTCAAGCCTCTGGAGTAAAGGATGAAAAGGTATTCGCCAACTAATTCACCTTGGCACTCAAGCAGAATGTGAGGTCATGGTTGATGCACTTGCCGGAGAACTCCATCTCAACATGGGCTGACCTGTGCAATGAGTTTGTTGGCGCCTTCATGGGCGGCCATAAAGAACCAGGGTGGCCCAATGATCTGCAGCTGCTTCCACAAAAGGAAGGGGAGATTCTGCGAAAGTACATGCAGTGGTTTAGTTGGGTGCACACGAACATTCCCGATAGCCACCCGGCAGCTGTGATTGCGGCATTCCAGTCCAACATGCGCAATCACATGATACGTTCCAAGATGATCATCCGGTTGCCCAAGACTGTGAATCAGCTTTACACCTTGGCGGATAGGTGTGCCCATATAGAGGAGGGGAGGAGGCTCCCTGGAGAGGAAGATGGCATCGAAGTTGACTAAGAGGACAACGATGATGCTGTCAACCAGATGAAGATGAACAAGAAATGTAACAAAAAGCGTAAGGAGAAGGCAGTGTTGGCTGTCGAAGGTTTTGGCACCCCTAGTACTGGCAAGAAGGCCAAGACTGAAGCTCCCAGCAAGGAAGTTGCCGCATGCACCGACTGCCGGAAAGCTGCGGCGACCAAGAAGGTTGGGTAAGCTGACGGGCCATACTACAAGATCCGTCGGACCAAGGGCCATGATCTCCAAGAATGTCATCAAGTTGAGCAACTCGTCAAGAAGCAGAAACTGAGTACGAGAAACGTGACAAGGAGAGAGACCGAGAAGCCATTTGTGGGAAGGGCCGAGGGGGCAGAGGAGGCAACCCCGGCAAGGTCCCTCAGCATTAAAGGAAACCTGCTAAAGGCTGTGATAAGAAGGAAGGTGATGAAGAAAGTGATGAGGGGGATGAAGAGGAAACAAGTGAGCAAGAGTTTCAGAAAGCCACCGACGCCCTCTGCATTGACATGGGTGCATCTTTGAACTCCTCTCACCAACAGTTAAAGCAGTGGGAACGTGAGGTCAATGCAGTGGACCCAGCGGCAGATTCCCGGAAACCACTCAAGTGGTCCCGCACGCCCATCATCTTTGATGAAGAGGATCACCCTGACCGCACCACCACAGTAGGGTGCTTGGCATTGTTTGTCTCGCCAACAATTCGCAACCTCAAGGTCACAAAGATGTTGGTTGACGGTGGGGCAGGGTTGAACCTGATTTCCCCCAAGGTAATCAACAAGGTGCAGATATCGGATGAAGAGCTCAAGGTTACCGTCACGTTCCAAGGGATTGATGACCCACAAGTATAGGGGATCTATCATAGTCCTTTCGATAAGTAAGAGTGTCGAACCCAACGAGGAGCAGAAGGAAATGACAAGCCGTTTTCAGTAAGGTTTTCTCTGCAAGCACTGAAATTGTAGGTAACAGATAGTTTTGTGATAAGATAAATTGTAACGGCTAACAAGCAATGAAAGTAAATAAGGTGCATCAAGGTGGCCCAATACTTTTGGTATCAAAGGACAAGCCTGGAAAATTTCTTATAATGGGAAAAGAGCTCGCGAGGACACATGGGAATTATCGTCAAGCTAGTTTTCATCACGCTCATATGATTCGCGTTCGGTACTTTGATAATTTGATATGTGGGTTGACCGGTGCTTGGGTACTGCCCTTACTTGGACAAGCATACCACTTATGATTAACCGCTATTGCAAGCATCCGCAACTACAAAAGAAGTATTAAGGTAAACCTAACCACATCATTAGACATATGGATCCAAATCAGCCCCTTACGAAGCAACGCATAAACTAGGGTTTAAGATTCTGTCACACTAGCAACCCATCATCTACTTACTACTTCCCAATGCCTTCCTCTAGGCCCAAATAATGGTGAAGTGTCATGTAGTCGACATTCACATAACACCACTAGAGGAAAGACAACATACATCTCATCAAAATATCGAATGAATACCAAATTCACATGACTACTAATAGCAAGACTTCACCCATGTCCTCAGGAACAAATGTAACTACTCACAAAGCATATTCATGTTCATAATGAGAGGAGTAATAATATGCATAAAGGATCTGAACATATGATCTTCCACCAAGTAAACCAATTAGCATCAACTACAAGGAGTAATCAACACTACTAGCAACCCACAGGTACCAATTTGTGGTTTTGATACAGGATTGGATACAAGAGATGAACTAGGGTTTTGAGAGGAGATGGTGCTGGTGAAGATGTTGATGGAGATTGACCCCCTCCCGATGAGAGGATCGTTGGTGATGACGATGGTGATGATTTCCCCCTCCCGGAGGGAAGTTTCCCCGGCAGAACAGCTCTGTCGGAGCCTAGATTGGTTCCACCAAGGTTCCGCCTCGTGGCGGCGGAGTTTTGTCCCGTAAGCTTGCCCCTGATTTTTTCCAGGGTAAAAGCATTCATATAGCAGAAGATGGGCACCGGAGGGCCACCAGGGGGCCAAGGAGATAGGGGGGCGCGCCCAGTAGGGGTGGGCGCGCCCCCCACCCTCCTGGCCAGGGTGTGGGCCCCCTCTGGTGTTTTCTTCGCTCAATAATTCCAAAAATGACTTCCGTGGAGTTTCAGGATTTCTGGAGCAGTGCAGAATAGGTTTCCAATGTTTGCTCCATTTCCAGCCAGAATTCCAGCTGCCGGCATTCCCCCTCTTCATGCTAAACCTTGTAAAATAAGAGAGAACAGCCATAAGTATTGAGATATAATATGTAATAACAGCCCATAATGCAATAAATATTGATATAAAAGCATGACGCAAAATGGACGTATCAGGGATCAACCCTGGAATGAGTCGTCCAAAGGGGAAAATCACACTTCCGGTGACATTTGGAGGAGAACTGAACTATCGAACCGAGAAGATTGTGTTCGATATGGTCAAGCTTCCGATGCCATACAATGGGATACTTGGTTGATCTGCCCTGGCGAAGTTCATGGCGGTGTCCCACTATGCCTACAACACCTTGAAGATGCCAGGACTAATGCGTGCCATTTCCATCCCATCAGACAAGAAGGACACAATTATATGCGTGGATAAGAAGTACCGGGATACAATCGCTGCCGAGGCCGTAGTCCCCGCCAAGGAAAACAAGAAAGGAAGGAAAGCTAGCATGGATGCCGAGAATAAATCAAAGAAGAACGCCTCTTCGAAGTGTGCTGCACCTATCGATGACTTGCCAGAGAGTTCCACTAGCAAGAAGTCCAAGGTTGCTTCACCTACTATGAAGAAGGTCCCGGCAGGGCTGGTTGGCGCTGATGGTAAATTCATCATCAGCTCCACCCTTGACGACAAATAGGAAAGCGCGCTCTTTTCCTTCCTGCGGGCGAATGTCGATGTGTTTGCTTGGCAACCATCCAACATCCCCGGCGTTCCAAGGGAGGTAATCAAGCACCACCTAGCTGTATGCCCTCATGCCCGGCCCGTCAAGCAGAAGGTCAGAAAACAAGCTTTGGAGTGGATGTAGTTCATTGCCGAGGAAATCAGGAAACTCGAAGCAGCTGGTTTGGTCAGAGGAGTACTGCATCCAACATGGTTTGCAAATCCAGTGGTAGGGTGCAAGACGAATGGGAAATGGAGGCTTTGCAGAGATTTCACAAATCTAAATAAAATGCCCAAAGGACCCATTCCCCTTGCCGCGCATTGATCAGATTGTCGATTCCACCTCCAGGTGTGATCTGCTTTCCTTCTTGGATGCCTACTCCGGGTATCACCAGGTATTCATGTCCAAGGAAGATGAGGAGAAGACCGCGTTCATAACCCCATGTGGCACATACTGCTTTGTACGGATGCACTTTGGGTTAAAGAGCACCATGTCCAATTTTGCAGGAGCAATTTAAATTGGTTTTGCGTCTCAACTACACATGAATATTGAAGCTTACATGGATGACATAGTGGTCAAGACCAAGGACAGATCAACACTCATTCAGGACTTGGAAGAAACCTTTGCAAACCTGCGCCGAATCAACTTGAAGCTGAATCCAGAGAAGTGTGTGTTTGGCATTCCCTCCGGCAAGTTACTTGGTTTCTTTGTGTCCCACCGGGGGATAGAGGCCAATCCCGACAAGATCAAGGCGATCGAATAGATTCAAGAACCCAAGACGGTTAAAGATGTGAGGCGCCTAACTGGATGTGTTGCCACGCTGAGTATGTTCATTTCCATGTCTGTCGAGCATGCCTTGTCGTTCTTCAAAATTTTGAAGAAGGCGGGGCCAATGAAGTGGACCCCGGAAGTAGAAGCAGCGCTGCAAGACTTGAAATCCTATCTTTCCTCTGCTCCCACCTTAGTTATTCCTAAACCACAAGAGTCGTTTCTACTATACTTAGCGGCAACCAATCAAGTGGTTGGTGCAGCATTGGTGGCCCAGCGGGAAGTAGATGAAGGAGCTGCTGCAGCTACTATTCCCTCTGGAGAAGGAAGTGAATCTATCACTACTAGGAAAAGGGTTATAGATGAAATGGCCACTAATGGCGCACCAGACATGTGGTGCACCACTACTATATAGCAGTGGCGCACCATGTGCTGGTGTGCCATTAGTGTTCTTGGTGCACCACTAGTAACAATTTTATTTTTATTTTTCCAAACATACTAATGGTGCACCAGGGAACAATGCGCCATTACTAGTTCAAACTAGTAATGGCGCAGCGGCCACATAGTGCGCCACTACTATTTTTTTTTGGCAAAACTACTATTGGCGCACCAGGGAATAGTGCGCCATTACTAGTTTAAACTAGTAATGGCGCACTGTGCCATGGTGCGCCATTAGTGTATATTTTTTAATTATTTTTTTGCAAAACTACTAATGGCGCACCACCAGCAGGTGCGCCATTAGTAACCAGGGTTACTAATGGCGCATTTGTAGGTGGTGCGCCATTAGTAACCTGGGACCAGCTAGATATTTGGGACAGCTACACCTACCCACTCACTTTCCCCACTTCATTTTCTCCACCTCCTCCTCCAAGCTTGTCTCGGCTGCCTCCTCCTCCTCACCTCATTTGCACCATAGATTCATCCAAATTAAGTGGTTAAATTTCCTTTATTTGATAGGTAAGTAAGGGGGAAGCTATATTTATGTTGTTCTCCCTCCAACAACATGCACATGCACTTTTTATGGCCTAGCTAGATCTATGTATGTTTGTGGTGTTGCATATGATTGTCGTGTTGCATATATGTTTGTGTTTGCAGGTACCGGTATTTTAAATGCGATAGTTGCCAATATTTTGCTGGAATGTTGATTCATTTCTGTTTCGGCGAGAATTTTGGCACTATGTGTTCCATTTGGTCCTATTTGTATGGAAAGTCATGCCAAATTTTTTCTTGGTTCTAAAATATCGTTTTGCTCTACCCCGCATGCGACCATGGTCCGCACGATGACCGAAGGCATCGTGAATAGGTTTTTGAGCTCCGGGAAGGCCGAGATGCTTCAAAAGAACGAGACGGAGATAAGATGTACGTGTCGAAGATGCACGCTGAAGAGCCTTATTGCGGAGCCGGATTCCGGGCAGGTGCGGGACCACCTGCTCTTGCGTGGTTTCATGGATGGCTATCGGTGGCAAGGTGATGAAGATGACAGTGAAGTCGTCCATGGGGGTTGGGCAAGAAATGAGGAAGGGCAGCAAGGCAACCACCGCGGCTCGGGCGGGCGAGAAGATGAAGAATCTCCAGGACATGATCATGACGGTGATGCTGTACATAGTCATCATGTAGAAGATGCTGGACATGATGATGAGGAAGATGCCGGAGCAGACGAAGGGCATGATCATGAAGATGAAGATGCCGGCGGAGTAGACGACGATGGACCATCGATGGGCTGGGTGCAGGACCCTCATATTCAAGAGCTGCTTCTCAAGCAGACGGATAACACAAGAGCTGCCGCCCGAGAGAAAGCCAAGCTGGATCAACTGGAGATAGACGCGGTTACTCCATTGTATGAAGGATGCAGGCCCGAGGATACCCGCCTGAATGTAACGCTCATGGCTTTGGAGATGAAGGTAAAACACAAAATGACCGACGCATGCTTCGACGAGAACATGTCATTCTGGCATGAACGTCTTCCCAATGGGAACAAGTGCCCGACCAGTTTCGAGGAGGCGAAGAAATTCGTGTGTCCTCTGGATTTATGGCACGTGAAATACCATGTGTGCATGAACAATTGCATCATTTATCGGACCAGCACGCGGAGTCTACCATATGTCCAGTGTGCGGCGTCACTCTATACAAGAAGAGGAAGAAAGCTCCTCAAAAAGTGGTGTGGTACTTTCCGATCACTCCTCGTCTGCAGCAATATTTCACGGACCCTAAGGTAGCAAAGCTCCTGTGTTAGCACGCGGATAGGGAGGAGAAGAAGCGAGAAGACGGCGCAAATGATCCGTAGATAAATAAAAAAGACAAGATGCTGAGTCACCCTAAGGATGGGAGCCACTGGCAAGTGTTGAACTTCGAACACCCAGAATTTGGGAAGGATCCAAGGAACATCGTGCTGGGCGCGAGCACCGATGGAGTCAATCCGTTTGGTAGCCAGAGAAGCACACATAGCACCTGGCCTGTGTTTGTGTGGATGTACAACCTTCCCCCCTTGTTGTGCATGAAGAGGAAGTATATTCACATGAGTATGCTAATTGAAGGGCCGAAACAACCAGGGAGAGACATCAATCTGTATCTGGGGCTGCTGAAAGAGGAGCTAGACACGCTGTGGAAAACGCCAGCCAATACGTGGGACGCCGCAGAGAAAGAATAGTTCCCTATGAGAGCCGCACTGCTCACGACGGTGCACGACTATCTCGGTTACGGATATCTCGCGGGGCAGGTGGTCCACGGATTTTCTGGATGCGTCAGGTTCATGGATGACACAATGTATCGCCAGCTAGATAGAGATCCCGGGTCTTCGAAAACCGTGTCCATGGGACATCGAAGGTGGCTTCACGATGATGACCCGTGGAGGAAACGCAAGGATCTGTTCGATGGTGAAACTGAACCCCGAAGACGCCCGCGTACGAGGAGCAGCGAGGAAATAGACGAGCTGTTGAAAAATTGGAAAGATTGCCCACTGCCGGGAAAGAAGCAAAAGGCGCCAGAGCCGGGAAAGAAGCGAAAGGCGCCAGAGCCGCTGCTGAAGGTATGGAAAACGAGGTATGTTTTCTGGGACTTGCCGTACTGGAAGATCCACCGTGTGCCTCACAGCCTTGATGTCATGCATATCACGAAGAACGTGTGCGAGAGTCTGCTTGGTACCCTACTCAACATGCCAGAGAGGACCAAAGATGGGCCGAAAGCAAGGGCAGACTTGAAATCAATGGGCATTAGGGAGGAGCTTCACGCTAATGATGATGATGATCAGGCGAAGCAGGACACGGAAAGTCGTCGTAAAGGCAAAAAGGCCAAGAAGATCGAAAATGACTTCCCTCCCGCGTGCTTCACTCTAAGTCAGCAGAAGATCGATCAGTTTTTCACCTACCTCGTAGGAGTAAAACTTCCTTACGGTTACGCGGGGAAGATAAGCAGATACCTAGACCCAGCGAAGCAGAAGTTCAGCGGGATGAAGTCTCACGACTGTCATGTGCTGATGACGCAGATACTTCCAGTTGGAATCCGTGGGATCATGGACGCGCAGGTCCGTGAAACTCTATTTGGCCTATGCAACTTTTTCGACGTCATCTCTCGGAAGTCGGTTGGCGTGAGGCAACTCAGAAGGCTACAGGAAGAGATCGTGGTGATACTATGCGAGCTTGAGATGTACTTCCCGCCCGCATTCTTCGATGTTATGGTGCATCTGCTGCTCCATATCGTGGAGGATATCATCCAACTCGGGCCGATGTTCCTGCACAGCATGATGCCGTTCGAAAGGATGAATGGTGTCATCAAAGGATACGTTCGCAACATGTCACGTCCAGAGGGAAGCATAGCCAGGGGCTTTCTGACCGAAGATTGCATCTCCTACTGCACGAATTATCTAGGAATCGAGAACCCTGTTGGTCTGCCCGTCAATAGGCACCTCGGCAGGCTCGCTGGATGGCGTCACCGTGAGGGTCGCCGCGAAATTCATGTCGACTTCGAGGGTCGACTCGCCGACTTTGAAAGAGCAAACCTAGTCGCGCTACAACACATAGACGTGGTCGATCCTTGGGTGGTAGAGCACAAAACCTTTATTGAGAAGACGTACAATGACCGAGGCCAACAGAGGATGGATGGAGATATAATAAAAGAGCACAGCTCATGTTTCACGCGTTGGTTCAAGCAGAAGCTTCTGTCGTACCCTTTACCTGAGGATTCTTCCGCGGAAGAACAACTCATATTCTCCTTGTCACAGGGCGCCGAGCACAACCTAATGATGTATGACGCGTACGATATCAATGGCTACACATTCTACACCGAGGGAAAGGACATGAAGAGCGATGGTTATCAGAACTCCGGGGTAACAATGGAATCCTACACCGGTAAAGACAAGGACATATACTACGGAAGGATCGAGGATATCTGGGAGCTGAGCTACGCTGGAGAGAAGGTTCCGATGTTCCTGTCAGATGGGCCAAGAGCGTCAAAAAAGAAGACCAGTATTTCACCACCATGGTTATACCTGAAGCCAAATACAAGACCGCGAGCGCAAACGTCACCGCAAAAAATGAGCCATGGGTACTGGCTTCCCAAGTGGACCAATGCTTCGTCATTACCGACCCGCCAAAGCCCAGTCGTGTTGTCGTGAGGAGAGGCAAAAGGAAGATCATCGGAATGGATGGAGTGGCAAATGAGCAAGACTTCGACAAGTACGGCGACCCGAAGATGGAACATGACAACGACGATGAAGTATCAGCATACACCACAAGAAGAAGCAGGACCACCCTACCTAAAGGATGTCCGTTCAAGAGAAGAACTCCATTTACGAAAAATAAGGGCAAGAAGATTATGAACAGATAGCTAGCTAAGATCGATTGTCTTTAAATTGTAGCCTTCATTTCTCGATTGTATTTCATGGGCACTTTTTGAACTCATGAATATTTTTAAATTTCATGGACACTCGATCTCGATCCCTCTCCGTCTCGATCGCTATCCCACCTCGCCAGATCCGGTCCCCCTCGACGCTGAGCACCCCCCGCACCCTCTCCCCCGCTCCACCAGTCGCGGCCGCCGACCCCCCGCACCCTCCCCCGCT
>NC_041387.1:231547099-231547753 GCF_002162155.2 Triticum dicoccoides | reverse complement strand
ACGACCCCCCGCACCCTCCCCTGCTCCACCGCCTTCGACGACCCCCCGCACCCTCCCCGGCCCGCTCCACCGTCACAAATGAATGCAACTAAAATTGCAAAAAAAACAAATTTGATTATATTTTCAAATAACAAATTTGATGATATTTTCAAATAATAAATTTGATGATATTTTTTCATATTCATAAATAGTTTCAAATAACAAATTTGATGATATTTTTTTAAAAATTATTACTATTTTTATAAAAAATTATTACTGTTTCATAGTCATATTCATTTTCTAAAAAATTATTAGATGCAACAAATAATAATAATAATAAAATTACTTATGGAGCACCTCTGGCTGGTGCTCCATTGCTATATATATAAAAAAATTACTAATGGCACACCTCTGGCTGGTGCGCAATTGTTATATAAAAAAGATTACTAATGGCGCACCTATCGCGGGTGCGCCATTGCTATCTAAAAGAACATACTAATGGCGCACCGCTGCGGGGTGCACCATTAGTAAGCTTCCCTCCTATCTAATTCCTCCCTCTCCCTTGCCAGATCCCCTTCGTCCCTCTCCCTCACCAGATCCACCCGCGCGCTACCCCGACCCATGACGCCGCCGCCCCGAACCCCGCCGGACTCCACCCTCGCCGCCCCCGTGCCC
>NC_041387.1:231411526-231546716 GCF_002162155.2 Triticum dicoccoides | reverse complement strand
CTGCAGCTCCCCCGCGCCGCCGCCCCCCGCGCCGCCGCGCCTCCCACCACTGCAGCTCCTCCGTGCCCCCGCGCCGGAGGAGGAGGACCAGGAGGAGGATGAGAAGGAGGAGGAGACGACGACCGCCTCTACCTCAGCTCAGCTAGGCCACACGACACCGAGCTGAGCGCCGCCTCCCTCGCCGTCCCCCCTCCGCCCGCGCCTGCGCCCTCGACGTCCTCCCGCCGAAGCCTCGAGGGCACCCGCATGGAACGGATCGGGCGAGACGCAGAGACAGGCGAGTGGGGGAGCCCGCCGCGTGTCACCGGAGCTTCAACGCCCAGCCGTTGCCGGAGCTTCAACGCCGGCGTCTTCCTCCATTCCTCCATCCCCTCCCCAAGTGATTTCTCCCTTCTCCTCTACCCCCTCCCCTGCAAACCCTAGCGCCATGGCGGCAGGCTTCTTGCTCCTCAATTCTACACGCATGGCCCCATCTTGCTCCTCAGATGTTCCTCAGTTCACTTCAGTGATTTAGTTGATAGGTGACAAGATGCATATTCGGTGATTTGGGATTCCTGCATTCAGAAACATCAGTGATTTCTATGATGGGAGTGATTTAGTTAGAGAGCCAAAAACAGTTTACTAAAACTGTTGTTATCCCAGAAACAGTTTACTGAAAATATTGTAGTCTGAGAAAATAGTTAGCTAAAACTCTTGTAGTCCGATAGGTATTGGGAATTTTCTGCAACTGTTGTAATCTTTTACTAGTTAAGTAAAAGAAGATCTGTTATTGGGGCAATAAATCATCATGGGATTTAAAGCTCCAAATCAGTTGATTCATCTCCTTTCGGCCTTAATATAGACGAGTGTATATCCATTTGATTTAGCCAATTTTACTTGCATTGAATAAATCTGTGAACAAGATTCAGGTTCCAACAAAGCTAAATTAAAATGAATCTTGTTTCTGCACATGAGCTGTTTTCAGGTTTTGTACATGAGCTATAACCTCGGTCTTGCTTTTTTTTAATCTTACAAAATTCTGATATTTAGGTTGTTCATCTGCTCCTTGCTGATCTTCTTTGATGAGAATGTACCCTGGTCTTGAATGTGTTATGCACAATGTGCAAATGTTAGTGTAGATACTATTTTACTGCATGAAAACATTTAGAATTTTACTTTAGTTGAGTGCTAGTCTGATCATGCTTGGAAAAAGGATATTATAGAAGATTAAAGGTAGTTCATTTAGGATTTGGTAGTTGTCTGAAACTGTTGTAGTCTTATACTGCAGAAGAGTAAAAGTAGTTGGATGAAAATAGTAGGTGCCATGTCGATTTATTCAGTCCTTGGATGAAACATTTTTTCTTGCTACAGTTAACTGAAAATGTTCAGTGTTCCAATACTGTAGAGAAACTATAGTGCCTGTTATTCAGTTATGACTCCTTCACTGAATTTGTAGTGTTTGCTAAAACTGAGATGTAAACTAAAGGAGTTTGTGATTTGCAGAAGTTGTAGCATACTCCAACAAGTGATAAATGCACTCAAAAGTTCACTAAGAAAATGCAGATGCTTCTCACTTTTTACTGAAAGTTTTCTAGAGTGATAAATGCATGCAAAAGAAGTTCAGTTAACTATTGCTGTTGCTGTATGAATTCCAACCAGGTCAATTTGCTGTCAATTACTCTGTAATACTCAACCAGGTTTATGCAAAATGAAGATCAACCATGTTTATGTAATAGATCAAATTGCAACAGATTATTTGCAGTAGATCAAACTGCAGTAGATTACTCAATATTCTTGCCATTTGTTGATAGGTTATAAATGTTGACCATAAATAAGCATGAATATTGACCATTTGTTGCTGCTAGCACATGTTGAACTGTACCTGATGATGCTTTTGTAGAAAATTCAATCTTCCTCCTCAGGCATGTGTTGTGTGACCTGACAAAATATAAATGTGTTGTGTGCCATGTGTTGGTAATTCAGTAAAGTCAAACAAGCATTGGATTTAGGCATGTTGCTTGCTGAAATTGTAGCAGCAACAACAACTATGGCTGAATGATGAACATGTTATAGTGGTCAGATTAGTTCAGCAACAACAACTATTTTCAGTTTGTCTTATGGGTCATCTAAAAAATGTTTTATTGGATCATTCTTGCTGACAACTCCTTGTGGTCAAACTCCTTGCTGACAGCTGCTGTACTTGTGATGATGTTGTACTTATGATGATGCTACTTGTGATCTTCTGAAATGACCCATTGGCTACTTCATTACGCGGGGATAATGATTTTGCAGGTACCCCGAGAGGCCCTTGAGTTTGTCGGAATGTCGATTAACTTCCGTTCCGGCAAATTCGGGTACTCCATATGTCCTATTTTCAGCAAAGGTCATGCTGAAATTTTCCGTGAATTTTAGCATGACTTTGCTAAAAATAGGACATATGGGGTACTTGCGACTAATGCATGGGCCGGGGTATCATAGTACTTAATTAAGTAGGATCAACTGCCCCTTTATTCTTGCTGCATTAAACCATAGGTGGCAATAGAGCCAAGTGATTAGGCCCAACTTAGCATCGACAAACCCTTAATGATAAAATCTTGGCTTTTAGGGTGCCTCTGTGTCGATGAGAACCTAAATGATGTATGCTTAGGCTTTTAGGGTGCCTCGGTGTCGACAAACCCTAAATGATAAAAGCCTAGCTTTTAGGATGCCTCGGTGTTGACAAACCCTAAATGATGAGACCATGATCTTGTTCCTTGACAATAACCAACTTTTGGACCAAACTTTTTCCCTATTTAGAGCGAAACATGGCCCACAATGATGAGGCCGGCGGTTTGGGCGGCAAGCAAGTTTGGGTGCTGTCCCAGGAGATGGAGGAAGAACCTCACCGCTATGAGGACGCCGCGGAAGACACCGATCCTGACTACACAACCCCTAGTGGCGTCGGGGATGACACCACTGATGGTGCCGCCGAGGATGCCACCACTGATGATAGCGGCGCACGCACATATGGCAGCCAACCGAAGAGGCAACGGAAGGACTAGCGCCCGAGCGTGCTCGGCACCATCAAGGAGAAATTTACTAAAGTCAACTCCGAAGGGCATCCAACGGCGCCCAAAGAATTAGTCAAGGGGTACTCGGTTCAGCTCGGGTGCATTCTCCGGAGCACCATCTCGATCAACACCGAGAACCTAAGGCATAAGAACCGAGGGAATTTGCGCAGCCTCCTCTTCACGAAGCTGCACGAACGATACAAGTTCCCCGCTGACTTTGCAAACACATGCCTCTCAGGGAATAAAGTGAACAGTGCAGCCCTCACGAGGATGAGCACGGCCCTGTCTACTTGGAGAAGCATGGTGAAGGCAATGATTGAAAAAGGTGATAGTTATGAGAAGATCAAGGCGAAATATCCTTTGATCTGCGAAGATGACTACAAGGAGTTCAAGATCAAGTGCGAAAGCAGTGCAACCTCCGAATCAAGTCAGTGGGGGAAAGAAATGCGGCAGTTCAACTTAGGGGTCCACCAACTCAGTCCCGACGGTTACAGAGTGGCGGAGCCTATATGGGACAAGGAGGACGCGAAGCGTGCCGAGCAAGGCCTACCGCCCCGCTTCAAGAAATACCATGACAAGCAGACCAGGAACTTTGTCAGGGCGTCGTACAAGGAGGACCCGGTAACAAAGGAGCTTACCACGGATCCGAAGACCAGGGCGCTTGAGCTTGTTCTGGTAAGGAATACATCCCCGCGTAATTAGCCCCATATGGTTGCATTCTAATTAATGCCCAATATTTCTAAATGGTTCACGTTCCTTCTGCAGGACACTGAAAGCAGTAGCGCGGGGTCGTCTCAGAGCTCCCCTTTCAACACCCCTTGAAATAGGGCGTTGAACATAATGAAAAACAAGGATAAGCTCAGTAAGCTGTCGTCAGTTGGTCATGTGGCTGGCAAAGGCTTGTCCACAAAATGGTCGTCATACTATATCGCTGGTGGGCGAAAGGAGAAAAAGACCAGCTCGGGAAGCCAGTCGCGCGAGGTTGAAGCACTCAAGGCACAAGTGGCGCGGATTCTGGAGATTGTCCAAGAGCAAGTGCAACAACAACTGGGAACGACGCTCACCGCCATGGTGCCTACGTTGATTCATGGGCTGACGACGTGGATTCCGGGCGGCCAACAGGGGCCTCCCCCAGTTCCTAGCTTCACTGCTAGCAACTCGCACAATGCGCAGGCGGCGCCATTGGTGTCTCCGGAGGAGGCGGTATTCGTGTCTCCGGCGCCGGCACGGGCATTGGAGCATAACGCACCCGGGTGTACGCCGGCCGGCACCTCGCCAGCAAGCGGCCCCTCCGTCAATTGCACGCCCGCCGTTGGTGGTGCCTCGATATTAGTCGAGCTCGACGGCTTCATGGTAACTAAGCCTCTCGGCCGATGACTTCATCTCCTTGCCTTTGACTGGGCATGCCTAACGCCCTACATGTCTTCGCAGGGCGCCTCCGATGTTCCTTGCACTCTCCTACACTTCGTGGGCGGCGAGTTGGTTGATGCCGCCAAGGGCATAATCGTTCAACCGGGCAACAGCCTGTTCCACGGTAATCCGATGCCACCCACCTTGTGCAGGGTTGAACTGGTTCAGGTGCTGCCAGGCTGCAACGAGTAGTTACCTCCAATTCGACCTGCTGGGGCTGACGAAAACGATGTGATGACCCTCAGCGCCTGCGTAAGCTGGCCCCTGCTTTGGCCGAAGAGCCAGATTCATTTGGGGGCAGGGGACACCACCCCACAGACAAGACCGCCAGTCGTGCCGACGCCAAGCCATGGCAAGAATGCCACAACGCTACCGTACATCCCTATGGCACAGGATCTGGACATGCATATGGCACAGGATCCAGACAACAACGACGGTACATTTACCAACGTTGATAAGTACTTTGCCGAACATGGGTATGGTGACGAGTTCTGCGGGCCTCCTTCTCAAGAACCCAACCAAGACGACCGTGATCTAGCTGGTACGGCAAAGAAACCCAATTGCAACAGGCGTCATCTCGCGTTCAGTTCTCAGGAGACGCCTCCAGCTGCCGCCTTCACCGAGCCTTAGATAGCCGAGGTGCGAAATATTATTAGCCCCAACACGCTCAAGAAGGCGGGCTGTGAGCAGAACTTGATCCCATTACAGCAGATCGAGAAAAAGGGACGGAAACGAAAGACTAACAAGGGCGCCGGTGCGAGCCAGCCGGCACCAAGTATGATCCATGCTCAGGACGGGCCACCTTCACCTAAGGATATCTTGAGGAGGGTGCATGTGGCGGGTAGGGCGATGCTACCGACAAATATGCTCAATGCTGCAACCGGTGCTATGCCGAGTCTGCATGACAGTGTTCTTTCTTTGCAGAAGCGGCGTCTCTCCCAGAATGATGTGGCATACCCGGTTTTCATGGCCAAGGTGCCAGAGGGAAAGGGCTTTGTGGATAGCGCCATCGGGGGTACGATCATCCTGCGGTTTGATGACATCTTTTCTATGTTTAACCTTCATCCACTGCACTACACCTTCGTTCGGCTGTTTTCGCTGAGTATGGAGATGCGGATCATTAGAGACAAGACCCCAAACATCGGGATACTCGACCCCTTCTACATGCGTGCCAAGATCTTGGGCAGCGCTGGGGACCGACAAGTCGCGAGTTCACACCTCGAAGGCGTCATTCTGGCAAACGCAGATAAGGATCACTTCCTCGTGCCTTACTCTCCCGAGTAAGTCATCCCCTAACTGCCACGTAACATATGATTTCCTAGATTTCGATCATTCTTATTTTTTCTAACATTCCGTGTTCTGTGCAGTGACACACATTGCACACTCATCCTCTTAAGCCCGAAATATTCCATAGCCACGTATTTCGACCCGGACCGTGACTCCAAGATAGACTACACAAATATCAAGAAAGTTCTTAATGATGCTCTCCCCGGCTACGCCACATCTGGAGGCACCTTTAAGTGGCCAGTTCGTAGGTATGGCAGGCACGTGTTCACCCACAAGATCACGTTCCCCTGCGTCAAGCACCCGCCTGGCGGTCAGAAGGATGCCTTCTACGCCCTCCATCACATGCGTGCCATCGTACGGGACCATAATCACCTTCTGCTACCAAATAATGTCAAAGATTGGGCCGCAAGCTTGGCGGCAATCCAGGACGCGCACCTCTGACAAGAATTCTTTCGCATCCAGTCGGAGTTTGCAGAAATCATCCATCAAGATGTCCTTTGTATCTCGGGGCAGTTCTACCTCAGATATCAACCGTCCAACAGTGAGATATACACAACCCTACAAATGCAGGCTGACAACGACCGTGACTTCATGACCATCACGAAAGACGGCGGATTCATCCACGCTCCGGTCCCATGAGTCAAGTCGAAAGTAGTGATTCTATTTGTAGTTCTGAAACATCGATTAGCTCATGTTGTAATTAAACTTTAATGAACTTGCATGTCTCTTTGGTTTCGATAGTCGTTCAACTTAGATGTAATCGATGCTATTTATTAGTAGGACCATGAATCGTGCTATTAATGTCTTGATTTTCTCTTCCGATCCTTTTGTTGCATACTTATATATTGCTTATGTGTTGTCTGTTGTTTGGCTTGTGCATAGAGATGTCATCGTATGTCGTGTACAAGGGTAAGGTTCCCGGTGTCTACGACGACTGGGAGGAGTGTCGGAGACAGGTTCACCGTTTTAGCGGTAACAGTTACAAAGGGTACACCACTAGGGTGGAGGTGGAATCTAGATACGCGTGCTATCTAGCGGTATAGAGGAGGGAGCGTTGGAGGAACGGGATGAAGACCAGTTTCATCACGATGATGCTCATCGTGATGACCGCAGCTCTCTTCTATGTGATGGCAGTTTAGATGATCGATATCGACTTATAATGTGAAGACAAACTCGCTACTCGCGGTCTCGAGACTTGTAATGTTCTATCCTTGTTCGGTCTTTTGAATTCGGAGACTAATACGATGAATTGTATTCGGAGACTAATCTTCTATTGTATTCGATGAATCTGCTATTGCTATGTGGTGCTGTCTATATTCTATCCAATAATATATTTTGTAACCTGTGCAAATATCAGAAAAGAAAAAAAATCCCTAATATTCATACTAATGGCGCACCACTCAGCACTGTAATGGCGCACTGTAGAAAGTATACTAATGGCGCATCACCCCAAAGTGCGCCATCAGTATGCCAAAGCACATAGGTAAATATGCCCCCCTGGGAGGCATACTAATGGCGCATGTTGGTCTATACTAATGGCGCATTGCGTGGTGCGCCATTAGTATACCAGATACTAATGGTGCACTAGTGGTGCACCATTAGTATTTAATACTAGTGGCGTGGTACTAGTGGTGCACCAGTAGTGCGCCATTAGTAGGCAAAACTGGTGTGACACTAGAAGGCCTTTTCCTAGTAGTGTATCCCGGCAAGATCTATTGCAGATCAAGAGAAAGAAGAGTAGAATAACAGAGACGATTCCAAGACCGCGGAAAAGAAGAAGGTGGTGCAGCGGCCAGTGTACTTTGTCAGCTCCCTATTACAGGGGGCTAGATCAAGGTACTCTCGCGTGCAAAAGTTGATTTTTGGCCTCATCATGGCCTCAAGGAAACTACGCCACTACTTCCAAGCCCACAAAATAACAGTTGTCACCCGATTCCCTTTGCAACACATATTGAGAAACCCGGAGGCCACTAGCAGAATAGTGGAATGGGCTTTGGAGTTATCAAGCAATGGTCTGAAGTTTGAGACCACATCAACCATTCAGAATAGATCATTAGTGGAGCTCATCACGAAATGGACACCAACTCCGGATGAAGAGTCACTAGAAATAGTTGTCCCCGGCAAGGAGGCCCCCCAAGAATGGACCATGTACTTTGACAGTGCCCTCTCACTACAAGGTGCGGGAGCTGGCATGCTCCTTGTTGCACCCACAGGAGAGTACCTCAAGTACGTGGTCCAAATGCACTTTCCATGAGAGAAAGATACCAACAACACTGCAAAATATGAAGGACTCCTTGCCGGGCTCGGAATTGCAAGAGAGTTGGGAATTAAGAAGTTGATCATTCGTGGAGATTCACAATTGGTGGTGAGTCAAGTGAAAAAATATTACAAGAGTTCATCGATGAAGGCATACATAGAGGAAGTGAGAAATCTGGAGGAACATTTTGATGGATTACAAACAGAGCACGTGCCCCGTGTGGAAAACAACATTACTGATCATCTGTCAAAATGTGATGCGCAAAAGCTTCCTGTGGAACCAAGGATTTTTGTTCTCCACCTGACTCAACCCTCAGTATCCCTGACAACAATGGCCCAAAAGAGGAGGAAACTAGACTCCGGCAAGCCTCTGCCGGCAGTGCTTTCCGAAGCCCCCAACAGAGAGGTTGGCGGGAACAACTCCATCTCTTCTGGCGTGCCGCCCCTCCCACTGAACTATCAGTTCTTGCAGTTGAGATGTGTGCTCCCACGGACGAGGAGGTGCCATTGATCCTTGTTGCCAAGCTTCAGGCTCCAACTTGGGCATGACACACAGTCCATTTCCTCCAAACAGGAAAACTTCCTGAAGAGCAAGAAGAGGCTGAAAGAGTAGCCCGAAGGACCATTATGCATCAGCTTGTTGATAACATACTGTATAGAAGGAGGACCAATGGTCTGAAATTGAAGTGCATTTTTCGGGAAGAGGGGAGGAATTGTTGGCAGAGATACACAAAGGCATGTGCGGCTCTCATTTTGGATCAAGGGCCTTGGTTGGAAAAGCTTTCCGGCAAGGTTTTTACTGGCACACGGCCCTCCAAGATGCAGTTGAGCTAGTCACCACATGTGAAGCCTGCCAGTTCCACTCCAAGAATACCCATCAACTTGCTCAAGCTCTCCAGACGATCCCTTTGTCATGGCCATTTTGGTCTGGGGGCTCGATATCTTGGGCCCCTCCTCAGTGCTACTGGGGGCTTTGAATTCTTGTACGTTGCCATTAACAAGTTTACAAATTGGCCGAAAGTGGAGCCCATGAGAAAGGTGATAGCACAATCAGCTATCAACTTCTTGAAGGGACTGGTGTGCCGCTTAGGAGTACTCGCCAGGGTCATCACTGACAATGGCACCCAATTCACAAGTCGCTCCTTCATGCAATACGTTCAAACCCTCGGAAGCAAGGTTTCATTCGCCTGTGTTGCTCATCCCAGGAGCAATGGATAAGGTGAGAGGATGAACGCTTAAGTGCTGCAAGGTCTCAAGACAAGAACTTTTGACAAGCTACAGAAGTGCGGTCGGTGCTAGATTGACGAGCTGTCAGTGGTTATTTGGTCACTCCGTATGACACCAAATCGAGCTACCAGCCAGACTCCCTTCTCCCTAGTCTATGGGGAAGAAGCAGTGATCCCCACGGAACTCATATACAGGTCACCCCGAGTATTTGCCTACGATAAAGCAGAGGAAGAGCAGCCCCGGCATGACGATGTCATGCTCCTTGAGGAGAACCATCTCTGGGCTCCTACGCCTACTGCATGCTACCAGTAAGCCCTGTGTCATGATCACAGCCGCAAGGCTCATGCCCGGAGCCTTGAGGAATGTGATCTTGTCCTTAGGCGTCTTCATTCTGCCAAGGGGGAAAACAAGTTGACGCCAAAGTGGGAAGTCCCTTACAGGGTAGTACGAGTCACCAGTCTCGGCACAGTCCATCTGGAGACCAGAGATGGCATCCAGTTGCAAAACTCATGGAACATTGAGCATCTTCATAAGTTCTATCCATAAGGCGCAGCTGTTGGGCCCTGCCCGGCAGCCACCCTTTTGTAGAAGCCTTGCCGGTGTGCATGTAACCATTTGTACAAAGGCAAGCGCATACCTTGAGCACAGACAATAAAACAAAGCACCGAGGCCCCCTAAAACTTGCATGCATGCATAGCTTAACATGAACCTACCATGATCATGTAGATAAGATCATATGTTGCCTTGTTTCCTTCTGCACGAACTGCAGGGCTCTTGCCGCGGACCCGATCCCGAAAAGAAGGAATGGAAATGAGCCTACATATTGATCCCCGACAAGCCAAACAGATAAGCTCCTTTCTATTAGTACATGTCTCTGTAAGAAGAAATCTTGTGCATAGGAAAAACTTCGTCACCTTCGAAGCATTTGTGCTCCCATCCCTTGACCCGAACGTTACTCAGTCAAGATGGTTGTACTGGCTTTTGACGGATAAGGTGCGATGAGTGGCTGGTCTCCTTCCATAATTTCAAGCCCGGCGGGCCAAGCCCCGCAGCAACGAATGTAAGGCACCGGTACGATAGTTTGCCGGAGAAAAGTTGTTTACCTAAATGTATAGAGGAATTCCACCTCTGCATGGACGTAATACATGCACAAGTATTCGACAAGACCACCTTTTTTTTCATTAATATGCGGGTAAACAAGTATGATACATCTCCAACGTATCTATAATTTTTGATTGTTCCATGCTATTATATTACCCGTTTTGGATGTTTATGGGCTTTACTTTACACTTGTATATCATTTTTGGCACTAACCTACTAACCGGAGGCCCAACCCGAATTGTTGTTTTTTTGCCTATTTCAGTGTTTTGAAGAAAAGCAATATCAAACGATATGAAACCTTAGGGAGCGAACTTTTCGGAACAAACGCAATCCAGGAGACTTGGAGTGGACATCAAGTAGCGAACGAGGCGACCACGAGGGTGCCCGGTGCACCCCCATCCTTGTGGGCCCCTCATGGCTCAACCGACCTACTTCTTCCTCCTATATATATCCACGTACCATGAAAATATCCAGGAGCACCACGAAAAACTATTTCCACCACCGCAACCTTCTGTATCCGCGAGATCCCATCTTGGAGCCTTCACCGGCGCTCTGCCGGAGGGGGAATCGACCATGGAGGGCCTCTACATCATCTCCAAAGACTCTTCGATGAGTTGTGAGTAGTTTCCCACAGACCTTCGGGTCCATAGTTATTAGCTAGATGGCTTATTCTCTCTGTTTGAATCTCAATACCAAGTTCTCCTTGATCTTCTTGGATATCTATTTGATGTAACTCTTTTTGCGGTGTGTTGGTCGAGATCCGATGAATTGTGGGTTTATGATCAAGTTTATCTATGAGAAGTATTTGAATCTCCTCTGAATTCTTTATGTGTGATTGGTTATCTTTGCAAGTCTCTTCGAATTATCAGTTTGGTTTGGACTACTAGATTGATCTTTCTTGTAATGGGAGAAGTGCTCAGCTTTGGGTTCAATCTTGCAGTATCCTTTCCTAGTGACAGCAGGGGCAGCAAGACACATATTATATTGTTGCAGGATAAAAAGATGGGGTTTATATCATATTGCTTGACTTTATCCCTCTACATCATGTCATCATACTTAATGTGTTACTCTATTCTTCATGAACTTAATACTCTAGATGCAGGCAGGGGTCGGTCGATGTGTGGAGTAATAGTAGTAGATGCAGAATCGTTTCGATCTACTTGTTGCGGTCGTGATGCCTATATACATGATCATGCCTAGATATTCTCATAACTATGCACTTTTCTATCAATTACTCGACAGTAATTTGTTCACACACTGTAATACTTTGCTATCTTGAGAGAAGCCACTAGTGAAGCCTATGGCCCTCGGGTCTATCTTTATTCATATAAGTTTCCCATCTATCTTTTAGTTGCATCTTTTACTTTCCAATCTATATCATAAAAATACCAAAAAATATTTATCTTATCATATTATCTCTATCAGATCTCAATTTTGGAAGTTACCATGAAGGGATTAACAACCCCTTTATCGCGTTGGTTGAGAGGTTCTTGTTTGTTTGTGTAGGTGTGTGGGACTTTTGAGGAGCCTCCTACTGGATTGATACCTTGGTTCTCAAAAACTGAGGGAAAATACTTACGCTACTTTCCTGTATCACCCTTTCCTCTTCAAGGGAAAACCAATGGAGTGCTCAAGAGGTAGAAAGAAGGATTTTTGGCGCGGTTCTCGGGGAGGTCTTTGCTCAAGTCAAGACATACCAAGTACCCATCACAATTTCATCTCCATTGCATTACATTATTTGCCATTTGCCTCTCGTTTTCCTCTCCCCCACTTCACCCTTGCCATTTTATTCGCCCTCTCTTTCCTGTTCGCCTCTCTCTTTCTCTTGCCTTTTGTGTGCTTGTGTGTTGGATTGGTTGTCACGATGGTGCAAGATAATACCAAATTGTGTGACTTCTCCAATACCAATAATAATGATTTCCTTAGCACTCCAATTGCTCCTCTTAATAATGCTGAATCTTGTGAAATCAATGCTGCTTTGTTGAATCTTGATATGAAAGATCAATTCTCTAGCCTTCCTAGCGAAGATGCCGCTACTCATCTAAACAACTTTGTTGATTTGTGTGATATGCAAAAGAAGAAAATATATAGACAATGATTTTGTTAAATTGAAGTTATTTCCGTTTTCGCTTAGAGATCGTGCTAAAACTTGGTTTTCGTCTTTGCCTAAAAATAGTATTGATTCTTGGAATAAGTGCAAAGATACTTTCATCTCTAAGTACTTTCCTCCCGCTAAGATCATCTCTAGGAACGATATTATGAATTTTAAATAACTTGATCATGAGCATGTTGCCCAATCTTGGGAAAGAATGAAATTAATGATTCACAATTGCCCCACTCATGGTTTAAATTTATGGATGATCATACAAAAAATTTATGCCGGATTGAGTTTCGCTTCTAGAAATCTTTTAGATTCGGCCATGGGAGGCACTTTTATGGAAATTACTGTAGGAGAAGCTACTAAACTCCTTGATGATATTATGGTTAATTATTCTCAATGGCACACTGAAAGATCTACTAGTAAAAAAGTGCATGCTATAGAAGAGATTGATGTTTTGAGTGGAAAGATGGATGAACTTAAGAAATTGTTTGCTACTAAGAGTGCTACTATTGATCCCAATGATATGCATTTGTCTACTTTGATTGAGAATAATAATGAATCTATGGATGTGAATTTTGTTGGTAGGAATAATTTTGGTAACAACGCGTATAGAGGAAACATTAATCCTAGGCCGTTTCCTAGTAACTCCTCTAATAATTATGGTAATTCCTAAAACAACTCTTATGGAAATTTTAATAATATGCCCTCTGATTTTGAGAATAGCGTTAAAGAATTTATGATCTCTCAAAAGAATTTCAATGCCTTGCTTGAAGAAAAATTGCTTAAAGTTGATGAATTGGCTAGGAACGTTGCTAGACTTTCGCTTGATGTTGATTCTTTGAAACTTAGAACTATTCCACCTAAGCATGATATCAATGAGTCTCTCAAAGCCATGAGAATTTCCATTTATGAGTGCAACAAAAGAACAGCTAGGATGCGTGCTAAGAAAGATTACTTTGTAAAAGCGTGTTCTTCTAGTTTCCATGAAAATAATGATGAAGATCTAAAAGTTATTGATGTGTCCCCTATTAAATCTTTGTTTTGCAATATGAATCTTGATAATGATTGGACTGGATATGAGTCAAATTTAGTTAAAATCCGTGTTGAATTCTCCTCATGCTTATAGTCAAAATAAAGCTTTTACCAAACATATTGTTGATGCCTTGATGCAATCTTATGAGGAAAAACTTGAGTTGGAAGTTTCAATACCTAGAAAACTTTATGATGAATGGGAACCAACTATAAAAATTAAAATTAAAGATCATGAATGCTATGATTTATTTGATTTGGGTGCTAGTGTTTCCACGATTCCGAAGACATTATGTGATGTGCTAGGTTTCCATGATTTTGATGATTGCTCTTTAAACTTGCACCTTGCGGATTCCACCATTAAGAAACCTATGGGAAGGATCAATGATGTTCTTATTGTTGAAAATAGGAATTATGTGCCCATATATTCTATCGTTTTTGATATAGATTGCAATCTTTCCTGTCCGATTATTCTTGTTAGACCTTTCCTTAGAACGATTGGTGCAATTATTGATATGAAGGAAGGGAATATTAGATTCCAATTTCCATTAAGGAAAGGCATGGAACACTTCCCTAGAAAGAAAGTCAAACTACCTTATGAATCTATTATGCGTGCCAATTATGAATTGAATGCCAAAGATGGCACTACTTAGATCTATTCTCACTTTTATGCCTAGCTAGGGGTGTTAAACGATAGTGCTTATTGGGAGGCAACCCAATTTTATTTTTTTTCTTGATTTTTGCTTCTATTTAGTAATAAATATTTCATGTAGCCTCTGTTTAGATGTAGTTTTATGTTTTAATTAGTGTCTGTGCCAAGTAGAACCTATAGGATAACCTACAGTGTTAGTTAATTTGATTCTGCTGAAAAACAGAAACTTTTGCGCGCACGAGAATAATTTTAATAAATCATAGAAACGTGATTTTGCGTTGATTCTTTTTGCAGTAGATCAATAATTTTAATAAATTTCCCAGGACTTCCTATTGTGGTAGGATTTTTAGAGTTCCAGAAGTATTCGAAAGTTACAGATTGCTACAGACTATTCTGTTTTTGACAGATTCTGTTTTTCGTGTGTTGTTTGCTTATTTTAATGCATCTATGGCTAGTGTTGGGGGGTATGAACCATAGAGCAGTTGGAATACAGTAGGTTTAACA
This sequence comes from Triticum dicoccoides, assembly GCF_002162155.2. Classification (NCBI taxonomy): domain Eukaryota; kingdom Viridiplantae; phylum Streptophyta; class Magnoliopsida; order Poales; family Poaceae; genus Triticum; species Triticum dicoccoides. The sequence continues at coordinate 231,532,120 of NC_041387.1, read as the reverse complement.
CCAATATAAATAAATAATGAGTTCATTACAGTACCTTATGTGGTGGTTTTTCTTTCTTGCACTAACGGAGCTTATGAGATTTCCTGTTGAGTTTTGTGTTGTGAAGTTTCCAAGTTTTGTGTAAAGATTTGATGGACTATGGAATAAGGAGTGGCAAGAGCCTAAGTGATGCGGAGCATCCCACGTTCATCCCCATGTACACTCCGACTACTCTTCAAGCCCCAAGAGGACATATGACGAGACCTCGAATATACACCATTGGACACAAGGTGAACTCGCTCCTCTCCGAACCTTCACTTTCCACATGTGAGACATGGCTACTACCTCATGCATGGATCTTGCATATGCTCAGGTACCATGTAAGAAACCAAGGAGAAGGAATGGTGCATGACGGACATCAAGATCAAGGAGGCAGTCTGCCCAGCCTGGAAGGACCGGAACAACCGCCCAACAACCGCCTGAGCGGTACAATCAGCCCTCTACCCCCCAACAACCGGCCACCATTCTGTGATCAAGCGGTGCAAGGCCGGTACAGCACCGGATGTACCGGTAAATCCCAAAAGACCGGTACTACCGGCCCAACGACCGGTACAACCGCTGGGGGCCCCGACGCCCATCTGCAGAAGCCAGCACCTGACCCCAGCGGTAGTACCGCCTTCCTCGTCCGGTACTTCCGCCCTCCATGAGTCGCCAGCGGTACAACCGCCCCATCGATCGGTACAACCAGCCTGTCTGCGCATAGTGTATTGGGCCGAGCCCGTGTACCCCTTCGCCCTCACTTACCCCTTCGTGGCTCTAGACTATATATACTCCTCCACCTCCTCCTAGTTAGGTTTAGCATAGGTTTAGCTCATATTTTGTGTGAGAGCCTTGCTCATCCACTTGGCTACTTCTCCTCGGAGCTCAGGACCTCTTCGGAGAAGATCCCCCAAGCGGATTCAAGACCCCTTTCTAGGGAAGACCATCAAGGCCTCCGTAAGGAGAAGAACAGTTCCTTTGTATCCTTACCTTTGTTGATTGTGGATCATATGATACTCTATGTTGTCGGTGATCTAGCACTCGTGTGATTGATTTTATGTCGATTTAGCGTTATCTCTTGTTCTCCCCGTGTTTCATCCCTCGAGTTCTTCTGCGTGTTCTTCGTGATTCCCTGTAGGATCCCTCCAAACGTGAAAGATTGACCACTTAGGGTTCTGCCCTACATCATCTTGGTATCATGAGCCACGTTCATCACGTTTTTGGAGCCCCTACCCCGTGTTTTCTAGCTTGATTTTGTTGTTTTCGTCCTAAATTCGAAAATCCCCACAAAAAATAGCCCCAATTTTTTTTTGTGATTTGTTGGTTTGATGATGTTTTGTTGATTTTGATCCATGGATTTTCTTGGTTTCAAGTGGATCTAGCATCCCCCCAAGTTTCCCCTCTTCTCATCCACGAAATCCATCCAATTTTGGCCCCGAAATCATCCATTTCCGCCCCAAAATCGCGCCCCGAGTCGATCTACGAAAAATCCCGACACGAGCGGTACTTCCGCCCCCCCCGAGCGGTACTACCGCTGAGTACCTCAAGCGGTACTACCGCCCTCTCAAGCGGTACTACCGCCCCTCCCAGTTTCAGCGTTTCGAGTTTCACCGTTTTGCCCATAACTAATTCATCCGAACTCCGATTTTGACGTTCTTTAGCTCGTTTTGACGCTATTGACATCCCCCATCCCAGAAAAATGCCACCAACACAATTTGACTCCATCAAATGTTCCAAAATTTGGCAAGTTTGCCTAGGCCCTCCACCATATCATCCGCATAGCCACCACCGACTTCCGCAACCTAACCCATCTTGATCAACTCAAACAAGCTCAACCTAGCCCTTAGTATTAGTGGTTGCTTGAGTAGTGATTTGAGTCTCCTAAGGTGTTTCAGCTACTTAGGGACAATCGCTTCTTCATCAACCACCACCACCACTTCCGCATTGGCGTGCCCACCATACACTTCCGCCAATCCCAACTTAACCCAATTTTGTTTGAGTTGTGGCTTGTGTCTCCTAAGGTGTTTCGGATACTTAGGGACGGCAACTTCAACTCCGACACGTTTATAGCCCGTCACTCCACTTCTGCATTGCCAAGTGCAAACCACCACCGCTTTCCGCTACCACCATTTTGACATTTGACGTTTGAGATTTTGAGTTCGCGGTTTTTCCGTTTCCTAAGGTGTTTCGACTACTTAGGGACGAGACTCCATCATCTTGGTATCTACATCAAGAACACCGCCACTCATCATCGCCACAGACGGTAACCTCCATATCATCTTGGTATCGTGGTATCCCTCCATTGTATATTACCCTTGCCATTGTATTGATAACCTCTAGCCCATTTTGCGTTACTTGCCTATCGAGACTAGCCATTTGAGTATTGCCGGCAACGTGACTTGTGCACATTAGTGATCATACTTCCCATAGCAGACATACCATATCATCGTGGTACATATATTGGTATCATATCTTGTGTCACAAGTTTGTTCCCGCATATACACAATTGCTATCTTGGTTTGTGCATTGTGCAAAAGTGGCCATAGAAAAAAAAAGAAATAAAGCTTTTAAGCAAAAGAAAGAGAGCAAAGAAGCTTGTAAGCAAGTGCCATAGCATCATACCACATTGCACATAAGATTGTCATATCCGATCATCTTGGATCATCTTGAGAGAAACACCAGGAACTATACATACATAGCATACTTGGGATAGAAGTTTATCCATTTTGCATCTTATAGGTTGTGCACAAGTGTCGTATCCGCCTATTGAGCAATCGTGCTAGCGTCTCTCTTGAGTTGTGCAACACGAGCGTTTTCCGTGGATTCCACATTTTGTGCTCATTCCTTGGTTGCACGACCCCATTTATCTATCCGTGTGTGTGTTTCCGCGTGACACATATTGCTATTGGTCTACTTTTTTCACTTGCGAATTTGTGAATCTCTTTCACCATTATTGAGTCTTGCTAACATTTTGCATTAAATTTTTGTGCCACTATCCTCACTGAGCTCCACTATAAGCTTTACTTGTGTAGGTGTGAGAACCAACAAGGATTGGTACCAATAGTGCTATTTCATTGTCCGCACTTGAGTGAACTTGATTCATTTTCAACATCGGTCAAGGTATATTGGTATAAGTTCTTCTCTTTCTCCCACTCATATTTGCTCGAGTCTTGTGATGGATAGGCAAGGCATTTCCTCTCCAGTCTACGACAACAACGACGGAGTGAACAATTACATCACCAAAGCGTCTATCTTCGATCTACAACGACAAGTGCAAGGCACACAATCAAGATTGCGAGAGCGCATCGAGAACATCTCCATCGACATTCATCACTCCGAAGCAAGGAGAAGGGACTACTTCGACAAGAAGCTTGCCGCACATAAAGAGGAGCAAGATGCAAGGATAGAGGAGATTAGAGCCTTGATCAAGTCTACTTCCCCTTCGTCATCTTCAAGGCGGCGGCGACCAAGTCGATCATCTTCGGAGCACAAACAAGATGCAAGCGCAAGTCGTCCAAGTCAACATCTACGTGGCGACCACCATCACATTTGTGATCAACATCGTCAAGAAGGGAAAGTCACCTCCAAGCATCATGTGCACGACGATGACGAACGCCAAGGAGCTGAAGCACGACAACGACATCATCATCATGACGATGCTCCACAAGCGAAAGTGCACAAGGCCCAACAAGCGCTACTTCATGCCAAGTCGAAGCTTCATAAGCACAAAAGAAGACCGCGAGACAACCACTACCAAGACGGCGCTACGACTACACCAACCACTTCGGCATCTTCGCCAAGTGTTCTCAAGGCATCTTCGCCTTTGGACGTATGACATCTTCGCCTACTTCCCACGAGTACACCTACAACAACTTCATCAAGTCCATGGCGACCACCTACAAGCGAGGGTGACACTTCCATCTTCGGAAGCCCCCCAAGGAAGATGGCCGAGCATGGGAAACTCCCTTTGATCATGGAGACGAGCTATGAGGTTCCACATCATATGGACCTCCAACACCAAGATGGCGACAAGACGGTCGAGCAAGGGCCATCCCCTTCGACCACGACTATGAGCGCGAACCTCTTCAACAACATGAAGACGGTGCCCACATTGGACTCCTCCTCCGAGTCAAGCTACGCGACCGCGCATGGAGACATTTGCACCAACATCTCTCCGACACCCACATATGTCGAGATGCCCCAAGTGCCATGTGAGGAGAGCCACCACCACATGAGTGACATGAGTGACTCCACCATACGTGACATTGAGAGCATTTCCTATGAGAGGATGAGTGTGACCACCACTAGCCCCACATATGAGAGCATGCCACACATCCTATGTGAGGTTGAGCGCCATTTGAGTGACTCCACCAACCATATGAATGAGAGCATCCTTGAGGGAGTGAGTGAGCCACAACACTTAGCGAGTGAGGTAGTTGACACGGCATATGAGGCCATTTCGCTTTCTAACAACTTAACCTCTACCTCTCTTGTGTTTTCTTCTTTGGTGCTAGGACCCATATATGATGACGCGCCGATTCGCGATGACTACGTCCTCCCTTTGGACACGACGATGGCCATGGTGGAACATGATGCACCCCCCACATGGTTCCATCAAGATGAAGATGACCACCATTTGGTCTTTCCCACCTCACCTACACCACTTGAGTGGAATGACAAAGGTAACAAAGGTGACGGTGATGCTCTAATCCCACTAGTGGACATCCTTGAGATTGATTGCTTGCATGATGTTGACCCACCTATTACCATGCTTCATGCTAGTGAAACTTCTTCATGCCTTGACATACCTACTTATGATGAATATGATGATGAGCATGTTGAGTTGCCTAGTTGTGATGCTATGCTTCATAGGATATCTTGTGAAAATTCTATTGGTCACATCATGTTTGATAATCCGCTTGACTTGTCATATGCTATGCATGAGATCAACCATATGTCTTATTTGCAATCTCTTCATAGTGACTATGCATATGCCATTAAAATAAACCCAATTTGCACATATGGCATAGATGACAAGCCCATGGTTATTTGCATTTGTTTCTCTTGTGATGATATTGATATGCTCCCTTTGCATCATTTATCTAATATGCCATGCCATGACCAACTAGCTTTGAATATGCATTGTTTTGGATGTTGTCAATATTCTACATGTGATGTTCCTACTAATGCTCATGAGGAGACCCCCATAGTTTCCTCCTACATATTAGGAGATTTTGATGCATTCCATACTTTGCATGATTCCCATAAATGCGTGCACCATATGCATTCCATGAATAACAATGCTCTAGAAATTTCTCATGATGCATTACATCCTTTGAGTCTCCATTATGCCATTCATAACAACAAACCTATCATGATGGATGACATGTTTCTATATCACGCATCGCATTTATTTGAGCATTGGCTATTTGGTGCTAACCGACACATGCATGTGCGCATCATGATGGCTAATGTGTACATATACGATGCACACACAATTTTTCCTTTGTCTTTGTTTTGTGTAGGTACTCATGTATACTCGTCAACCTCTCAATCCCAAGAGTTGACAAAACGAGCTCTTGAGAGTAACGATGACTTGGGATCCCGTGGACTATCCTTACCACCATTCCCTTCGCGCAAGGACTACGCGCATCTCTTCTACTTGGCTCTCACACGGCTATGGGCTATTTACCACTTGTCACCTTATGCTCATTTTCCCGTGTTCACTTTGCATGTTATACTTGCTTCTATGCATTTGCCATGCAATTGTGACCCTTGCTTGCATCTACCCATGATTCACCATTATGATACTTCTATGTGTATTTGCATGCTTGGTGGAGATCCTTGTTGCTATTGCCATGTTTATCATGTGCCTCATACTATTGTTGATTCTTGTGTTGGGAGAGTCATGATGTTACATTGCTATTTACATAGGACTTCTTGCCAACACCATGAACCTACTTTCCTCATATCTTGCTTTCATGCTTGTGCTATGACATGTGAATTATTCATGCCCACTATCTGCACACTTGACATGCTTGCCATGATTCCTTCTAGTATGTTGCATCTTCGCACTACTAGCATGCTTGACTTGATCGCTATGATTTCTTGCTATGTTGCATCACCCATGTACCACTATTACTTGCTCTCTTGGGTTGATGACATAGATGTTGATGCCTCTCACTTGATTTGTCATGATCATTGCCTCTTGTCTCCATTAATTGCATCTCTCATATCACCTTGTATTGAGTGCCAACTTGCTATGCTTATTGATCTTGGAGATTTTGACACTTTACTTGTGATGCATGATTGTTTGATTGAGCCTCTTGTATTTGGTTGTTCTTACATCATATGCCTCCATACTATGCAATGCTCCCTTGTCCTTTCTAATGATAAGCATGATGCATACACTTGTTTGGTATCTTACCACACGAATGATAAGTTTTGCACTTTCGCTAACCTCATTTGTTTTTCCGAGTGTTTGTCATGTTCTTTCATTTTGAAGGATTCACAAGGCATTACCGTCATGAGACATTTTGGTTATGAGAAGGCATACTCAATGTGCAACTACATCATCCTTGAGACACTCCTAAAGGTGACCTCTTTCCCTTTGAGCCATCCTCAAGTTTACATATTGGATGGGTCACTCTTTCATTGTTGTTTCCTTCTTGTTGTCTACATGTTACATCTAGTGAACGGAGGAACGACATTGGAGATTGGCTACATGGACCTTCACATTGAGGAGCGCTCGCACTTCTTGGATGCACCTTCGAAACTCCACTCATGCCTCGACATCGAGCTTTGGTACACCAACACCTCCATATTTGTTGATTGTGCTCATACATGTCATGCTCGATGGACATATCATACTCACCACAAGTTTGCACGCTATGCATGGATTGACTCATATTATGCTTGTCTTGTTGCATCTATTTCCATGTCATCCATGATATATGAGCTTGTGCATTTCCTTAGCAAATTTGTTGTGATCTTCCTTGATGGCATATTCATACATCATGATCATATTGTCCACCATCAATTGCATGATAACATACACATGTTGAGCATCCATTGCCATATTCATGCTATTGATAAACCGTCTCACTATGACATCATTTTGCACCGTGGTTGCATTGATCATATTTACAACACATTTGTGTGCACAATGATTGCATTTCCTCCCATGAATGCTTTGCATCTCATTCTAGATCATCTTGATAAGCTTCATGCATTTTGTCACGACCAATCTTGCCGCATGGACTCATTCTTACATGATGGACACTTTGTGTGCGCTAACCATTGTATTTCCGAGTGTTGCTCGTGTTTGCTCTTTTTGCATGTCTATCATTCCGGCGACACCTTGGACTACTTGGATTGCGCCATGTCTTCAACTTCGTCCAACTACAAGTCCGTCCACGACAACCCTTTGCATGGTGATGAAGATTTCGATCCGAGGTCGGATCTTTCACAAGGGGGGGGGGGAGATGATGCGGAGCATCCCACGTTCATCCCCATGTACACTCCGACTACTCTTCAAGCCCCAAGAGGACATATGACGAGACCTCGAATATACACCATTGGACACAAGGTGAACTCGCTCCTCTCCGAACCTTCACTTTCCACATGTGAGACATGGCTACTACCTCATGCATGGATCTTGCATATGCTCAGGTACCATGTAAGCAACCAAGGAGAAGGAATGGTGCAAGACGGACATCAAGATCAAGGAGGCAGTCTGCCTAGCCTGGAAGGACCGGAACAACCGCCCAACAACCGCCTGGGCGGAACAACCAGCCCTCTACCGCCCAACAACCGGCCACCATTCTGTGATCAAGCGGTGCAAGGCCGGTACAACACCGGATGTACCGGTAAATCCCAAAAGACCGGTACTACCGGCCCAACGACCGGTACAACCGCTGGGGGCCCCAACGCCCATCTGCAAAAGCCAGCACCTGACCCCAGTGGTAGTACCGCCTTCCTCGTTCGGTACTTCCGCCCTCCATGAGTCGCCAGCGGTACAACCGCCCCATCGACCGGTACAACCGGCCTGTTTGCGCACAGTGTATTGGGCCGAGCCCGTGTACCCCTTCGCCCTCACTTACCCCTTCGTGGCTCTAGACTATATATACTCCTCCACCTCCTCCTAGTTAGGTTTATCATAGGTTTAGCTCATATTTTGTGTGAGAGCCTTGCTCATCCACTTGGCTACTTCTCCTCGGAGCTCAGGACCTCTTCGGAGAAGATCCCCCAAGCGGATTCAAGACCCCTTTCTAGGGAAGACCATCAAGGCCTCCGTAAGGAGAAGAACGGTTCCTTTGTATCCTTACCTTTGTTGATTGTGGATCATATGATACTCTATGTTGTCGGTGATCTAGCACCCGTGTGATTGATTCTATGTCGGTTTAGCGTTTTCTCTTGTTCTCCCCGTGTTTCTTCCCTCGAGTTCTTCCGTGTGTTCTTCGTGATTCCCCGTAGGATCCCTCCAAACGTGAAAGATCGACCACTTAGGGTTCTGCCCTACATCACTAAGCTTGGGCATGCCCATGGCACCCCAAGATATTCAAGGACAACAAAAATCCTAAGCTTGGACTTGCCCCGGAAGCCATCCCCTCTTTCGTCTTCGTCTATCGGTAACTTTACTTGGAGCTATATTTTTATTCGCCACATGATATGTGTTTTGCTTGGAGCGTCTTGTATGATATTAGTCTTTCCTTTTTATGTTAGCATAGTTATCCTTGCTGTACACACCTTTTGGGATAAACCCACATGATTTGGAATTTATTAGAATACTCTATGTGCTTCACTTATATCTTTTGAGCTAGATAATTTTTGCTCTAGTGCTTCACTTATATCTTTTAGAGCACGACGGTGGTTTAATTTTGTAGAAATTGTTGATCTCTCATGCTTCACTTATATTATTTTGAGAGTATTTTACAACAACATGGTATTTTCTATGGTTATAAAATTGGTCCTAGCATGATGGGCATCCAAGTTGGGTATAATAAAAACAATCATTGGGACTGAATTGGATGCTATGATCAATTTGATGCTTAATAATTGTTTTGGGATATAGAGGTGGTGATATTAGAGTCATGCTAGTTGGGTAATTGTGAATTTAAAGAATACTTGTGTTGAAGTTGGAAGTCCCGTAGCATGCACGTATGGTAAAAGTTGTGTAACAAATTTATTGCATGGGATGCTCTTTTGATTGCCTTCCTTATGAGTGGAGGTCGGGATTGCACGATGGTTAACTCCTACCAACCCTTCCCCTAGGAGCATGCGTAGTAGTACTTTCCTTCGAGGGCTAATAAAACTTTTGCAATAAGTATATGAGTTCTTTATGACTAATGTGAGTCCACGGATTATACGAACTTTTACCCTTCCATCATTGCTAGCCTCTTCAGTACCGTGCATTGCCCTTTCTCACCTTGAGAGTTGGTGCAAACTTCGCATGTGCATCCAAACCCCATGATACGATACGCTCAATCACACATAAACCTTCTTATGTCTTCCTCAAAACAGCCACCATACCTACCTATTATGGCATTTCCATAGCCATTCCGAGATATATTGCCATGCAACTTTCCACCGTTCTATTTCTCATGACACGCATCATCATTGTCATATTGCCTTGCATGATCATGTAGTTGACATCGTATTTGTGGCAAAGCCACCATGCATAATTTTTCATACATGTCACTCTTGATTCATTGCCCATCCTGGTACACCACCGGAGGCATTCATATAGAGTCATATATTGTTCTAGTTTTGAGTTGTAATTCATGAGTTGTAAATAAATAGAAATGTGATGACCATCATTATTAGAGCATTGTCCCTTATAAAAAAAGGAAAGGCCAAAAAGAAAAAAAGCCAAAGAAAAAAAGAAAACAAAATAAAGGCCAAAGAAAAAAAGAAAGGCCCAAAAAAAGGAAGAAAAAAAAGAAAAGAAGATAAAAAAGGGCACAATGTTACTATATTTTTTTCACACTTCTGCTTCAAAGTAGCACCATGTTCTTCATATAGAAAGTCTCTTATGTTGTCACTATCATATACTAGTGGCAATTTTTCATTATAGAACTTGGCTTGTATATTCCAACGATGGGCTTCTGCAAAATGCCCTAGTCTTCGTGAGCAAGCAAGTTGGATGCACACCCACTAGTTCTCTTTTGTTGAGCTTTCATACATTTATAGCTCTAGTTCATCCGTTGCATGGAAATCCCTACTCCTCATGTTGACACCAATTGATGGGCATCTCCATAGCCCGTTGATTAGCCTCGTCAATGTGAGACTTTCTCCTTTTTTGTCTTCTCCACACAACCTCCATCATCATATTATATTCCACCCATAGTGCTATATCCATGGCTCACGCTCATGTATTGCGTGAGAGTTGAAAAAAGCTGAAGCGCGTTAAAAAGTATGAACCAATTGCTTGGCTGAAACCGGGATTGTTCTTGATGGGAGTCTTTTGTTTAATGAAAATGAAACATAGCCTAACTATAAGATTTTGTAGGGATAAACTTTCTTTAGCCATGTGATTTTGAGAAGACATGATTGCCTTGTTAGTATGCTTGAAGTATTACTATCTCTTATTTCAATATGAACTTTTATTTTGAATCATTTGGATCTGAACATTCATGCCACAATAAAGAAAATTACATTGAGAATTATGCTAGGTAGCATTCCACATCAAAAATTCTATTTTTATCATTTACCTACTCAAGGACGAGCAGGAATTAAGCTTGGGGATGCTTGATACGTCTCCAACGAATCTACAATTTTTGATTGTTCCATGCTATTATATTACCCATTTTGGATGTTTATGGGCTTTACTTTACACTTTTATATCATTTTTGGGACTAACCTACTAACCGGAGGCCCAGCCCGAATTGCTGTTTTGTTTTGGCTATTTCAGTGTTTCGAAGAAAAGGAATATGAAACGGAGTCCAAACGGAATGAAACCTTCGGGAGCGAACTTTTCGGAACAAACGCAATCCAGAAGACTTGGAGTGGACGTCAAGCAGCGAACGAGGCGGCCACAAGGGTGCCCGACATGCCCTAAGGTGTTGGGCACGCCCCCCACCCTCGTGGGCCCCTCGTGGCTCAATTGACCTACTTCTTCCTCCTATATATATCCACGTACCCTCAAAACATCCAGGAGCACCACGAAAATCTATTTCCACCACCACAACCTTCTGTATCCGCGAGATCACATCTTTGAGCCTTCGCCGGCGCTCCGCCATAGGGGGAATCGACCATGGAGGGCCTCTACATCATCTCCAAGGCCTCTCTGATGAGTTGTGAGTAGTTTACCACAGACCTTTGGGTCCATAGTTATTAGCTAGATGGCTTCTTCTCTCTCTTTGAATCTCAATACCAAGTTCTCCTTGATCTTCTTGGAGATCTATTTGATGTAACTCTTTTTGCGGTGTGTTTGTCGACATCCGATGAATTGTGGGTTTATGATAAAGTTCATCTATGAGAAGTATTTGAATCTCCTCTAAATTCTTTTATGTGTGATTACCATCGAGGATAAAAAGATGGGGTTTATATCATATTGCCTGAGTTTATCCCTCTACATCATGTCATCTTTCTTAATGCGTTACTCTATTCTTCATGAACTTAATACTCTAGATGCAGGCAGGAGTCGATCGATGTGTGGAGTAATAGTAGTAGATGCAGAATCATTTCGATCTACTTGTTGCGGACGTGATGCCTATATACATGACCATGCCTACTGAGGGAGTCCCGGACTAGGGGGTGTCCGGATAGCCGAACTATCACCTTTGGCCGGACTCCTGGACTATGAAGATACAAGATTGAAGACTTCGTCCCGTGTCCGGATGGGAGTTTCCTTGGTGTGGAAGGCAAGCTTGGCGATACAGATATGTAGATCTCCTACCATTGTAACCGACTCTGTGCAACCCTAACCCTCTTCGGTGCCTATATAAACCGGAGGGTTTTAGTCCGTAGGACGAACAACAATCATACCATAGGCTAGCTTCTAGGGTTTAGCCTCTCTGATCTCGTGGTAGATCTACTCTTGTACTACCCATATCATCAATATTAATCAAGCAGGAGTAGGGTTTTACCTCCATCGAGAGGGCCCGAACCTGGGTAAAAACATCGTGTCCCTTGTCTCCTATTACCATCCGCCTAGACGCACAGTTCGGGACCCCCTACCCGAGATCCGCCGGTTTTGACACCGACACTGGTGCTTTCATTGAGAGTTCCTCTGTGTCGTCACCATCAGGAGGATGCCCCATCCCGTCTTTAAAGACGACACTGTTTCTAAAGGAGCTTTGGCTATCGGCCAAACTCTCCCACTAGGCGGTTTCCTTATGACCGCCTGTTCGACCGCCGTGCCGACGATGACTTCTCGGGTCATCGAAAGCAATCTTCACGTTAACTCAGAACTCGCCGAGAAGTTAGATCCGATGGAGCTCTCTTCCTTAAACGAGCTCTTGGATCTCATCGCCGCCCTGGGAGTCGCTACAGACTACGATCAGATTGGGCGTAAACCCGATCTGAGAGAGATTAGCTCTCCCCAGGTTACCCACCACGTTGCTGTGGTAGAGGAACAATACGGCGACCCTTCTTCTATCTTAAGGACTAGCTATGTCTGGATTCCCGGGCCCTCCATGCCGGATTCCCACAGAGGGGAGGACGTTACTCAAGCCCTGAACCTAAAGTCAGGCAGTGGGCTAGATTCATTGGACAACATCCAAGAACCCAAGCTTCTAAGTTCGGAAACTACTTGGCCCCTGAGTCTTAAATTGGACGGGGTTCCGAATTTAATTCCACCTGCCCACCCAAGCATAAGTGATCTATCCCAAATCCGGCAAGAGCCCACAGAAATAGTACACCATTACTGGGCCAGATTCCTCTTGGTTATAAACAGGATAAAGGACTGCCGCAAGGAGGACGTGATTTCATTCTTCTGCAATAATTGCACGGACAAGGGAATCCTCAACGCCGTAAGCCGTCGTGAAATTACACGCTTCGCTGACTTGGCGTCCATAGTACGAAAGTACTGTGCGATGGAAAGCGCCTGGAAAACCGAAATCAAATTTTGGGACAATCCGGCCCTGAATACAACCCCAGTCCGAAATAAAAGTGTGCATTATCGCCAGGCACCTGGGTTAAACACCAAAAAGCAAAAACCCTCTATAGGGCATGGAACCATACTGGAAGGATGGCTCAATGGACCCTGCAAAATTCATAGTACAAAGGGCGCCACTCCAACTCATAGCCTTAGAGCATCTTGGATACTACGGCAGGTGGCCAAAGCTGGCGAAGAGCTTCTAACTCTAGAGCACCAGCCCAAGAATACCAGTACGGTATTAACAGTCTCGGAGACTTCCGCATCAAATAATATGCGGAAACGAACACTCCGCAGCCTTGCCGAAGTCTACCAAGTAGCAACAATCAACCCATGGAGTGACATGGCTATTACCTTTAATGCCAGTGACGAATCTAAATTCCGAACAGCCCGAGCACCAGCCACATTGGTCCTCAGTCCAATAGTGGACGGCTTTCGCCTTACCAAGGTACTCATGGACGGTGGCAGCGGATTGAACCTCATTTACGAGGAAACCCTCTGAAAAATGGAAATAGACTGGAGCCGCATTGAGCGAAGCAGCACAACCTTTAGAGGAATAATCCCCAGACGGGAAGGCTGCTGTACAGGAAAAATCACACTGGATGTGGTGTTCGGCACGCCGGATAATTACAGGTCCGAGGAGCTCACGTTCCAAGTGGCCCCGTTCAGCAGCGGATATCACGCTCTATTAGGGCAAGAGGCATTCACAATTTTTCAAGCTATACCCCATTACGGGTACATGAAGCTCAAAATGCCCGGGCTCAACGAAATCATCACTCTTGCTAGTGACCCGGACATAGCACTCCGCGCCGAAAATAAGACAGCCGCACTGGCCCTTGAGGTACTATCCGAAGCCCTAGCGGCCGAGGAACTCACTGCGCTGTGCTCCACGATGAATAGGGACGATGTGATACTCGATAAGAGATCCAAGTCCACCTCCTTTAAACCAGCGGACGAAATAGTCAAATTCCAAGTCCATCCAATGGACCCTACAAAAACGGCCTCTATTGGGGCACAATTAAACCCTGATGTAGACGCCGCACTACGAGAATTCCTACGCGAAAATTGGGACATTTTTTGCCTGGCACCCTTCAGACATGCCACGAATCCCAAGCCGGCTGGCCGAGCACAGCCTAAACATCCTAAAAGTATTCAAGCCAGTCAAACAGGCTCTTCGACGTTTCTCCAAACCCAAGAGATAGGCCATGGGAGAGGAACTAGCGAAATTATTGGAGGCCGGATTCATCAGAGATATAAAACGTCCGGACTGGCTAGCAAACCTGGTGATGGTACCAAAGAAGGACAAATCCTGGCACCTATGCGTCGATTTTAAGGACCTCAACAAGGCTTTCCCAAAGGATCCCTTCCCACTCCCCCGCATCGATCAAATTATCGACGCTACCGCAGGACACGATTCATTGTGTTCCTCGACGCATACTCCGGCTACCACCCAATTAAGATGGCAGAGCCCGACCAGGCCGCAACGGCATTCATCACCCCATACCGCCTTCTGCTTCAACACAATGCCCTTTGGGCTCAAAAACGCCGGCGCAACATATCAGCGCATGATTCAGACATGTCTGGCAAACCAGATCGACAAAACAGTGGAGGCATACGTAGACGATGTGGTCGTCAAAACCAAGCACGTCGAAACTCTAGTAGACGATTTGAGGCTCACGTTCGATAATCTCCGAACATATGACATTAAGCTTAACCCGGAAAAATGTGTTTTCGGCGTACCAGCCGGAAAGCTCTTGGGCTTCATTGTATCCGGTAGAGGAATTGAAGCAAACCCAGCCAAGATCCGAGCTCTGTCACAATTGGATATCCCAAAGGACCTCAAACAAATACAAAAATTGACAGGATGCGTGGCGGCTTTAAGTTGCTTTATCTCCCGTTTAGGAGAAAAGGTGTTACCCCTTTAAAGCCTCCTCCGACGCACAGAACACTTCGAGTGGA
Source organism: Triticum dicoccoides (assembly GCF_002162155.2). Lineage (NCBI taxonomy): Eukaryota > Viridiplantae > Streptophyta > Magnoliopsida > Poales > Poaceae > Triticum > Triticum dicoccoides. The sequence goes on along the minus strand of NC_041387.1, from coordinate 231,517,044 downwards.
CGGATGCCGCCACGGCCGGACTCGAAGAAATAAAAGCCATATTGGCAACAAACCTGGTCCTGGCCACACCCAACATGGGCGAACCACTGCTATTATATATCACGGCAACTCATCAAGTTGTGAGCACGGTGCTCATTGTCGAACGAGAAACGGACGGACACAAGTTCCCCCTCCAAAAACCAGTTTACTACGTGTCCACTGTCCTAACTCCATGCAAGTCACAGTACCTGCATTATCAAAAGATAGCGTACACGCTGTTCATGGCATCCCGGAAGCTGCGACACTACTTTCAAGAGTGTTCGATAACAGTAGCCTCCGAAGTACCTCTTAATGACATTATAAACAACCGTGACGTGATGGGTTAGATTGCCAAATGGGCCATTGAGCTCCTCCCGTTCGACATAACCTATAAGCCACGGCGAGCTATTAATTCGCAAGTTTTGGCCGACTTCATCGCCGAATGGACTGAAGCCGAACTCCCTAAAGAGTACGATGCATATTCCAACTGGATCATGCACTTCGACGGCTCCAAAATGTTGGCTGGTCTGGGGGCTGGCGTCATTCTGACGTCCCCAACCGGAGATACGGTTCAATATGTACTCCAGATAATGTATACGGACTCCAACAACAGAGCCTAATACGAGGCCCTTCTACATGGCCTCCGGATGGCAGTCTCCATGGGCATTCAATGCCTAGAGGTGCGCAGGGATTTGAACCTCGCGATATCCCAAATAAATGGAGACTTCGATGCCAAGGATCCGAAAATGGCAGCTTATCGCAACACCGTCCTAAATATGTCAGCTCGGTTTGAGGGGCTTGAATTTCACCATATAGCCCGGGATAACAACCAGGCAGCAGACGTATTGGCACGCATTCGTGAAAGGCGCGATGCCGTCCCTCCCAACATCTTCCTAGAGAGGCTGTTCAAGCCATCCGTACTATGGAAGGGGGAATCCGGAAATAACAACCCGGACCCAACCGCACTGCCCGACACCGAACATTCTGACACAATTGGTGGTTCTGCCAACGAAGTAACATCCTCAGCCCACGTAATAATGGCAGTCATTGCCCCGTGGACGAAACCATTCCTAGCCTACCTAACCACACAGGAACTTCCCGAGGACCAAAACGAGGCCCGCTGAATAGTGCGGCGATCTAAAGCCTATAAGGTCCATGAGGGAGAGCTTTACAAGAAAAGCACAACCGGAGTCCTTCAAAGGTGTATCTCCGAAGAGGAAGGGTGGAATCTTCTGCCTGAAATTCATGCAGGACTCGGCGGGCACCACGCCGCAGCCCGGGCCCTTATAGGCAAGGCCTTCCGTACATGATTTTATTGGCCGACGGCCCGGGCAGATGCTCAGGACTTAGTCCAACGATGCGTCGGTTGCCAGCTCTTTGCTAATCAAAGCCACATGCCACCCACCGCCCTCAAAACTATACCCATAACCTGGCCCTTCGCGGTCTGGGGGCTTGACATGGTTGGACCCCTTAAAGGAGGAACCAACAAGCAAAAATACCTACTGGTCATGGTGGATAAATTCACCAAATGGATAGAAGCCAAACCTGTTAAGACGGCCGAATCCGGACCGTTGATAGACTTCATATCAGGGGTCGTACACCGTTACGATGTCCCCCATAGAATCATCACTGATAACGACACGAACTTTACGGCCGACGAGGTCAAACTCTGGTGCAAAAACATGGGCATCAAGCTCGACTATGCTTCAGTCTATCACCCTCAAACTAACGGTCAAGTCGAGCGAGCAAATGGTCTAATCATGAGCGGCATGAAACCCAGATTAGTGCGGTCCCTCAAGGAATCTAACACGCACTGGGTAGAGGAGCTCGACTCCGTACTCTGGGGGCTGCAGACCACTCCGAATCGCACCACCGGATTTATACCATTCTTTATGGTATACGGCGCAGAGGCAGTTCTGCCCTGCGACATAATTCATGACTCACCTCGCATGCGCATGTACGAAGAAAGAGAAGCCGAGATCGATCGGCAAAATAGTTTGGACACATTGGAGGAGGAGCGTGACGTGGCAAAAGCATGTTCCGCATTCTATCAACAACAAGCTCGAAGATATCAAAGCAAAGAAGTACGGGCCAAAACTTACAACGTTGGAGAGTTAGTTCTACGCCCGCCGGACAAGAAAAAGGACAAATTCAAGCCCAAATGGGAAGGTCCCTTTATCATCGACCAAGTCCTGACCGGCGGAGCATACCGTCTGCGAGATGCATCGGATAACCGACTTGAGCCGAATCCATGGAATGCAGCCCGTCTCCGAAGATTCTACGCCTAGCACCGGATTCTGAGTTCGTCTCCTTCCTCCGTCTATATTTTTCATATTAGCTGTCTTCTGTTCCTCTCCTTCTCCCTCCTTTTCTATTACAGCCTTTGCAAGCTTGTTTGCGCATTGTTTGCTCACACTTGACGCGCTATCCGCGCTCATTATACCTGGGGGCTTCTTTAACAGAAGCTTATTTATACGGGCTTCATGCCCAACACATGTGTCACACTTCCGCATGTACCTTTTATTCACCATTATATGCATCCATATTAATTAAGTTTTGGCCAAGCTGGGTTGCCTGGCTCCTGTGCTTACCCCTACGTTCCTGATTGTTCGGCTAGGCGGTAAAGGGAGCACCTCTGCGATTGTTACTGCCGGGTCAGCCGGATGTGTACCTCAGACTGGGTGAAGCCGAAAGCTAGCGTTCTTAAGGGAATATTCGATCGGTGAACTAAAAGACGATTTCTCACCTATTTATTTATCTGCCCCCAGATGTTTTTATGCTTTTTTCGCAGTCCGGACATGCACTTTAGGGCATGCCTCCCAGGGAAAGGAACCCCTAACGGAACTATTCTCCCTGGAAGATGTTTCTTACTAACCATGTAATATAACATAACTAGTTGGGAACTTGTCTGATAAAGCACTAATGACCCCTACGCCTAGTCTCCACGCATGCCCTGGTTCTTATATAACCGTGAGGGTATTCGGACACACTCCGGACTATTGGGTCCCGAGGTTGAAGCGAAAAGGTCCACTATGACAAACGATCTACAATCCGGCCAGAAGGCATTTTACATGTCATCTTAAAATTACATAGTCAATTCAACTGATTGTATTCCTTCTCAATGCCATCTAATAGGCCATCTAGTTTATAGTCCTGCTGGGAATACTTTGCGGCCAACTCTACTTGACCGTACACTAAGCTCACAAGGATCTCCTTCCCATCGGGCCCCACAGGTCCAACCTCGGCCATGTGGTTTGGGTCAGCCTTCGTGTACCGCGTCTTCACCATGGCCCAGGCCTCCCTGGCGCCTTGACGACAGGCCAATATCTTCCATAATCGGAAGCGCCGCCGCGCTCCCTGAAGCCTCTGTGCAAGCTCTCCAAGGCCTTCGGGCAGGGAGACAGATGGCCACAAGGCCAGGGCGACGCCTTTCATCACCTGCCGAACGCGTTCGTGCAGTTGCAAGAGCTCGGGAAGAAGGTCACCTATAGAACTGGGCATCTCCTCTGTAGGACGGCCTGTGAGCATACCTACAGACATACCTCTGTTAGTCGAATTCCTCGGCGAACTCTTTTTCAAAGTTCGTTCAAGCACTTACTAAAAATGCCGCGTCGAAGCCGCCGATTCTCCTTAACGGATTCAGCCAGCTGGGCACGAACATCCTTTAGTTCGTCACCCAGCTGGGTGTTGGCATCTTGGATATTATTTTTCTCTTGCCTCACCCTCGTAAGCACATTCTCGCCAGCCTTTAACCGGCGCATGAGCTGTCGCTTGTCCGAATCTATCCCGGCGCCATCTGTAATATTATTGTCAGACTTATACACACGCCGCACTTCACAAATTACTTATCTTTTGAAGCATATATTACCAGAGGGGGTCTCTTTGGCTTCCCCCGCTGCGGCTAGTGCGGCCTCAAGTTGGGCTTTGCACTCCTCCAGCTCCTGGGACAGTTCGGTATTCTTTTCTGTAAGATCCTGCACAATAAATGATCCTTAAATCAGTTATTCTAACTATTTCAAGTCTCGGGGGCTACTGGCATATATAACTGTCAAATTTTCTCACCCCTATGTCTTTTACATACTGCTCCGTGGCTCTGGCTAGACCATTTTGAGCAGCACGGAGGTGCGCATCTCCCGAATTGAAGGCATCCAATGCCTCTGGGGAGAAACATGCGTCACGAAGAACTGTCCGGCGACGCCTGTGATTCATGGCACTCTCCACCTCGGAATTGGTGGCAGATAACCTGTCGACATCCTCTGTCGGAGGAGCATCCAACGCACGCTTCGTGTTCGCCTCCGCTTCTAGACCTGGCTTTGGAGCTTGGCGAGCGGAGGATTGATTGGCAACCTCTCCCGATACAGTCCGGCGAGTGCTCTTCTTCCTGAAAAAGCACGAGCGTTAGTATGCCTCCCGGGAATAAAACCTGGGAGTAAGATGACACGCCATACCATTGCCCCGGCGTTTCAATCTGGACTGCACTTCTTTTCAGCCTGTTGGGCCTTACTGTCCTTTGTTGACTAGCCGTCGCAGGCTCGGCCTTCCGCCTCAAGGACTTCCCCTGCGAAACACCATTGGTATACGGTGATAAAAAACAAGCACGGATGGGTCATTTTCAAAGTATTGGGACTTCGGTCTTAGTTACCTGCGAGGCGGGAAGTATTTCGGGGTAATCGGCCGTAATGGCGACCAAGGCATTATCGATGCTCAGTTGGTGAAATACCCCATCGATCAGCTCCACCGATATGTCCGGATCCTCTTGGGAGGTCGGATCAAGGAACCGTTCTGGATCCTCGGGTTGTGGAGGCGGGCTGTTTATATCCTTTACGGCCCGGCGCAGTTCCTGCGCCGAAATCACAAAATGAGATACTTGACTATGGGAGTATGGATCAGATAGGCGAAAATAAATGTCCGCTTACCCATCTTGGAGGATTGTACATAGAAAATCCGTCCTGTGGATTGACACGGAGAAATTCCTCCTCTTCTCCCTTGTACAATGCGGACAAGATCTTCATCAGATCGGCGACCGATCCCAGCCCCTTACGGCCGCAGCGGGTGGCATCATCCTCCCTGTTGATATCCCACATGGGGTGGCCTCTATACTGGAGCGGCTGCACCCCCCGCATAATGCATGTGGCCATGACCCCGATCATGGTCAGTCCAGAATGAGCTAACAACCTTATTCGGCTCATCAGGTAAAGGATGTCCCTGTCATTTTCCTTCTGAGGGCTTCGTGGACGCCAGCTTAGGCATTTCTTCAAAGGAGCGTTATTGAACTCAGGGAGGCCGATCCAAATAGGGTCCGCCAAGGGGACATCTTCCATATAAAACCACTCTGAAGGCCAGTCTTCAGACGCCTTCTTTGGGGTTCCGGATAGATATCCGGTCCCGGCGATGCGCCATAGTTCGGCTCCGCCCCCTTGATATATTGACCCCTCTTGAGAACGGGGCACAAGGCAGAACAGCTTCTTCCACAACGCAAAATGAGCCTCGATGCCCAAAAATAGCTCGCAAAGGGCCACGAAGCCCGCAATATGTAGAATGGAGGTAGGCGTAAGGTTGTGCAACTGCAGGCTGTAGAACTCCAGGAGCCCCCGGAGAAACGGATGAACTGGAAATCCGAGCCCTCTTATCAAATAAGATACAAGGCATACCCGCTCTCCTTTAGAGGGGCTGGGGACGCTCTCCGCTTGCTTTCCGCCCTTATAGGTGGTGAGTCCAGCTCGAACCGGAACCATGAAGGCTGGGGGAGGAAATCCCTTGGTTTGGAGCGTCACTAACTTGCTGTGCGGGACAGAGCATCTCTCTCAATCTCCAGGCTGAGGGCTGGAAGGGCGAGAGGAGGAGCCGCGCCGACTGTCCATGATGGAATGGATTTCTGTCAGATGCGCTCTGATGAATGCTCGCGAAGGGAGGATGGTGTGATTCGGATCTAGATCCTTGTCTCTTTTGTAGGCAGCTCATTTGCGCAGCTAGGGGGGTAAATGTAAAAATACCCTGGCTTTTCGCATTTGTTAGACACGTGGAAGATGGCCATTATTGGGCGTGGAAGCCGAGGAGCGCAATATTTACAAGAATCCGGACGCTATTCAACAAGTACACAGGATTTGGAGAAGAACCCGCCTTGCAATGCCGAAGACAATCTACGTGCCGGACTCATCGCCATGGAAGCCTGGTTCGGGGGCTACTAAGGGAGTCCCGTACTAGGGGGTGTCCGGATAGCCGAACTATCACCTTTGGCCGGACTCCTGGACTATGAAGATACAAGATTGAAGACTTCGTCCCGTGTCCGGATGGGACTTTCCTTGGCGTGGAAGGCAAGCTTGGCGATACGGATATGTAGATCTCCTACCATTGTAACCGACTCTGTGCAACCCTAACCCTCTTCAGTGCCTATATAAACCGGAGGGTTTTATAGTCCGTAGGACGAACAACAATCATACCATAGGCTAGCTTCTAGGGTTTAGCCTCTCTGATCTCGTGGTAGATCTACTATTGTACTACGCATATCATCAATATTAATCAAGCAGGAGTAGGGTTTTACCTCCTTCGAGAGGGCCCGAACCTGGGTAAAAACATCGTGTCCCTTGTCTCCTGTTACCATCTGCCTAGACGCATAGTTCGGGACCCCCTACCCGAGATCCGCCGGTTTTGACACCGACATCTAGATATTCTCATAACTATGCACTTTTCTATCAATTGCTCGACAGTAACTTGTTCCCCCGGGTCTATCTTTTATCATATAAGTTTCCCATCTATCTTTTATTTTCATATTTTACTTTACAATCTATATCATAAAAATACCAAGAATATTTGTCTTATCATTTTATCTCTATCAGACATCACTTTCGCAAGTTACCTGAAGGGATTGACAACCCCTTTATCACATTGGTTGCGAGGTTCTTGTTTGTTTGTGTAGGTGCATGGGACTTTTGAGGAGCCTCCTACTGGATTGATACCTTGGTTCTCAAAAACTAAGGGAAATACTTACGCTACTTTGCTGCATCACCCTTTCCTCTTCTAGGGAAAACCAACGCAGTGCTCAAGAGGTAGCAAAGTACAAAGATTATAGTGTGCGAACATGGATAGAAAATGATTACATATTTGAAACTAAAGTTTGGCAAGTGCCTACATATTTTAGATTGAAAAAAATATCAGTGCCCCGTGATCCCTTTCTTGTCCCTCTCCTCCTAGGAACTACAGTGGGAGGTGAATAGGGCAAATGGAGCACATGGGCTGAGGCCCAGAAAGACCCTGTCAATGGGCTGTGAGGAGCAGCCTAACAAGATTGGGAGGGCGCAGACGAAGGTGGTGGATGGGGAGAGCGACGAGGCGAAGCCCTGGTCACCACCACCAGGGCCAGCAGGACATGGCAGGGTGGAAGAAGCCGTAGTCCACGAGGAAGCTTGTCGGGGCCCAGCTGGAAGACTGCTGGAGGAGGCGAAAACACCACCTGCACCCAACAACCAGGCAAAATCGCCTTGTCGGGGAGGAGATGCAGGTGCAGATGGTGGTGCCGCCGCCTGACGGTGAAGGTGCGGCTGGTGTCCAGCCGGAGTCGGAGACGTCGTCCTCCCCACCGGCTCTATCGTCATCGCCATCTTGGTCCTCTTCATCACTATCACTTGAGGCGGATCTTTCATCGTCAGTCGAGCTCTCCGTGCAGCATCTTAGGCCAGCACCTGAATGCCCAAAGACCTTGACAGAGAGCATGGTGATACGTCTCCAACGTATCTATAATTTTTGATTGCTCCATGCTACTTTATCTACTGTTTTAGGCAATATTGGGCTTTATTATCCACTTTTATATTGTTTTTGGGACTAACCTATTAACCGGAGGCCCAGCCAAGATTTGTTGTTTTATGCCTATTTCAGTGTTTCGAGGAAAAGGAATATCGGACGGAGTCAAAACGGAACGAAATCAACTGGAGAAGTTATTTTTGGAAGGAAAGCCACCCGATGGACTTGGAGTGCAAGTCAGGGAAGAAGGGAGGTGCCCACGAGGGTGGGGGGGGCGCCCACCCCCCTGGGGCACGCCCCCTACCTCGTGGCCCCCCCTTTGGTCCACCGATGTACTCCTTTCACCCATATATACCTACGTACCCTAAAACATCGAGAACAGAAGATAGATCGGGAGTTCCGCCGCCGCAAGCCTCTGTAGCCACCAAAAACCTCTCGGGAGCCCTTCCCGGTACCCTGCCGGAGGGGGAACCCATCACCGGTGGCCATCTTCATCATCCGGTGCTATCCATGACGAGGAGGGAGTAGTTCACCCTCAGGGCTAAGGGTATGTACCAGTAGCTATGTGTTTGATCTCTCTCTCTCGTGTTCCCTCTATGGCACGATCTTGATGTATCCCGAGCTTTGCTATTGTAGTTGGATCTTATGATGTTTGTCCCCCTCTACTCTCTTGTGATGAATTGAGTTTCCCCTTTGAAGTTATCTTATCAGATTGAGTCTTTTATGAGAACACTTGATGTATGTCTTGCCGTGATTATCTGTGGTGACAATGGGATATCATGTGCCACTTGATGTATGTTTTGGTGATCAACTTGCGGGTTTCGTGACATTGGGAACCTATGCATAGGGGTTGGCACACATTCTTGACTCTCCGATAGAAACTTTGGGGCACTCCTTGAAGTACTTTGTGTTGGTTGGATGAATCTGAGATTGTGTGATGCATATCGTATAATCATGCCCATGGATACTTAAGGTGACAATGGAGTATCTAGGTGACATTAGGGTTTTGGTTGACTTGTGTCTTAAGGTGTTATTCTAGTACGAACTCTTTTATAGATTGATCCGAAAGAATAACTTTGAGGTGGTTTCGTACCCTACCATAATCTCTACGTTTGTTCTCCGCTATTAGTGGCTTTGGAGTGACTCTTTGTTGCATGTTGAGGGCTTGTTATATGATCTATCTATGTTATTATTGTTGAGAGAACTTGCAGTAGTGAAAGTATGAACCCTAGGCCTTGTTTCCTATCATTGCAATACTGTTTACGCTCACTTTTATCATTAGTTACCTTGCTGTTTTTATTATTTTAGATTACAAATACCTTTTTCTACTATCTATTTTGCACTTGTATCACCATCTCTTTGCCGAACTAGTGCACCTATACAATTTACCATTGTATTGGGTGTGTTGGGGACACAAGAGACTCTTTATTATTTGGTTGCAGGGTTGCTTGAGAGAGACCATCTTCATCCAACGCCTCCTACGGATTGATAAACCTTAGGTCATCCACTTGAAGGAAAGTTGCTACTATCCTACAAACCTGTTCACTTGTAGGCCCAACAACATCTACAAGAAGAAGGTTGTGTAGTAGACATCAAGCTCTTTTCTGGCGCCGTGGCCGGGGAGGTGAGTGCTTGAAGGTATATCTTTAGATCTTGCAATCGAATCTTTTTGTTTCTTGTTTTAGCACTAGTTAGTCTATAAAATAAAATTACAAAAAAAAATGAAATTGAGTTTGTCTCATACGCTTCACCATTTTAATATCTTTCGTGAGTATGATGGAAAGGAAAATTGTGCCAAAGTGGTATAATAAGAATTACATAGAATGCTTGGCATGAAATATGTGAATGATGAGCATGATTGCAATGTTGTTACTATGAATTCCTTGAATATCCATGATGCTAATGATATGAAAAGCCACAAGCTTGGGGAAGCTATGTTTGATGAAGATGATATTTTTTGTCCCCCAAGCTTTGATGAGCAAATATGTTATGATGAATGCATGCCTCCTATCTATGATGATTATTGTGATGATACGAATGCCATAAAGAAGAAGTTGGCTTATGTGGAGAGTAGTAAATTTTCTATGCTAGTAGATCATGAAAAGAATGCTTTAGGTGCTGGTTATATTGTTGAATTCATTCATGATGCTACTGAAAATTATTATGATGGAGGAACATATGCTTGTAGGAATGGCAATAATATCGAGTTTCCTCTCTATGTGCTTAAATTCTTGAAGCTATGCTTGTATTACCTTCCTATGCTTATTGATCCTTGTTCCCATAAGTTGTTTTCTCACAAAATTCCTATGCATAGGAAGTGGGTTATACTTAAATTTGCTAGTCATATGCTTCATGATGCTCCCGTTATGTTTCAGTTCTTATCCTTTATGTGAGCATCATTGCCGTCATCATGCCTAGCTAGAAAGGCATTAAAGAAAAGCGCTTGTTGGGAGACAACCCAATATTTATCCTTACTGTTTTTATGTGTCCACATGATTATGCTACTGTATTAATCATGTTTTATAGCTTTTTTTCAATAAAGTGCCAAGTAAGACCTTTAGGATGGCTTACGGTGATAGTTGTGTTGATCCTGTTGAAAATCAGAAACTTTCGCACCTAGTAAATTAGTTTTGTTAATTCACATAAACGTGCTTCTGATCTGATTCTTTTTGCTCTGGATTGGTACACGAATGTCTTAGGACTTCCGAATTCGGTATGATATTTGGAGTTCCATAAGTATACATTTGATACAGATTACTACAGACTGTTTTGTTTTTGACAGATTCTGTTTTATATGTGTTGTTTGCTTATTTTGATGAATCTATGAGTAGTATCGGAGGGTATGAACCATAGATAAGTTAGAATACAGTAGATATTACACCAATAAGGATTTAGAATGAGTTCATTACAGTACCTAAGTGGTTGTTTTATTTTCATATACTAACAGAGCTTACGAGTTTTCTGTTGAGTTTTGTGTTGTGAAGTTTTCAAGTTTTGGGTAAGGTTTTGATGGACTATGGAATAAGGAGTGGCAAGAGCCTAAGCTTGGGGATGCCCAAGGCACCCCAAGGTAATATTCAAGGATAACCAAGATCCTAAGCTTGGGGATGACCCGGAAGGCATCCCCTCTTTCGTCTTCGTTCATCGATAACTTTACTTGGAGCTATATTTTTATTCACCACATGATATGTGTTTCGCTTGGAGCATCATTTTCTCATTAGTATTTTCTTGCTGTTATTTAGATTAGTGTTTTGTATCTTTAGTTCAAATAAGAAAGTCAAGGATAGCCTTTGCCATGCTTATTTTGCTAGTATACATGTTGCTGTTTGAAAACAGAAAGTTTACCGCTGTTGCAAACATTCCCTAGAAAAGTAAGAGAGTGGTATAATGTTGAATATTTTTTCATATTGAGATCTGATAAATTTATTACAGTGGTAATTTTAGTTCATAATTTTTGGAGTTAGGTAAGTATTGATACTCTTGCATTCTTTACAGACTGTACTGTTTGGCAGATTGCTGTTATGTTTGCATTGTTTGCATATGTTTGTCTGTTTAATGATTCTATTTGAGGATAGGAGTATTAAATATGCAGAGGCATTTAGTATTAAATGTTGAATAATAATTTTAGTGATTTTGTTACAGTAGGAAATGATAAGGTTTTGCATTGGTTTATACTAACCTATCTCACAAGTTCTTGTTGAGTTTGTTGTGAATGAAGCTTTTGATAAAAAGAGAAACCATGATATGAGAGGAATTAAGGAGACACAAAAATTCAAGCTGGGGGATTCCCAAGGCACGCCAAGATTATATTTCAAGAAGTCTCAAGCATGTAAGCTTGGGGATGCCCCGGTAGGCATCCCACCTTTCTTCTTCAACAACTATCGGTTAGTATCTGTTGAGCCTAAGTTTTTGCTTCTTCACATGAGTTGTGCTATCCTTGCAATGTAGTTTTATTTAGCTTTGCTTCCTGTTTGAATAAAGTATCAAGATCTGAAATTATTAAATGGGAGAGTCTTCACATAGTTGCATAATTATTCGACTACTCACTGATCTTCACTTATATCTTTCGGAGTAGTTTGTCATTTGCTCTAGTGCTTCACTTATATCTTTTAGAGCATGGTGGTAGTTTTATTTTTAAGAAATAGATGAACTCTCGTGCTTCACTTATATTATTTTGAGAGTCTTAAATAGCATGGTAATTTGCTTAAAATCCTAATATGCTAAGCATAAAAGATTTGTAAGAATTCTTATGAGTATGCTGAATACTAAGATAAGTTTGATGCTTGATAATTGTTTTGAGATATGGACGTGATAATATCAAAGTCGTGCTAGTTGAGTAATTGTGAATTTGAGAAATGCTTGTGTTGAAGTTTGCAAGTCCCGTAGCATGCACGTATGGTTAAAGTGGTGTAACAAATTTGAAACATGAAGTGTACCTGGCTTGTGCATCCTTATGAGTGGCGGTCGGGGACGAGCGATGGTCTTTTCCTACCAATCTATCCCCCTAGGAGAATGCACGTAGTACTTGATTTTTGATGACTTCTAATTTTTTGCAATAAGTATATGAGTTCTTTTGACTAATGTTGAGTCCATGGATTATACGCACTTTTACCTTTTAGCCTTTGCTAGCCTCTTTGGTACCGTGCATTGCCCTTTCTCACCTTGAGAGTTGGTGCAAACTTTGCCGGTGCATCCAAACCCCGTGATACGATACGCTCTATCACACATAAACCTCCTTATATATTCCGCAAAACAGCCACCATACCTACCTATCATGGCATTTCCATAGCCCGAGATATATTGCCATGCAACTTCCATCATCATCATCATGACATACATTACTTTTGTCATATTGCCATTGCATGATCATGTAGTTGACATCGTATTTGTGGCAAAGCCACCATGCATTATTTTTCATACATGTCACTTTTGATTCATTGCACCATCCCGGTACACCGCCGGAGGCATTCATATAGAGTCATATCTTGTTCTAAGTTTCGAGTTGTAATCCTTATGTTGTAATCAATAGAAGTGTGATGATCATCATTATTAGAGCATTGCCCAAACAAAAAAAGGCCAAAAGAGAAAAAAAGAAAGGCCCGAAAAAAGAAAAAAAGGGCAATGCTACTATCTCTTTTTCCACACTTGTGCTTCAAAGTAGCACCTTGTTCTTCATGTAGCGAGTCTCATATATTGTGCTTCAAAGTAGCACCTTGTGCTTCATGTAGTGAGTCTCATATGTTGTCCTTTTATACTAGTGGGTATTTTTCATTATAGAACTTGGCTTGTATATTCCTACAATGGGCTTCCTCAAATTCCCTAGGTCTTCATGAGCAAGCAAGTTGGATGCACACCCACTAGTTTACTTTTGTTGAGCATACATAGCTCTAGTGCACCCGTTGCATGGCAATCCCTACTCCTCATGTTGACATCAATTGATGGGCATCTCCATAGCCCGTTGATTATCCTCGTCAATGTGAGACTTTCTCCTTTTTTGTCTTCTCCACACAATCCCCATCATCATATTCTATTCCACCCATAGTGCTATATCCATGGCTCACGCTCATGTATTGCGTGAAGGTTGAAAAAGTTTGAGATTATTTAAGTATGAAACAATTGCTTGGCTTGTCATCAAGGGTATAGAAGTTGGGAACATCTTTGTGTGACGAAAATGAAGCATAGCCTAACTATATGATTTTGTAGGGATGAACTTTCTTTTGCCATGCTATTTTGAGAAGACATGATTGCTTTGATTAGTATGCTTGAAGTATTAACTTTTTTATGTCAATATAAACTTTTTTCTTGAATCCTTCGGATCTGAATATTCATACCACAATTAAGAAGATTTACATTGAAATTATGCCAAAGTATCACTCCGCATCAAAAATTCTTTTTTATCATTTACCTACTCGAGGACGAGCGGGAATTAAGCTTGGGGATGCTTGATACGTCTCCAACGTATCTATAACTTTTGATTGCTCCATGCTACTTTATCTATTGTTTTAGGCAATATTGGGCTTTATTATCCACTTTTATATTATTTTTGGGACTAACCTATTAACCGGAGGCCCAGCCCAGATTTGTTGTTTTATGCATATTTCAGTGTTTCAAGGAAAAGGAATATCAGACGGAGTCAAAACGGAACGAAATCAACTGGAGAAGTTATTTTTGGAAGGAAAGACGCCCGATGGACTTGGAGTACACGTCAGGGAAGAAGGGAGGTGCCCACGAGGGTGGGGGCGCACCCCCTGCCTTGTGGCCCCCCCTTCGGTCCACCGATGTACTCCTTTCACCCATATATACCTACGTACCCTAAAACTTCTAGAACGGAAGATAAACTGGGAGTTCCGCCGCCGCAAGCCTCTGTAGCCACCAAAACCTCTCGGGAGCCCTTCCCGGTACCCTGCCGGAGGGGGAACCCATCACCAGTGGCCATCTTCATCATCCCGGCGGTATCCATGATGAGGAGTGAGTAGTTCACCCTCGGGGCTGAGGGTATGTACCAGTAGCTATGTGTTTGATCTCTCTCTCTCTCTCTCTCTCTCTCGTGTTCTCTCTTGTGTTCCCTCTACGGCACGATCTTGATGTATCCCAAGCTTTGCTATTGTAGTTGGAACTTATGATGTTTCTCCCCCTCTACTCTCTTGTGATGAATTGAGTTTCCCCTTTGAAGTTATCTTATCAGATTGAGTCTTTTATGAGAACACTTGATGTATGTCTTGCCATGATTATCTGTGGTGACAATGGGATATCATGTGCCACTTGATGTATGTTTTGGTGATCAACTTGCGGGTTTCGTGACATTGGGAACCTATGCATAGGGGTTGGCACACGTTCTTGACTCTCCGATAGAAACTTTGGGGCACTCCTTGAAGTACTTTGTGTTGGTTGGATGAATCTATGATTGTGTGATGCATATCGTATAATCATGCCCATGGATACTTGAGGTGACAATGGAGTATCTAGGTGACATTAGGGTTTTGATTGATTTGTGTCTTAAGGTGTTATTCTAGTACGAACTCTTTTATAGATTGATCCGAAAGAATAACTTTGAGGTGGTTTCGTACCCTACCATAATCTCTACGTTTGTTCTCCGCTATTAGTGGCTTTGGAGTGACTCTTTGTTGCATATTGAGGGCTTGTTATATGATCTATCTATGTTATTATTGTTGAGTGAATTGCACTAGTGAAAGTATTAACCCTAGGCCTTGTTTCCTATCATTGCAATACCGTTTACGCTCACTTTTATCATTAGTTACCTTGCTGTTTTTATTATTTCAGATTACAAATACCTTTATCTACTATCTATTTTGCACTTGTATCACCATCTCTTCGCCGAACTAGTGCACCTATACAATTTACCATTGTATTGGGTGTGTTGGGGACACAAGAGACTCTTTATTATTTGGTTGCAGGGTTGCTTGAGAGAGACCATCTTCATCCTACGCCTCCTACGGATTGATAAACCTTAGGTCATCCACTTGATGGAAATTTGGTACTGTCCTACAAACCTGTGCACTTGCAGGCACAACAACGTCCACTAGAAGATGGTTGTGTAGTAGACATCACAGGGCGGTGTTCATTAACTTGAAATGGAGAACATGACCAACCGCTAATCTATGGGCATGGGTGAAGTTCTTCCAGCCACGCCGGATGAGCATGACGCGATGAGTGGGGAACTAGACGTCCACCCGTATGTTATCGTTGCAGCAGCCCTCATGTGCAGCCTCAGCCATGGCGACTGCTCAACCTCCATCATCCTTGCAAATGGAGTAGGGAGCCAAAGACGGCTACGCGGGGGCCCGCGCAGCTTGACGATAAACTCCAATGACTGGTTCCCGATGTGGCCTTCGTTCGGGTCCTGAGCGGTCGGAGGGGGCACGATCAGAGCGCCACTCCGTCCTCCTCAACCCCGAGCGCCACAGCAGCCATGTCCGTGTCCTCTTCGGCCTCCTTTGAGGAGGCGCTGTCGAGCAAAAGCCCTCGTCGCCACCATTGGAGCCCCACTAGGTCTTCTCCCCCTCACCATGGCAAAGTGGTAATATCGGAAGTAAGGAGGAAGAGATAGGTGTGAGGCAGCACCTTGCACACGCCCCTTTTTATAGGCAAACGAGGCCGGGGCTGGGTCCTCACCGGGTGGGAAACCGCCCCCATCCACCAATCTGAGTCCTCTGCGCCACTAACGGCGCACGGAATCAAGACTGACCTCCTATGCCTATCCATGGCACCTGGCTTTCTGCCTTGGCGCTCCTCCTCGTGCCCTCCGCATCCGTCACCTACCCCACGCAATGCATGCAACATACATGGCGGAAGCAGCAGAGGCAGGAGAGTTAGTGGAATGGCAGTTACCGCCCCGTGAACGTGGGATGTGGGTAACCCACGAGTCATGGCATAAATCTTCCCCATGACGTCTTGCACGGCGTGCGGAAAAATAGGAAACTAACTCAACCACAGGTCAATGAAGAAGCAAGGAAAATATCAAGGAAGAGAAGAGTATCAGGGCAAGACCCCTGCATGTGAACCTGATAGGGCCTACCCCCAATGATGCTCAACAACACGTTTGGACCTGGCTC
This sequence comes from Triticum dicoccoides, assembly GCF_002162155.2. Classification (NCBI taxonomy): domain Eukaryota; kingdom Viridiplantae; phylum Streptophyta; class Magnoliopsida; order Poales; family Poaceae; genus Triticum; species Triticum dicoccoides. The sequence continues at coordinate 231,500,716 of NC_041387.1, read as the reverse complement.
GGGGGCTCCTATCGATGCAACAAACCATCGTGTGTGTTTCCCAGACTGTACACAGGCATGACACTAAGGAAGCAAGCAGCAGCAAGTATCCAAGACAAGAACAGGCCAGAGAGAGAGCTCTTTGAGAAATCAAAGGGCAGATCAAGAAGACCAGGACAAGCCAAGACATTAAGATAGGAAAAACCTCCCTTGCCGAGTAGGCGAGCCTGGTTAGGTCGAGGGCACCCCATAGAAAAGTCCCAAGACTTCCTCGGCAAGGCTTGCCGGGGCAGCTCGCAGTCCACCTTCCCGCCAGGACTCCAAGACACCACCGCTCCACCGCATCATGACACAAGTCGTCCATCGGTGTTGTGTCGATCCCTAGATAGCTAGGTGCCTGTCATTTGGTGCATGGCAGCCATTTGGAGGGAAGATTATCTCCATATGACACCCGTCTAGAGGCGCATCAAGTAGACCGGCGTGAGATGACTAAAATAGCGTGCCAAGGCTTGCCGGGCTACATCCATGACGTGACACCTAGTGGTGCATTTAATGTACCTTGTCCTATCTGCAGAGTTAGGTATGCTAGCACTGTTGGCTATCTAATCACTGAATAATGACTGTTTTGCCATTGTGGAATCCCTTGACCTATAAAAGGAGGGTCATGGCAACCTTAGAAAGGATTCGGCCCCTAGTACACTCATACACGCGTAGCTGCTCCTCCCAAGGCAACGTTGCCGGGCTCGAGTACCTTGTCCTATCAATCCACCAAAGCAGGAGTTGGGTTTTACACTTCACAGCGGCCCAAACCTGGGTAAAAACCACCAGCGTCACCACTGCCATGCTGTTCCACGGCCTCCGCTCTTTGTGCAATGCGCCCATCCCCAGTGTCGAACCACAAGGGGCCGGTGACCCCATAGGTGATCGTGTTTAGCCATGACATAATGGTTCCTGTAATTGCACAGTATTGTGCTATTACACAAAGGATCATGCATGTGCAAACCTCGATGGTAAACCTTAGTGATTCCCATAGTTTCCCTGCAACGCATATAAAGTGGTTATTGACCAAGTTAAGTGAGGGTTGGCATACGATTAGTAAAATATCTTGATAAAAAATAAACACATTACAGATTCAGCAGATTAGTTTGAGCCACATGGAAAATCCATTTGTTCAAACCAAGCATGATTAAGAACTAGGAAATATAGCAATTGTATATGTTTCTCATGTATTTAGTTCAACCAGATTCGGTTTATTCCTCACATGCATAACATTATAATGTTGTACCCACAACAATTGAACATCATGTTGCAGAAATGAACCAAAATATTAACTAAACACCACAACAAATGAACCAAACATTAACTGAGCACCACATTGCACAATATAACATACCCCTGGTCAGACAGTTAACCAAACCAAGCATGCTTAACAACTTGGAAATATAGCAATTGTATTTATTTATCATGTATTTAGGACAGCCAAATTTGATATATTTCTCACATGGAAGACAATACAAAAATGTACCCGCAATAATTAGACATTACATTGCCGAATTGAACCAAATAGTTAACTAAATGCCACAATAAATGGACCAAACATTAACTAAGCATCACATTCCATAATATACAACATACTAGAAGATTAGACAGTCAACCAAACCAAGCATGCTTAGCAATTCTTTTATTTTCTCATGTATTTTGTGCAGTGAAATTCGATTTATTTCTCACATGGAAGACAATAAAAAATTGCACCCACAACAATTGAACATCGCATTGCAGAATGGAACCAAATAGTTAACTAAACACCACAACAAATGAACCAAACATTACCTAAGCACCACATTGCAAAATATATAACACACTAGAAGATCAGACAGTTAACCAAACCAATCATGCTTGACAACTTGGAAATGTAGCAATTGTATTTGTTTCTCATGTATTTTGTATAGCCAAATTCGATTTATTTCTCACATGCAAGACAATACAAAATTGCACCCACAAGAATTGAAGATCACTTTGTAGAATTGAACCAAACAGTTAACTGAACACGACAACAAATTAACCAAATAGTTAATAAGTGAGCACCACATTGCATGATATATAGAACATATATACTAGATGATCAGATTGCATGGTAAGAATACATAGGAAATTTCACTAGAATTTGTTAAGGAAAGGCAGGAGCAACACATGCAATAGGTAAAACGAACATGCTTAACTGGTGTAGCTAGGTAGATGAACATAGGTCATTATAGTGAGATAATAAGACAAGATACTCCTCATCGTCGGAGATATCAATGACGATTGGCTCCTTGGACTTGGAAGAGGGTGAGGCCTCCACATTGTGGGTGCCTTCCTCATAGTGGTGAGTTTCCTGAGCTGCTCCGGGCACGGAGCTGTTGGCTCTCAAGTTGAGGTAAGCACAGGCACGCTGAGAAAACTGTCGAAAATCGGGTTTCGGCAAAACCCTTAAAGTTCGAACACTGGGGTGCGCACAAAGATTTCCCCCTACCGAAACACGCCCTTAGCCTTGTCGCGATCTCTAGGGTAGCACGATGAACTCACAACACGAGAGACACGAGATTTATACAGTTTCGGGCCACCGTTGTGGTGTAATACCCTACTCCTGTGTGGTGGTGGTGGATTGCCTCTTGGGCTGATGATGAACAGCACAAGGGAAGAACAGCCTCGCGAGGAGAGGTGTTCTTGAGTTGGTGTGGTGTGTAGATGAACTGAATGATCCCCCCTCTCTACTGTGGTGGCTAGGCCTATTTATAGAGGCCCTGGCCCTCTTCCCAAATATTGAGCGGGAAGGGATCCAACAATGGCCATTTTGAAAGGGGACAACTAGTACAAGCTATCCTGATTAAAGGTGGTCTTCACCTGTCAAAGGTGCTAGTGGTGATGCCGTCTTGGGCTCCATGGTGACATCCATCCTGCCGTCCTGCTGGCCTTGGCCTTGTTGCACCGATAAGGAAACCTTTGCCTGACGCCTTGGTACTGCGCGCCTGCGCTTGCCCCCTTAGCACCAAAGAAGAAACAAGGACACGGGGACCTCATGAGGTACCCCTTGCCTTGATCTCTCCGCCTCCCTCACGAGCCTGCCTAGTGAGGCCGCCCCTAAGGAGGCCTTGTGTCGTCTGCCCCGCGAGGCTTGGCCCCTCGCCAGGGAATTGAGTGTTTGGTTGATGAAGACGGGTCGTACTGGGTCACTGGTGGAGCGACACCGGGGGCCGCAGGTAGGCAAGTCTGGGGACCCGCTTTCCTAGAACGCTGACGGTAGCCCCCAGGCCCAAGGCGTGCTCGGACTTGGCTTAGGGGCGAAGCCAAAGGGCAAGTGCGGAGCGCCACATGCCCCAACAGCCTGTGGCCTTGGTCAACGCGTGGTGACTGATTGGACATGGGCGTCTCCGCTTCCATATGCTGCCTCATCAATTGCCCGTCTGACAAAGGGCTGGCGCGGGCAAGGCTTGCCTTCATTGCTTTCCTTCGTCCTGCTCCAGATCCCCTTCCTCGCTCCTTGCTTCCGCAATCTCCAGATCCGCTTCAATCCCTTCCCTCTCAGCGAGAAATGGCGCCTTGCAAGGCCAAGGTTGATGCGTAGCTAGCTTGGTATGAGCCGCCCTGGACGCGCCCAATGTCTTGGAGAAGAATCTCGCTGCCATGTGCCTGCTGACGGCGGTGGAGGGCAATGAAAAGGGGGAGACCGAACTCTAGGCCGGCTCCGTCGAGCCAGAGGCTCAGGGGAGCACTTTCTATCCCTTCTTCGTGAAAGCCGTCGTTGCTGGCCTAGTTCCTCCCTTCTCCGACTTCTTCTATGCCATCCTCCGCCATTACAGGTTGCAGGCCCTTCATCTCCATCCCAACTCCATCCTTTTCTTGTCGATTTCCGCCTACTACTATGAGGCACATGTTGGGGTCATGCCATCCATGGCTCTGCTATGCGACTTCTTCCTTCTTCGAACCAACGGCGAGCATACCTTGGTCGGTCCCAATTTCATTGCGTATGGCAAGGCCAACACAACCTCGAAGGTCGGGAAGAGGGCCGACGGCTTCTGGAGCAAGTGGGTCATGATGGATGCCAAGTGTGTCCACCCCCAGTTGGCGCTGCCTACAGAGATGCCCCAGCCTAATGAAGGGTGGTCTCACGTGAAGCTCGCTCACGATCAGGCGAAGTTGGTGCTGAAGAAGATGAACGCCCACCTGAAGCCAGGTAACGCGATGGCGGCGAAATTGACGGGGGCCGCGCTCCTTAGGGAGTTCTTGACGTAGTGGGTGGCTCCGCAATAGGCGCACTCGCGCCCCTTGTGGATGCTTGATGGCATAGACGACAAGCTTCGGCTGAATCCGGCAGCTTTGGCTGACGAGGATTTGGCTGCAGTTCTCTGCCTCTTGGTTGGGGACGACCAGGAGCAACCGCCGAATGCCTGTCCCCTTGTTCCTCGGTGAGGACAGGGCGCAGGTGGTGGCTGCCATGCCCACCTTTGATGGACGCAGCCTGGTGCCGGCAGGGCCCCCTATGGTCCGGGGGGCGATGGCGCTGGTGGACGTGTCTTTGGGTGACTCCCGCAGAGGAGGAGGAGATGAAGAAGACGAGGAGCGCGACTCGGAGGCAACCCTCGAGGGGACGAGGGAGACCTCTCCCCCGTGCATGGCCGACATCCTCCGCACCTTGCTAGACGACGACGAGGCTGACGCCACCCAAGAGGAGTAGGATCCTCCCGTAATCCCGAAGAAAGGTAGGTCGGCGTTGATCTCTTGAGAGGCTGCTTCTACCCGGACGTCGCCCGGAGCCACTTCTAGCCCTTCTGTTGCGCCCTCCCTTTGCTTCTGGAGACCTTAAGGCTGCGCCCTGAACCACGAGGCTCTCAGGCTTCAAGCTCAGCAAGAGGAGGGTGAACTACTCCACGGTACATCAGTAAGTGTCCGTGCTCCATCTTGCTCTTGATTATGTCCTTGGTACTTGACGTTCTCCATTGATTGGTTAGGCTGCTGCCTGCGGCGAAGAAGAGGAAGGGGGACGCGGTGACGCCGTCTGGGGCCGACTCATCTTCCGCGGCCACTCCTTCATCCGTGGGGAGGGGAGGCGACGATGTTCGCACCTCCCCTGCCCGATCATCCTTGCGAGGCCTGGAGGAGCGCCTTGGTGGGGCGCCAGCCCCCATTGCCCCACTGGCTCCGGAGGTGCCAATACCCGATGCTGTTGCTGAGGTACCCAAGGATCAGGGGCCCCCGGTCTCCCGAGCCATGGTTACGCTGCCGCCTCCTTCTTCTGTTGTGCCGCTGGTTCCAGGTCCTTCTGCTTCCTTTGATGTCTTGGATCGCACCCTTTCCGAGATGGCCCAACTGCAAGAAGACCTCCAGGGCACCGACTCCTATATGGTGACCGGGCGTTTTGAGTTGGTTTCCGGCTGGCTTCACTCTGACGCCTCTGTCCGAGCGGCGCTGAGGTGGTTCGCGGCAACCTCTACGGACGAGAAGCAGGCCGCCACCCAAGCCGCGACTGCTCGCGAGGTGGCGCTGAAGGATGCCGCGGCTGCCTAGGACCGTTGCAAGGCGCTGGAGGTCGAGCTGCAGGGTTTGTGCGACGAGCACGCCAAAGAAGCTCATGACCGCAAGGCGAAGGAGGAGAGGATGAACGCTCGGTAGGACGCCGTCAGGGACCGCGACGCCCAGCTATCGCGGTTGGCAGAGACGCGGACCACTGAGCGTGGCCGGCTGGAAACGCTAGGAGCAGAAGGTGAGGGCGGAGAAGGCCGAGCTGGACGCCAAGGCGAAGATCTTGGCCGAGGACTGCGTGGCCTTCACACTCCTCGAGGAGAGGTCTCGCGTGGCGCTGAAGACACTCTATGAGAAGGGCCTGGAGAAGCCGCTGGCTACCGACGAGGACGACCCGCCCAACTGCTTCCATACTTCGTCGAGGCGCTTGAGAAAGTCGTGAGTGGCATCGGTCCCATGGCAGATGTCGTGGAAATATCACGTCAGGTGTCCTAGCAGAAGGACTTAGTCATGGAGCCATCGCAATGAGGTTAGCCTGAAGGGGTTAAACCGGACAAGGGACACAAGAGTTATACTAGTTCAGCCCCTTCGATGAAGGTAAAAGCCTATGTCTAGTTTGTGATGGGATTATTGGGGTTTCGATAACCAGGGAGCAAATATGCTAACTTGGGTCTCGAGTTGTTGTCTGTTGTTCCTGAACCGCCGCCGGGTCGTCCCTTTATATACACAGGTCGACACCCGGCCGGTTTACAGAGTTCCGAGGCTGACTCATACAAGTGTTCGGCTCGGTCTCTCCCTTTCCCTAGCTTACAATACAAGTAAATAACTATGGCGGTTTACCGCTATGGGCCCTAATCCGCCTTTGGGCTTGGGCCTCTAAGCTTCATCAGTAAAGCGCCATCTTCTTGTCTTCATGGACTTCAGTATGGTTGAGCGTGAACCGACCCCTCCTGGGCGGTTTATACTCAGTAGTTATATCCTCAACATTAGGCCCCAGATTGATTTGAACCTGTTCATGTCAATCTTCAACACTTAAACAATTTCCACGGGCAACTTCTGATGATTCTTGTAAACCGCCATGTTGCCGTTTGCCTGTAAATTTTGGTGAACCGCCGTGACATCATCTTATGTCACTGCAGTAAGTCGTCATGATGTCATCTTCTGCATAAAAAGATACCCTTCATTAATTACATCCCGAAGATCGAGGCGACAACTATGCCCCCTTTCACCGCTTCAGGCTCCTCAATTTTCGCACATGACGTTTGTCCCCTTTTCTTTATAAATAGGGCCGGGGGGTCTTTCCATTCCCCCCTTGCCTCTCGTGTTCCTCCTCGCGACCCGAAGAACTCCAGCGCCGCTGCCGCCGCCGTCGATCCTCGAATCTGCACCAACCTAGGCCGCTGCATCACCCTGTTCGTACTAGAGCTCCTGCAACACTCCTACGCTGCGGCGTGGTCCTGGTAAGCTTCCTTCCCTTAACCCTAGATCTCCATTAGTACTTCATGTTCTTCCTTATTCATCGGCGTTCATCAATACTGGTTCACTTTTCCCTTGGCATTGCAACTGAATCTTATCTAGGCCCGATTGTTTTCTTTTGCGGCTAGATACATAACCTTAGTCTGCCGCACCACAACATCTCGCTGTTCCTGAATCTGGATCTTCTGTGTTCTTCGTAGCGCCATTGTAGGGCTCAGTAAAAGTTTCTTTTATTAACCTTGGTAGATCCAAAATTATACTACCATATTGTGAAACCTGTTTCTGTAAACACTTAGTAGATTTCAGCTCTGCCTCTTCTGTTTAGGGGCGGTTTAACCTTCAGTAGTTAGTAATCCGTCGGGTACCATTAGTCCTCACTTAAACCGCCATTCTGGCTTCGATAGCAGTATCTGGTTCAACTTCCAAATTTGTTTCTTTTGAATTTCCCGGTTTAACACCGGTTGAGAGCATCTCGACATTGAATCTTAAACTGGCCTTTCGCATTTCTTTTATAGTTTATCCTCCAAAATGACTAAGCAATTCTCATCTTGCAACTAGGCTCCTTCCCGGATCACAGAGACTCAAATTAATGGATACATTGTAACTGGCGCTTTAGCCTCCAAGAATGTCCTTCATTGGTGAGTCCCTGGCCCTGAGTGCCCTCCTGAACCTCAAGATGGAGAGGTGATTGTATTTATGCAGCACTTAGAACGGGGATTCAGCCCTCCCGGATCAAAGTTCTTACGGGATGTCCTTGCTAGTTTTCAACTCCATCCTCAGGACATTGGACCAAATTCTGTGTCCAACATATGCAACTTCCAAGTATTCTGCGAAGTTTACCCTCAAGAGGAACCAACAGTTGAGCTCTTCCGAGATTTCTTCCACTTAAACCGCCGCACTAAGTTCTCTGACGGCCCCAATACTGAACTTGGCAGTGTGTCGATTCAGAAAATAAAAGAAGTTGATATTCCTCACGCCAAACATCACAGCCATCCGAAAGACTGGAGTCTAACCTGGTTCTATTGTCAAAATACTGCCCCTGCTGGAGAAAATCCTTTACCGATTTACCGTGCTCACCGGCTCAGCAATGGCCATCCACTGCCTCCATGGCTCACCGCCATGGAACGATAGGCCTATGCACCTCAACTCGCCAAGCTCCGGGCTCTCCTAGCCAACGGTTTGACTGGTGTTGACCTCGTCCGTTGTTGGGTTGCGTGGCGTGTCCTTCCTTTAAGCCGCTGCCCCGAATTGTTGCTTGAGTATACCGGCAATATCAAGGATCATCAACGGTTTAATGAGATAGAAATGACTGATGATGAAGTCACCGAATCTTTGAAGAAGATGCTAGACGAACCAATCGCTGCATGCAGCCAAACCGGGCTGGCCCCATTTTACACCGCCAACAAACCGCCAGCGGTAAAGATTTTAACCTTGTGCTTTCTTGATCCGCCTCCGCCTTAACATTTCTCTAATAAACCTTTGTTTAATTTTCTAGGCCAATAGCTCCTTTTGGAAAAGGAAAGCTTCAGACAAACTGGCAAGGGCTCCTCGTGCCAAGAGCAAAGTTATAAAGAGGGCAGCCAAGAAGAAGACCGGCGAAACCGCTGATCCGCCCGAAGATATTGAAGATTCGGATCAAGAGGTAGAACTTGACTCCCTTGGCTCCTTTTTCATACACCTTATTAACAATGACTATCAACAGGATGATGCGGAAGCCAGCTGCGCTGATCATGTTGAGGTAATCTCCCTTTCTTCCGGTTCAGATCATGTGCCGGTTCAGAAATTTTATCGTGCAGTTCGGAAAGTAAAACGCTCTCACCCACTTGCTCATTTGGATCCACAATTTTCTTTGAAGACACAGCAACAGGAAGGTCATCGCACAACCCGGCATAGTGGCCAACAGGCCACTTCCTCTGGTTTACCAGACACTCCACCTCGGAAGCGTCGTCCGGAGGTCTCTTCTTCTTTTAATAAGCCTTGTCCTTTGGCGGGTTGCTTCCGGAACCCACTTAATCCGTCTGACTTGAATTATCAGGTGTCCTCTAATTCCTCATCTGGCGGTTCATCCACCACTCAGCCGCCTCCCCTTAAAATCGCTCCCGGTAAGTATACTGTCCTTTAACTTTTTCCTTCGTGTATCGGTTTACCATACTAATCTTCCATTTTGATCTTATAGTGCCAAGGGCCGATTGAGCAAGAAAGCCAAGACTAGTGAACCTACTGAAGAAGTTGAACCGGAGAAGACTCCAGAAGATATCGGTAGAAACACTGATGTGGTTATGGATGACTCTGCCCCGCCAGATCCAGCGAGTGATGCTAATCCGCCGAAAGCTGACCCGACTACACATGTTGATACATCAAGTCCACATGCCACGCCTCCAAGTCCAGTTGCTGATCCGATGAGTCCAGCTGCTAATCCTCCAGGCCCTGCTGCTAATTCGCCAAGCCCAGCCAAAGATAGTGTCAATCCGCCATGCCCATGAAAAGGTGGCGATAATGTTATTATCACTGGCACTGCTTATACCGCCCCAGGCAATCCTGTTGCTTTATCGAACCATACTGCCAAGGATGAATTTGCTGCTATGGGCAAGGGGAAAGGGAAGACCGATTTGTCGAGCTATGTTAACCTTTCTGCTCAGGATCTTCATTCCGGATTCTTGAACCGGCTTTACACAAGCCGAGATTATGAAGCCAGTTTGGTGAATCTAATGAAGGAACGCTATGAGGTAATATTCCAAACATTTTCATCCTTATTCTACACATTCACTGTATTGTAGCCCCCAAGGGCCGATTTGTCTCGTGAAGACAAACTGGGACTTTAAAGATAAAGCACTTCAACTAAGTAGCCCCCAAGGGCTGGTTTATGTCTTGAAGATAAACCCAGACTTTTATACTTCATGCTATATTTTGTTAACTTCCCTTGCCTGTGTATTTTCTTGATCAAACACACATAGCCCCCAAGTGCCAAGATTAAAACTTGTATTGATCCTTGGGACTTCAAACACTCAGTAGTAAAGAAGCAATCCGCATTAGCCCCCAAGTGCCAAGTGTATAACTGGTTATATGCTTGGGACTTCTAATAAAATATTTACATGCTCCTTATCTGACTGTGGCAGGTTGATATAAATCACCAAGGCTCTCAAATTGCTGATCTTCAAGATAATATCAAGTCCCAATAAGTAGAGACTTCCAAGGCCAAGGACGAGCTGAAAACCGCTTTGGCAGCCATGGAACAACTTAAAGAAGGTTTCAAGAATGAGCGGGCCAGCTGGGAAACAGAGAAGACATCATTGTTGAAGCGGGATGAGGACGCAGAGTCAGCTCTTAAACCGGTGGCGGAAGAACTAACTAGGTTGAAGCGCTAAGTAAATGCCATGACCTCTGCGATATTTGGTAAATACTTCTGTCAAGATCTCTTGAATAACCATCTTTGAATTTTGCCGGTTTAACATCAAAATCCTAAACCGTTGTAGGTGGCTGTGTTGATCATCTAGGCTAGCAAGGTTATCCATGACGCCAGCACAGATAGAAGAGATGAAGCGATCCGCTGCCAGGGCTGGCGCTCTGTTGGCACTTACCCGGGCCAAAGCATGGATAGCTGATCTGGATCCGGTTGATATCGCCAAGGGCTTTCCTGGTGAGAAAGAAGATGGGGCATAATTTGATAACGAAGCCCTCATAGTTCTGACAAAAGAAATGCGTCCTCTGGCAAGTCAATTGGCGGAAGAAGCTAACTTGACGGTTCACCGGTCCTTCTATGATGCCAACAACCAACGGATTGACACTGCCGTGAAGGAAGTGCAAAATCTTATCTCGCCAATCCGTAAGCACACTTACGCCCCTGACGTTGATCCGTCCGAACTTATAAGTGAGGAGGCTGCCTTTCAAGCTTTAACCCAGATTGACTGGACCATCGTTGACTTCCAGCTATTGGATGGGGAGGAGGAGGCTGAACCGACGCCAGATGATCCATCAACTTCACGTCAACATGGTGATGAGTCTTGATCCGGCAACCAGGTTGATGTTTCATAAACTTTGTTCATTGGAAAGAACAATCCCTTATTTTGGGCTTTAAAGCGCCTTGTAATAGGCTAGTTGAAATACATTGTTCTGCTGCCATCGTGCACTGAGATATGACTTTGTTTGATCCGCCATGAGAATTTCAGTGCTGGCGTATATACCTTCATAATATTATGCAATCCCTGTGTCTGCATAAAAAGATTTGTCTGGGCGGTTTACCGCTGGACGGGTCAAAATGCCCAACACACAACCTGGTAGACAACCAAGGTTGTAAAAATAGCAAAAATAAATCATACCTGTGATATGAAATTATGTTGTTGGTTTACTAACTTATTTGTAGTAAGGGGGGAATACCGAACTTGCACCATGTAGTGCTGATATGTATGAAGTAAAACCGGGTTGTGATGAACACCGGAAGATCATACGGGCGACATGTAGTCAAAGCCCGACCGGATTAAAAGGTGCCGGTTCACCATTGATTATATTCTTTAACAGATGATAACTGTAAGCCACACCGGGTTAAGAAACACAGGGTTGAGATGAAGACATATAGTCTGGCCAGGTCAAAAGACGCCGGTTTGCTTGAAAAGTGATCAATAAAGATAAAACTTGTAAAAAGCAAAGCAAATAAAAACTTGTAGTCGAGGCTTTTCGAGGGCTGCCAGGCCCAAATTCGAGGCTTTTCGTGGGCTGCTAGGCCGCTGAGTTAAACCATTTGACAAAGCCTTGTAAGATGGGCCTCCAACTAACCAATCATCGTTTTAACTTTGACAAGTTCAGGGTCTCAGTGAGAGTAACTGTCAAACGTTCGGCGGGTCATGCCAGGATTACCTGTATAGGAGTGGCTTACTTGATGAAGGCAGGTTAACCCGGGGTTTTAGGTGAATACACCAGGCTTCCAAGTCGTGGGTCGATACCCGGTTACAAGGGTCCTTTCAAACTCTTTGTTACTTTACACAAAGAGCCCTCAAGTAACTTTGTGAGCTGTGCTCAATGGGTGCCTATGTTTGAGTCGTGCTTGTAGCAACAAATCTCTCTTTGGCCCCTTAGGTGTGAAGCTCCCAAGCTGTATGATGGCATAATAGCCGGTTTAATGGACAAAACGAGTCATCGCTTTAGACAGAAGCCCCCTTGTAACCAAGAAATAGTGGAAGAACGGAAGAGGCCCTGCTTGTAGCAAGGATGTCGGTTTATTATATTGATCATAATATATACATTGTCATAATATGTACATAAGAAGAGCCTATAGCTCAAGTGTAGTAAGGCCGAAGGAGAGCTATGTTCCACGACCGCCGGGTCTCCTCCTCAGAAGTGCGTGAGTCTTCTCAAACGTCAATGAGGTAGTATGATCCGTTATGCAGATTCTTGCTCATCACAAAGGGTCCTTCCCAAGGTGGGGATAACTTGTGCATATCGGTCTGATCCTAGATGAGCCGGAGCACTAAGTCGCCTTCTTGAAAGGTTCTTGTTTTAACCCAGCGGTTGTGATAACGCTGCAGGTCTTGCTGGTAAACCATCGAACGAGCCAAAGCCATATCCCGCTTCTCATCTAACAGGTCCAGTGCTTCTTGACGTGCTTGCTCATTGTCCGCTTCAACATAATTTGCAACCCGAGGCGAGTCATGACGAACATCACTGGGGAGTACCGCCTCTGCTCCGTAAACCATGAAGCAAGGTGTATAACTTGTAGATTGGTTTGGGGTGATGTTTATGCTCCATAACACAGATGGTAGTTCTTCCACCCAGCAACCCGCGTCCACTTCAAGGGGACCATAAGCCGGGGCTTGATACCCTTTAGAATTTCCTGATTAGCTCGCTCAGCTTGACCATTGGATTGGGGATGGGCCACAGATGCTACATCAAGCCGGATGTGCTCTCGTTGACAAAAATCCTCCATCTCGCCTTTAGAGAGGTTCGTGCCATTGTCCGTGATAATGCTGTGTGGAAAACCGAAATGGAAGATCACCTTTTTAATGAATTGAACCGCCGTGGCTGCATCACACTTGCTTACTGGCTCAGCTCCAACCCATTTAGTGAACTTGTCGACCGCCACCAATAGGTGGTTCTTCTTATCCTTTGATCACTTGAAAGGCCCTACCATGTCAATCCCCCAAGTTGCAAATGGCCAGGTGATAGGAATCATCCGTAGCTCCTGAGCATGCACATGAGCTCGTCTTGAGAATTTTTGACAGCCATCGCACTGTCTGACCAAGTCCTCAGCATCAGCATGAGCTTTCAACCAATAGAAACCGTGACGAAAATCTTTGGCAACCAAGGATTTTGAACCAGCGTGATGACCACAGTCTCCTTCGTGGATCTCACGTAAAATCTCACGGCCTTCTTTAGGAGAAACACAGTGCTGGAACGCACCAGAAACACTGCAGTGGTGTAACTCGCCATTGTGAACAACCATGGACTTGGACCATCTGACTATGTGTATGGCCAAAATTTCATCATCTGGTAGCTCATCCCGGTTCATGTATGCCAAGTATGGAACCTCCAATCCGGAATGATATGTAAAGTGGCCACCAACTATGCCTCCGGATCAGGAATAGCGAGGTCTTCCTCTGTAGGTAATTGAACTGATGGGTTATGCAAGACATCCAAAAAGGTATTGGGTGGCACCGGTTTACGCTGATACCCCAGCAGGCTTAAAGCATCGGCTGCTTCGTTCTTGCACCGATCAATGTGCTCCACTTGATAACCCTTAAAGTGACCAGCCACAATATCCACCTCTCGTCGGTAAGCCGCCATGAGTGGATCCTTGGAATCCCAAGTACCTGAAACTTGCTGGGCTACGAAGTCTGAGTCTCCAAAACATCGTATACGGCTTAAGTTCATCTCCTTAGCCACTCAAAGACCATGGAGTAAAGTTTCATACTCAGCTGCATTGTTAGTACAAGGTAACATTAAGAGAAGAACATAATGAATTTTATCGCCTCGAGGGGAATTAAGGACAACTCCAGCCCCCAAGCCCTCCAACTGCCTGGACCTGTCAAAGTGTATAGTCTAGTATGTACTGTCCGGTTTGTCTTCTGGTGCCTGCAACTCGGTCCAGTCATTGATGAAATCCACAAGAGCCTGGGACTTGATGGATGTGCGAGGCATATACTTCAAACCGTGTGGCCCAAGTTCGATAGCCCACTTAGCAACCCGGCCAGTTGCCTCCCTGTTCTGGATTATATCCCCCAAGGGAGCAGAACTGACTACAGTGATGGGATGACCTTGAAAGTACTGTTTAAGCTTTCAACTTGCCATAAACACCCCATACACTAGCTTCTGCCAATGCAAATACCTTTGCTTTGACTCAATGAGCACTTTGCTGATATAGTAAACCGGCCTGTGAACCGGGTACTCCTTCCCAGCCTCCTTGCGCTCCACCACAATGGCAACACTGACAGCCCGGGCATTAGCAACCACATACAATAGTAGTGGCTCCTTATCAACGGGAGTAGCCAGAGCTGGCGGTTCAGCTAAATGTCGCTTCAAGTCCTCAAACACCGCATCAGCTGCATCACTCCAAACAAAATTGTCGATTTTCTTCAACATCTGATACAGAGGAATTGCCTTCTCTCCCAAACGGCTGATAAGCCGTCTCAAAGCCGCAATATGACCTGCTAGTCACTGAACATCATTGATACACGCCCGGTTTAGCCGAGGATGTAATTGCCTTGATCTTTTCTGGATTAGCCTCAATGCCTCTGTTAGACACCAGAAAGACCAAGAGCTTGCCCGCCGGAACACCAAAAACACACTTAGCCAGATTGAGCATCATTTTATAAACTCTCAGATTACCAAAGGTCTCTCGCAAATCAGATATGAGTGTCTCTGCTTTCCTGGACTTGACCACAATGTCGTCCACATAAGCATGAACATTGTGCCCAATCTGAGTATGAAGACAATTCTGCACGCGACGTTGATAAGTTGCTTGGGAACCCTTGAGCTCAAAGGGCATAGATACATAATAGAAGGCTCCAAAGGGAGTAATGAAAGTTGTCTTCTCCTGGTCCTTAACTGCCATCTTGATCTGATGATAACCAGAATAAGCATCCAAAAAACTCAAACGCTCACAACCCGCCGTAGCATCAATGATTTGATCAATACGAGGGAGGGCGAAGGGATCAGCTGGGAAAGCTTTATTCAAATCTGTGTAATCCACACACATACACCAAGTGCCATTTTTCTTAAGTACCAGCACCGGATTAGCCAACCACTCTAGGTGAAACACTTCGATGATAAAACCAGCAGCCAACAACCAGGCCACCTCTTCTCCAATGGCCTTGCATCATTCCTCGCTGAAGCGGCGAAGGAACTGTTTAACTGGTTTAAACTTGGGATCAATATTGAGAGTGTGCTCAACGAGTTCCCTCGGTACACCTGGCATGTTAGAAGGCTTGCATGCAAAAATGTCCCAGTTCTCACGGATGAACTCGATGAGCGTGCTTTCCTATTTCGGATCCAAATTTGTGCTGATACTAAACTGCTTGGATGAATCGCCAGGAACGAAATCAACAAGTTTAGTTTCATCAGCCGGTTTGAACTTCAGGGTCGGATCATGTTCTGTAGATGGCTTCTTCAGGGAAGTCATGTCTGCCGGATCAACATTGTCCTTATAGAACTTTAACTCCTCCGTTGCACAAACCGATTCTGCATATGCTGCATCACCTTCCTCACACTCTAGAGCAATCTTACGGCTGCCATGAACTGTAATGGTCCCTTTGTGACCCGGCATCTTAAGCTGCAGATAAACATAACACGGCCTTGCCATGAATTTAGCATAAACCTGTCAGGACCCCGACTCGATGTCACATCGATCTAGCCGGTAACACCTCATATCACTTTGCGGCCTCACGCACGGTATCCCCACGGGTGTCGCCTTACCTTTGCCCGGGACCGTTTGCGCCTTTTGGCTCACGTATATGATAGTGTCGCTAGCATCCATATGATAAGGAGCCCGGGCTGACATGACTAGTCGTAAACCCAAAGTGGCACAGACTTACAGGGACAGGCATCCATGACCCAGCTTCGAACGTGTCGGTCATCAGCAAGTGGGTCCGGGCTGTAGCACTGGGCTAGCAGGACTCCGGTAAACCGGGTTGTAGCGGGCTAACAGGACTCCGGTACTCAATGCGTGACATTTCCCCGAAGGGACAGACACAGAAATGAAGAAGGACACATGCCGGCCAGCCTAAGTGTTCCAGAGCAGTAGCAAGCTACCATGGCTCAGCGGTAACACTAGGAGACATGTCCCGGTAAGAGAGGCTACTAAAGATAAACAACTAGGTAGTCAGATCCCACACATACCAAGCATTTCAATCATACACACAATATGCTCGATATGTGCAAATACAACGAAGCATCACAACATGACTCTACGATACAAGTACTTTATTTAAGGCTCAGGGAGCCATACATAACATACACAAAGGAACGGGTCACACGACCCAGCATTCAAGTCATACAGTCATACAAACCAGCAGCGGAAGTAACTTGTTTGAGTACAGAAAACTAGTAAAATAAAAGAGGCTTGGAAAGCCTAACTATACTACGTGGTCCTTCACAAGCTCAGGGTCACCACCTGGGCCTTTAGCCTACTCGTTGATGTCAATGTCTACGTAGAACCCGTCAGAAGGGGTTGCAGCGTCTTCTGTAAAAATGTAAATTATAGCAACATGAGTACAAAGGTACTCAGCAAGACTTACATCAGATCCTACATACATGCATATTGTCAAGAAGGGTTGGTGGAGTTATTGCAGCAAGCCAGCTTTGACTCTTGGCTAAACTATCCTACGATACTTCAACTTGAAATGGTTTTGCGCACACGAGTCCGCTACTCACCACTTCAATACACTACCGAGGATCCGCCTCCGTCTTCCTATGGAAGAGCCATCCTCGGCACTCACACTTATCTTGAGGCTTTTAGTAGTTTCCATTTACTTGTCTATGAACTGTATAGGCAACCAAGTAGTCCTTTACCGCGGACGCGGCTATTCGAATAGGTTATGATAACCCTGCAGGGGTGTACTTCTTCATACACGCTCTCACCACTTACCGCCGTTTACACGACATGTACTCGGCAACCTTCAAGCGGAAGCCCAACGTGGGTGTCGGCCACGACCTACCTAATCACCTAAGCCTCCAGTCCAGGTTTATCCCTATCCAGGTTCCATCCGCAGGGAGTCCGGCCGAGGTTTCCCATACGGCCCCGAACGATGTGAACAGGGTTCCCGAGATACCTAACGGGTATTCGGTACACCGTGCCACGTACCTACCGCATCACAGCCCACCCCTACGGTCAGCGCTGTCCACGGCCTCCAGTAGGCTACAAACACCAGAAACTACTTGCAACTCCTGGACGGAGAACTAGGGTGAATAAGAAGCCGAGAGGGTCCATTGGTTTCGGGCCCAATGCATGGTAGTAGCTGATTCTTAAATCACACATACAGATCTCAGTGCTTAAGATCGGCTTCAATGAAACAACCCACCATGTACTCCTACATGGCCTCTCATCGATACCTTTACCAAATCGTGTTCACCACATCACTCTCATTACCGACATAATCATTTCACTCTAGCCCATCACCCAGATGAACCAGACCTGACACGACTCTAAGCATAGCAGGCATAGCAAGGTAGGAACAACACATACATATGGCTCAAACAACTCCTACACATGCTAGTGGGTTTCATCTAGTTACTGTGGCAATGACAGGTCATGCAGAGGAAATGGGTTCAACTACCGTAGCACACAACAGTTTGAAACGCGTTGTCTTAATGCAGTAAAAGAGAGCAGGAGCGAGAACATGGGATTGTATCGATATGATCAAATGGTTGGTTGCTTGCCTGATGGTTCGATGCACTGATACGGTTCTTCGTTAGGGTAATCACGGTACTCCTCGGAGGCAGAACCTGTCGCAAAGGACACCGATACACAACCATCACCAAACAATGTGCAACAATATGATGCATGCATGAAACATGGCAATATGAGTGTGTTGGGCTAATGCAACTAAAACCAGAAGGGTCTGAACCAATTTGAATCAAAGATTCAAATTTCAAACTCAAGCATGGCCTTTTAAAGTGCTTTTCCTTGTTCTGCTTTAAACACCAATTTAACTTGTTTGATCATGCATGAAAATAATACAGATGGATAGATTGGATTTTTCTGATCATTTTTCATATATAATTTGTCTGATTTGGAGTTACAGAATAAAAGTTATGAATTTTTGAAGTTTAAATAATATTTTGGAATTTCCTGATTTAATTAAATCCAGAAATATATATATTGCGCCAGCATGACGTCAGCATGACGTCAGTGGTCAACTGCGGCTGGCTGGGGTCAAACCTGACGTGTGGGGTCCACACGTCAGTGACAGGGGGGTTTAACAGGGTTAATTTAATCCTAGTTAGGAGTTAGTGGCGCTGGGGCCCACTGGTCAGTGTCAGGGGGGTTAACTAACAGTGATTAGCGCTAATCTAACCACCTGGCCGACGGGGCCCACGCGTCAGTGACCCTGGGGGGGTCAAACCCCAGGTCGAACAGGTCAAACCCACCGGCGACATGACGCCGGCGAGGCCCGAGACGGCGGCGCGATACGGAAACGCGCTACAGGGCACGGGCGAGGCCGTGCTTGGGCTCGTTGGAGAGCCCTTGCTCCCGCGCGTCGAACGGTGGTGGTGGCCGTGCCTGTGGTGGCCGGTACCGACGACGGCGAGCTCGTGAGCGGTGGCCGGAGTTCGGGTGCGGTCGGGATCGGCGCTGCTGCTCGCAGGCGAGGGAGCTGAGGCGCTGGAGGGGCTCTACGGGTCGCGGCAAGCACAACGGGTGCACGCCCGTGACCAAATGGTCACCGGGGCTTCGCCGGCGACGAGCCCGTGCGGCGGAGCGTCTCGGCTCCGGTAGAGGGGCGGCTAGAGCTCGAAATCGAACATGGGGTTAGGGGGAAACGAAGCAGGGGCTCACGGGGATCATGCAGGGATGGTCAGCGAGCTCGGGGAAGCACGAACGGCGGCGAATCGACGGCGACCATCGGCGGCGGTCGAGGACGAAGACGATGGCGTGGAGGCGATGCAGAGCTTCCCGAGGGGCTTGGCTTGGTGGGGAGGAAGAGGGGGTCGCGGCGGAGCTCCTGAGCTCAGCGGAGGGGCGAGGGGTGGCCGGTGGCGGCTGCTATGGCGAACGGCGGCGATGGTGGCGTTCGGACACGGGAGAGGGAGAGCGAGGGAGAGGAGGGGAAGAACTGAGGGAGAGTGAGAGAGAGCAGGGGGAGGGCGTGGCGTCGTTCCAGGCCATCCAGACGAGGAGGGGAGGGGCAGGCAGGCAGGCGAGCTGGTGGCGTGGCGCGGTGGCGCGCGCGCGCGCCGGGCACACTCCCCTCCCTCTGTCGAGGACGAAGACGACAGAGGAGGGAGGCGGGCTGGGCCACCTGCTGGCTGGGCCGGCCAGCTGGCTGGGCCGGACAGGGAGGAGCCCAGGTAAGCTCCTCCTTTTATTTATTTTTGTTTTTCTAATTTTTGACATTTGTTTTGATTTAAATAAAATATTAAATCATTTTATAACCTTATGCCAATTTTTGCAGGAGCTAGATATATTATTCCAGAGCTCCCCAACAGGTGGCATAATTTTTGGACATATATTAATATATATAACTAATATATTTCCAATGCAAATAATTATGCATTAATTCCAAATGCCCAAAATAAATACTTATGAGCTCTTAAAAATATTGGTTTGATTTTTATCTCTGTCCAATATTTTCAGAGAGCAACATGAGCATTTTCTTGGACCTTTTTGGAGAAATTTTTATTTGGGTCATTTTCAGAAATGATTCTGAGGGTTTCACAAATCCCCATTTCAAGTTTCTGATGAAAGAGTAAACATGATGCAACACTCTAATGCATGACTAGCTAGGGTGTGACAACTCACCCCCACTCAAAAGAATCTCGTCCCGAGATTTGGGTTCCTCCGGGAAGAAGGCGGGATACTCGAGTCGAAGACGATCCTCCCTTTCCCAAGTTGCTTCATCCTCAGAATGGTGCGACCATTGTACTTTGAGAAACTTGATATTATGACGTCGAGTGGTACGCTCGGCCTGATCGAGGATACGAATGGGGTACTCTCGATATGTAAGATTATCTTGGAGATCAAGCGTTTCGTGGTTCACTCCACGGATAGGATCCGAGAAGCAACGCCTGAGTTGAGAAACGTGGAAGACATCGTGGACTCTGGAGAGGTGCGGAGGTAGTTCCAACTGGTAGGCAACTTCTCCACGTTTGGCGAGAATGCGAAAAGGTCCAATGTAACGAGGAGCCAATTTGCCTTTGATACCGAAACGATGGGTTCCCTTCAGAGGGGTGACCCGAAGATAAGCCTTCTCATCAACCTCGAAAGTCATAGCCTTATGTTTTCGGTCATATTGACTCTTTTGACGAGATTGGGCTGTTTTCAACTTTTCACGAACGATACGAACTTGCTCTTGTGCTTCCTGAATCATATCCGGGCCAAAGAATTGTCTTTCCCCGGTCTCTGACCAGTTAAGGGGTGTTCGACACCGTCGTCCATAGAGAACTTCAAAAGGGGCTTTACCCAAGCTAGATTGATAGCTGTTGTTGTAAGCGAATTCGGCAAATGGAAGGCACTTCTCCCAGTCCATTCGAATGAGATAACAGAGGCTCTAAGCATGTCTTCTAGAATCTGGTTGACACGTTCCACTTGACCACTCGACTGAGGGTGGAAGGCGGTGCTAAAGGAGAGACGGGTCCCCATAGCATTTTGGAAGCTTTCCCAAAATCGAGAGGTGAAAAGACTTCCTCGATCCGAGTTAATTTCCAAAGGAACACCATGGAGGGACACTATTCGGGAGATGTATAAGTCTGCCAGCTGACTAGCGGTTATACTCTCACGAACAGGTAAGAAATGGGCTACTTTGGAAAGACGATCGACAACGACGAAGATATCATTATTCCCTCTCTTGGTTCTGGGAAAACCGGTAATGAAATCCATACCAATTTTATCCCATTTCCATTCAGGAATAGCTAAGGGTTGAAGGGTGCCAGCAGGCCGTTGATGCTCTGCTTTTACACGACGACAGACGTCGCAATTAGCAATATACTGAGCAATTTCTCTCTTCATCCTAGTCCACCAGAATCTCTGGCGTAGGTCCTGATACATCTTAGTACTACCGGGATGAATGGAGAGAGGAGATTCATGAGCTTCCTTAAGGATCAATCGTCTCAGGTTTCGCACTTTGGGAACCACTAGTCGATTCCCGAAGTATACGACCCCTTGATCATTAGTGCAGAAGCAATTCGCAATTCCTTTCTGGATGTTTCTCTTTATGCGGGAAATTCCCGGATCTACCTTCTGTGCTTTGATAATCTGATCCGTAAGGGTAGGTTTTGCCACCAAGGTGGAAAGAAAACCTTGAGGAACAATGTGAAGGTTAAGCTTCCGAAATTCCTCATGGAGAAGCGGTTGACTTTGTTGTAACATCAGGTTGTTACAATAAGATTTACGACTTAGCGCATCAGCCATGACGTTGGCTTTCCCTGGGGTGTAGGTTATTCCTAAGTCGAAGTCTGTGATCAACTCAACCCAACGTCTTTGCCTGAGATTCAGATCCGGTTGGGTGAAAATGTACTTCAGACTTTGGTGATCAGTGAATATTTCGCAACGGTTACCGAGGAGGTAATGTCGCCAGGTCTTAAGTGCATAGACTACGGCTGCAAGCTCTAGGTCATGAGTAGGATAATTCTCCTCATGTGGGTGCAATTGCCGTGAAGCATAAGCAATTACGTGTCGATCTTGCATGAGAATGCAACCTAGTCCTTGTCGCGAGGCGTCGCAGTAGATAACAAAGTCCTTGGAGAAGTCTGGCGGTACCAATACGGGAGCAGAGGTCAGGCGTCTTTTCAGTTCCTGAAAGCTGTGCTCACATTGTGGAGTCCATTCGAACTTCTTATCTTTCTTGAGGAGTTCGGTTAGAGGTTTGGCAACTTTGGAGAAGTTCTCGACAAAGCGACGACAATAGCTCGCTAAGCCCAGAAAACTCCGAACTTGCTTGACCGATTCAGGTGGAGTCCAATTAAGGACGGCTTGAACTCGCTCAGGGTTAACAGCAATACCTTTACCAGATATTACATGACCCAGATAGGTCACTTCTGACAACCAGAATTCACATTTAGAAAATTTGGCATAAAGGCGATGCTCTCGAAGTTTCTTCAACACTAGCCTTAGATGTTCGGCATGTTCTTCCTCGTTCTTGGAGTAGATGAGTATATCATCGAGGTAAACAACGACGAATTTATCCAAATACTCCATGAAGATTGAGTTCATTAACCGAGAAAAGGTGGCTGGAGCGTTGGTTAAACCGAAGGACATGATGGTGTACTCGTATTGGCCATAACGAGTAACAAAGGCCGTTTTAGGAATGTCCCCGTTTCTGATTTTGATTTGATGGTAGCCC
This sequence comes from Triticum dicoccoides, assembly GCF_002162155.2. Lineage (NCBI taxonomy): Eukaryota > Viridiplantae > Streptophyta > Magnoliopsida > Poales > Poaceae > Triticum > Triticum dicoccoides. The sequence goes on along the minus strand of NC_041387.1, from coordinate 231,478,277 downwards.
AACCTCAAATCCATCTTGGAGAAGACTGAGGATCTAGCGAGCTGATCATAAAGGTCGTTGATCCTGGGGAGCGGATATTTGTTCTTGATTGTGACCAAATTGACAGGTCGGTAATCTACAACCATCCGGTCCGTACCATCCTTCTTCTTGACGAATAGGACGGGGCAAGCCCACGGAGATGAACTAGGGCGGATGAAACCCTTTTTCAAGGACTCATCGAGTTGTTTCTTAAGCTCGCTAGTTCTAGTGGTGCCATCTTATAAGGTCTTCTAGCAATCGGAACGGTTCCTGGGATGAGGTCTATTACGAACTCAACATCCCTGTCAGGTGGAACACCTGGCAATTCCTCTGGGAAGACATCCGGGAAGTCACGGACTACCGGCACATCCTCAAGGTCTGGCAAAGGGCTGGCGTTAAGAGAATATAATTGTCGCTTGGCTATTCGGGTTAAGACATTGACTATCTTGCCCGAAGGGTGAGTGAGTTGAACAGTCCTAGAGAAGCAATCAATTTGGGCATGATGAGCCGACATCCAGTCCATACCCAGAATGATATTAATATCTGAAGATTTAAGGGCTATCAAAGACGCGAGGAAAACAAGTCTGTCGACTTGGATTTCATTTCCATGGCTTACTCTAGAAGTTTGCCATTTGGATCCCGGAGTTTGAATTACCATAGAGGTTGGCATATCACCGAATGCGACGTTATGCAAACGAGCATAATTTTCGGATATAAAAGAATGAGAGGCTCCTGTATCGAAAAGAACAGATGCCGGGTGGCAATTAACAAGAAGCGTACCGAGAACGACGTTGGGATCCTCTTGAGCTTCTTCGGCAGAGATACAGTTGACATGGCCACGTGAGGCGGTGACCGGCTTGGCGTGGAATACTTTTCCTGTTGGCTTGCCACGGCCAACAGCTTTAGCAGACTGGTTGGGGTTGGTCTGGGGACACTCACGCATATAGTGGCCAGATTCCCCACACTTGAAACAAGTCACGGAACTGGTACGTGGAGGAGCATTATTGGTTGGACCCCCATAGGGCTTGGCTGGAACAGACTGTTGAACAGGGCGAGGCGCCTGGAAAGATGGCCTCGGTGTGAACCTGGGTGGTAGGGCGGTGTTGGGCACCCACACGCGGCGCTTCTGAGGACCAGCACCGGACGAGGAACCCATGTCACGGCCATGCTTGCATGTTGCGTCATAGTCAGTCTGACCAGTTTCAGCACTGATGGCTTTGTTGACAAGTTTCTGAAAAGATGTGCACTCATGCAGACGGAGGTCACGGCGAAGCTCAGGACTAAGGCCCTTACGGAACCTTGCTTGCTTCTTGGCGTCAGTAGAAACTTCCTCGGTTGCATATCGTGCGAGGTTACCAAACTCCCTGCTGTAAGCATCCACAGAAAGTCGGCCCTGAGTGAAACTGCAAAATTCCTCACGTTTACGGTCCATGAGACCCTCCGGAATGTGATGTTCACGGAAAGCCTCGCTGAATTCAGCCCAAGTAGTGACATGGCCCGCTGGGCGCATAGCTCCATAATTCTCCCACCATAGACTGGCGGGGCCTTCAAGATGATATGCAGCAAAGGTGACCTTGTCAGCCTCTACTACCAGCGCGGAACGCAGTTTGTGAGAGATACTACGAAGCCAGTCATCAGCGTCGAGAGGCTCGACGGAGTGGTGGAACGTGGGTGGATGTAATTTGATGAAATCACTGAGTGACACCATGTTAGTCCTCTGATGGTGTGCTGTGTTCTGTTCAATACGCTCCAACAAACGGTTGGTCTCCCGCTTGTTTCTCTCAGCTTCCATCATAACCTCGGCTAGGGAAGGAGGATGAGGCAGATTTGCATCCCTGACTTCACTGCCTTCGGCCTGCTCTTGCGGAGCAGGGTTAGTGCGCGTGTTGACCATCCTAGGTAAACAAGACAATAATTTAGTCAGAATGATAAATTCCGACATAGGATACCAAATGTAAAGGATAACTCGAAATGCAAGATGATCATCCGTATGACATGGTAGATACAGAAACTGCTTCTTTATTCCATCATCATACACACCATACAGGGTTTAGTACAAGACCAAACAAAGTACTATTACGGTGAAAAGAGGATTACATCTCATCGGAGGCATTCCAAGCTCCTATACATTATCTTCTACTCCTCCGGAAAGAGTACAAACTAGGTCATATCCCACGGTCACGCGGGACGATAGACGACACAGCTAGTGCAAACTAGTGATACTACCACTAGCTCAGACCGATCCGTAGTAGTCCTCGTAGAAGTCACCTCCATAGCCTGGAAGCTCAACATGATCATCCGAAAACAGACGATCTCGCGGAGCTTGTGGACCATAGGGGCTAGGATGAGGCCTTGGACCAACAGACGGTGGCCTGCGGGGACCGTGAGGTGGGGTGATGCCTCCTACATCACGCCAACCCATCACGTCTGGCAGAGCAGATCTCACAGGATAGAGATCGCGCATATCTGAATATCCAGCTTGCACCGCCGGTGCGAACCGAGTCAATGTGGCCCAGTGGTCAGCACGGGTATTGAAGAGCTCTAACCTCAAGGCCTGATTTTCACGGTCCTTATCCTCGAGCATCTCAGCAATGGTGCGAGTCCGTGAATCCTCCTGAGTGGGGTCAGCATAGATAGCCTGGAGATACCCTTGTGCTCCCGGAAGTGATCCTGGCATATACCGGAAATCAGAGTCCCGAAATAGTCCAGATCTGACTCGCATGATGGTCATCATAGAGTAGGCGGCGTCCTGCACAGCCATCTCAATAGTAACCCCGAGTCCATAGGAGCAGTGAAGGGGCTCGGTGGACCCAGGATAAGATGGAAATATCCTGACAGTGCAGAGATACTGGCTTTGATTAAAGTCTCGGAATTGCTCTTCAACCGTGTACTCAGGATACCAGCGGTATCCAGCCTCAGTCATTACCCTGACCAACTTGGCAGTATGGCCGGGTACATCTAGGCATCGAGTCAGGCGAACCACTTGATTGAGGTCGCGAGTGGCCATCTGAAAGCACAATCATAATGCAAAGGCATTAGAATTTCTAGCAAAATTTCGGCAGCATAACAGCTGTAAATGCTCAAGAAGGATTTTGAGACATTTGACAAAGGATTTCATACACACTCAACATCATCATATCAAATTCTGAGTCCATCCTAGCAACATAATATGTTAGAAGAACTGAACTAGGCTTGTATCCATCATACCTATAAGGTACTACTGATTAGTAACACGTGATCCTGATAGAGAGAATAGATCCTAATTCCTTAACCCCCGGTGGAAGAATGGACTGACTCAGATCAGAATGTCATAAGATAAAGGAGTAAAAAGAGCCTTACGTTCCAACCCACAAACAATTCCCCTACATATAACTAAAGAATTTCTAGACTCAACATCGACCAGTTTGGCTTGGAGAACCTACAGGCAGTCCGGCTCTGATGCCAACGCTGTCAGGACCCCGACTCGATGTCACATCGATCTAGCCGGTAACACCTCATATCACTTTGCGGCCTCACGCACGGTATCCCCACGGGTGTCGCCTTACCTTTGCCCGGGACCGTTTGCGCCTTTTGGCTCACGTATATGATAGTGTCGCTAGCATCCATGTGATAAGGAGCCCGGGCTGACATGACTAGTCGTAAACCCAAAGTGGCACAGACTTACAGGGACAGGCATCCATGACCCAGCTTCGAACGTGTCGGTCATCAGCAAGTGGGTCCGGGCTGTAGCACTGGGCTAGCAGGACTCCGGTAAACCGGGCTGTAGCGGGCTAACAGGACTCCGGTACTCAATGCGTGACATTTCCCCGAAGGGACAGACACAGGAACGAAGAAGGACACATGCCGGCCAGCCTAAGTGTTCCAGAGCAGTAGCAAGCTACCATGGCTCAGCGGTAACACTAGGAGACATTTCCCGGTAAGAGAGGCTACTAAAGATAAACAACTAGGTAGTCAGATCCCACACATACCAAGCATTTCAATCATACATACAATATGCTCGATATGTGCAAATACAACGAAGCATCACAACATGACTCTACGATACAAGTACTTTATTTAAGGCTCAGGGAGCCATACATAACATACACGAAGGAACGGGTCACACGACCCAGCATTCAAGTCATACAGTCATACAAACCAGCAGCGGAAGTAACTTGTCTGAGTACAGACAACTAGTAAAATAAAAGAGGCTTGGAAAGCCTAACTATACTACGTGGTCCTTCACAAGCTCAGGGTCACCACCTGGGCCTTTAGCCTACTCGTTGATGTCAACGTCTACGTAGAACCCATCAGAAGGGGTTGCAGCGTCTTCTGTAAAAATGTAAATTATAGCAACATGAGTACAAAGGTACTCAGCAAGACTTACATCAGATCCTACATACATGCATATTGTCAAGAAGGGTTGGTGGAGTTATTGCAGCAAGCCAGCTTTGACTCTTGGCTAGACTATCCTACGATACTTCAACTTGAAATGGTTTTGCGCACACGAGTCCACTACTCACCACTTCAATACACTACCGAGGATCCGCCTCCGTCTTCCTACGGAAGAGCCATCCTCGGCACTCACACTTATCTTGAGGCTTTTAGTAGTTTCCATTTACTTGTCTATGAACTGTATAGGCAACCAAGTAGTCCTTTACCGCGGACGCGGCTATTCGAATAGGTTATGATAACCCTGCAGGGGTGTACTTCTTCATACACGCTCTCACCACTTACCGCCGTTTACACGACATGTACTCGGCAACCTTCAAGTGGAAGCCCAACGTGGGTGTCGGCCACGACCTACCTAATCACCTAAGCCTCTAGTCCAGGTTTATCGCCTATCCAGGTTCCATCCGCAGGGAGTCCGGCCGAGGTTTCCCATACGGCCCCGAGCGATGTGAACAGGGTTCCCGAGATACCTAACGGGTATTCGGTACACCGTGCCACGTACCTACCGCATCACAGCCCACCCCTACGGTCAGCGCTGTCCACGGCCTCCAGTAGGCTACAAACACCAGAAACTACTTGCAACTCCTGGACGGAGAACTAGGGTGAATAAGATGCCGAGAGGGTCCATTGGTTTCGGGCCCAATGCATGGTAGTAGCTGATTCTTAAATCACACATACATATCTCAGTGCTTAAGGTCGGCTTCAATGAAACAACCCACCATGTACTCCTACATGGCCTCTCATCGATACCTTTACCAAATCGTGTTCACCACATCACTCTCATTACCGACATAATCATTTCACTCTAGCCCATCACCCAGATGAACCAGACCTGACACGACTCTAAGCATAGCAGGCATAGCAAGGTAGGAACAACACATACATATGGCTCAAACAACTCCTACACATGCTAGTGGGTTTCATCTAGTTACTGTGGCAATGACAGGTCATGTAGAGGAAATGGGTTCAACTACCGTAGCACACAGCAGTTTGAAACGCGTTGTCTTAATGCAGTAAAAGAGAGCAGGAGCGAGAACATGGGATTGTATCGATATGATCAAATGGTTGGTTGCTTGCCTGATGGTTCGATGCACTGATACGGTTCTTCGTTAGGGTAATCACGGTACTCCTCGGAGGCAGAACCTGTCGCAAAGGACACCGATACACAACCATCACCAAACAATGTGCAACAATATGATGCATGCATGAAACATGGCAATATGAGTGTGTTGGGCTAATGCAACTAAAACCAGAAGGGTTTGAACCAATTTGAATCAAAGATTCAAATTTCAAATTCAAGCATGGCCTTTTAAAGTGCTTTTCCTTGTTCTTCTTTAAACACCAATTTAACTTGTTTGATCATGCATGAAAATAGTACAGATGGATAGATTGGATTTTTCTGATCATTTTTCATATATAATTTGTCTGATTTGGAGTTACAGAATAGAAGTTATGAATTTTTGAAGTTTAAATAATATTCTGGAATTTCCTGATTTAATTAAATCCAGAAATATATATATTGCGCCAGCATGACGTCAGCATGACGTCAGTGGTCAACTGCGGCTGGCTGGGGTCAAACCTGACGTGTGGGGTCCACACGTCAGTGACAGGGGGGGTTTAACAGGGTTAATTTAATCCTAGTTAGGAGTTAGTGGCGCTGGGGCCCACTGGTCAGTGTCAGGGGGGTTAACTAACAGTGATTAGCGCTAATCTAACCACCTGGCCGACGGGGCCCACGCGTCAGTGACCCTGGGGGGGGGGGGTCAAACCCCTGGTTGAACAGGTCAAACCCACCGGCGACATGACGCCGGCGAGGCCCGAGACGGCGGCGCGATACGGAAACGCGCTACAGGGCATGGGCGAGGCCGTGCTTGGGCTCGTTGGAGAGCCCTTGCTCCCGCGCGTCGAACGGTGGTGGTGGCCGTGCCTGTGGTGGCCGGTACCGACGACGGCGAGCTCGTGAGCGGCGGCCGGAGTTCGGGTGCGGTCGGGATCGGCGCTGCTGCTTGCAGGCGAGGGAGCTGAGGCGCTGGAGGGGCTCTACGGGTCGCGGCAAGCACAACGGGTGCACGCCCGTGACCAAATGGTCACCGGGGCTTCGCCGGCGATGAGCCCGTGCGGCGGAGCGTCTCGGCTCCGGTAGAGGGGCGGCTAGAGCTCGAAATCGAACATGGGGTTAGGGGGAAACGAAGCAGGTGCTCACGGGGATCATGCAGGGAGGGTCAGCGAGCTCGGGGAAGCACGAACGGCGGCGAATCGACGGCGACCATCGGCGGCGGTCGAGGACGAAGACGATGGCGTGGAGGCGATGCAGAGCTTCCCGAGGGGCTTGGCTTGGTGGGGAGGAAGAGGGGGTCGCGGCGGAGCTCCTGAGCTCAGCGGAGGGGCGAGGGGTGGCCGGTGGCGGCTGCTATGGCGAACGGCGGCGATGGTGGCGTTCAGACACGGGAGAGGGAGAGCGAGGGAGAGGAGGGGAAGAACCGAGGGAGAGTGAGAGAGAGTAGGGGGAGGGCGTGGCGTCGTTCCAGGCCATCCAGACAAGGAGGGGAGGGGCAGGCAGGCAGGCGAGCTGGTGGCGTGGCGCGGTGGCGCGCGCCCGCGCCGGGCACACTCCCCTCCCTCTATCGAGGACGAAGACGACAGAGGAGGGAGGCGGGCTGGGCCGCCTGCTGGCTGGGCCGGACAGGGAGGAGCCCAGGTAAGCTCCTCCTTTTATTTATTTTTGTTTTTCTAATTTCTGACATTTGTTTTGATTTAAATAAAATATTAAATCATTTTATAACCTTATGCCAATTTTTGCAGGAGCTAGATATATTATTCCAGAGCTCCCCAACAGGTGGCATAATTTTTGGACATATATTAATATATATAACTAATATATTTCCAATGCAAATATTTATGCATTAATTCCAAATGCCCAAAATAAATACTTATGAGCTCTTAAAAATATTGGTTTGATTTTTATCTCTGTCCAATATTTTCAGAGAGCAACATGAGCATTTTCTTGGACCTTTTTGGAGAAATTTTTATTTGGGTCATTTTCAGAAATGATTCTGAGGGTTTCACAAATACCCATTTCAAGTTTCTGATGAAAGAGTAAACATGATGCAACACTCTAATGCATGACTAGCTAGGGTGTGACAAAACCGGCCACCCGAATAAAGCATGGTACGGACTTCTGATTTTGACCACTTCAAAGGTCAGTGTCTCAGACCTTGAATCATGATGATCTCCAAAAACCACTTCCAGAGCAATCTTACCAACTGGGTAAGCAGATTTACCAGGCACCACTCCGTGGAAAACGGTGTTTAACGGTCTAAGATTCTTATCTGTCAAACCCATACGCTGGAAGGTTTCATAGTACAAGATATTGATATTGCTCCCTCCGTCCATGAGTACCTTGGTAAACTTATAACCTCCCACCTGAGGTGCAACCACCAAAGCTAGGTGACACGGATTGTCAACCCGGGGTGGGTGATCCTCCCTGCTCTAGACAATAGGCTGCTCAGACTAGCGTAGATAATGGGGCACCGCCGGTTCAACAGAGTTCACTGCCCTTTTATGGAGCTTCTGATCGCGCTTGCACAAGCTAGTAGTGAAGACATGATACTGTCCATCGTTTAACTGCTTTGGGTTGCTCTGATAACCCGACTGCTGTTGATTCCCCTGATTACCTTGATGATTACCACCTTGGTTGTTCTGATTGCCCTGATTATTCTGAAACCCTCAGCTTGAACCGCCACCACCGTAACCCGGCCCATGGAATCCTGGACCAGAACCGCCAGGTGGACCCTGATCATACCGGAAAAGATCAGAGTTTTTGAATTCCCTCATGATGTGGCAATCCTTCCAAAGGTGTGTGGCCGGGGCCTCCTTTGTTCCGTGCTTTGGGAAGGGCTGGTTTAACAGGCGTTCCAGATTCATTCCTCCACCGCGCTGGGGAGGTTTACCCCTACGACGCTGCATATTACCCTGCACATTGGTGTTAGCCACAAAATTGGAATTGTCCGCTTTACGCTTACCATTGTTTCCATGGCCTTCCTGATTATGCTGCCCCTTTGAACCGGCATTCTTCTTTCCCTTCTCCCGTTTCTCTTCATCAGAATCAGGGTCTTTGGTATTATCAGAATCAGCATACTTAACCAGAGCCGCCATAAGTGTTCCCATATCATTGCAATGAGGCTTGAGCCGTCCCAACTTCATTTTCAATGACTTAAACCGGCAATTACGCTCCAATGTTACGATCGCTGTGTCAGCTTTAATGTAGTCCGATGAATGCAAAACTTCTGAAACCCGGCGTACCCAATGAGTCGTTGACTCGTTCTCTCCTTGGACACAGGCATCTAGATCCACAATGGACATAGGTTGTTTGCACGTATCTTTAAATTTTGCAATGAATTTGGCCTTCAACTCCTCTCATGAATTAATCGAGTTAGCAGGCCGGCTCTTCAGCCACGTGCGAGTCGTTCCTTCTATCATCATGGTGAAGTATTTTGCACACGCTGCTTCATCCACATCCAGCATCTCTATTGCCATCTCATAACTCTCCACCCACGCCTCGGGGGGCTGATCAGCGGTATAGTTAGGCATCTTGCGTGGACCTTTGAAATGTTTGGGCAACCGCACATTCTGGAGAGCCGGGATGAGACACGGTACTCCCCAGGAGCTGAAGGCAAGCCCGGTCCCTCGTTCTACTGACGCTACTGGCTGAACTGAGGCGGGTTGATGATGACTCGCGTACTGTGCCGCTAAAGTGGCCTCCCTTCATGCTCTGCCATTATCTACCACGTCCTGAGCATTCCGACCGCCGTTTTCCAGATTAGCCCCTCGAGGCGCATCACGATGCCGTGCGCTGCTTGACACGACCGGCTCATCCATGTGCCTGCTATAACTCTTGCTCGGACAGGGGGTTGAATGTATTCTGTCTCGGCTGTAGGAATAAGCCTGGTGCTGAACAACAGTGGTTTGAAGAAGATCCTTGACTCGCCGAGTCTCGATCACCACTAAGGAATCACCCTCCATTGGAATAGCCGCCAAACGTGACGCTGCTGCGATCATGTTGTCCAAAGGACTGGAAAAGTGACCCGGCGGCGTTGTGACATACTGTGGCGGGTTGTCCGTCCATAGAGGCGGGTCCATCGCCCGTGGCTGATCCAGCGCTGCCCCCGGTGCCTCGGTCCGATTTACTCCTGCCGGATTGCAAAGCCCATCTCCTGGTGTACTGAAGAGATTCAGACCCTCGTAAATTTGCGGCAGTCGAGACCGGTACTTCTTTCTCATAAATTCGTTTGATGCGTTCTGATCCAACGTAAGCCGATAATTCTACACTTGGATTTCTTGTGATCGGGCATCTAAAGCGGCCCGTTCTTCCTTCATCATGGCCTCCTCAGCCGCCAAGTCCGCCTTGGCCTGAACTATCTGACAATTTAACTTTGCAACATCCGCATTGTGCTGAACCTGAGTGTCCGGAGTTACCGTTGTGGTCAACAGTGCCGTCCAAGCATCCAGTAAACCGGCAAGAACTTGAGCCGGCTGGCGCACCGGGCCTCCTGCCACGGCTACCGATCCGGAGACCATTGCTGCTGTAGATGAAGATTGCACAGTGGGCTGCCTACCAGCCTTGAAGATCGCGACCCGGTTTGGCGTTTCAAGGGGACCCGGAATACTGTCACCATCGGAGTATCCCTCGAACCGGCCATCATGCAATTGGTATAGCGACTCGGTTTTGCTAGTGGACGATTCACCATCTGAGTAGACAGCCGTCTCACCGTCGGACACCGGTTCGGATTCCGCGGCATGGATGAATCCTACGAACGCACGTTTCATGGCAGGCTAAACCCGGACAGGACTCACACGCTAAGCCGTCTCGATGAGGTCGTTGAAGATGTCCGACTCAGGGCCCGGTTCGCCAATCTTGCCAATGAAAACGTGAATTCCGCCAAAGGGGACCCGGTACCCATACTCGATTGAGCCGGCCTCAGGGCCCCAGCCTGCGTCGTCGATGTAGAGCTTGCCGCGACGACTCTTGGTCATCCGGCCGACCACGTACCCCTTGAGTCCTTCAAAGATGCCCTTCAAGAACTAGAAACCATCATGCGATAGCCCCACAGTGGGCGCCAACTATCGTGGAAATATCACGTCGATGTCCTAGCAGAAGGACTTAGTCATGGAGCCATCACAATGAGGTTAGCCTGAAGGGGTTAAACCGGACAAGGGACACGAGAGTTATACTAGTTTGGCCCCTTCGATGAAGGTAAAAGCCTACGTCTAGTTTGTGATGGGATTATTGGGGTTTCGATGACCAGGGAGCAAATACGCTAGCCTGGGTCTGGAGTTGTTGTGTGTTGTTCCTGAACCGCTGCCAGGTCGTCCCTTTATATACACAGGTCGACGCCCAGCCGGTTTACAGAGTTCCGAGGCCGACTCATACAAGTGTTCGTCTCGGTCTCTCCATTTCCCTAGCTTACAATACAAGTAAACAACTATGGAGGTTTACCGCTATGGGCACTAATCGCCTTTGGGCTTGGGCCTCTAAGCTTCATCAGTAAAGCGCCATCTTCTTGTCTTCATGGACTTCAGTATGGTTGAGCGTGAACCGGCCCCTCCTAGGCGGTTTATACTCAATAGTTATATCCTCAACAGCAGAGGTAGAAGCTCGCATCCTTTCTTCCACGGCACTGATGCATGTCTTCAGCCACCACCACCTTCGTGACCCTAACGCCAATCTTGATGAGTCGCTGGAGCCTGTGCATAGTGAGCACTTCGCCGCTGCTGCTGAACCTGTGAAGAGCCAGATGGAGGCCTTGCTGGGGAAGTTTCGCGCCTTCGCTGCTGTGCCCACGGCATGTGGTGTTGCTGATCCTTCGGACCCGAGTGCCGCCACCATAGGGGTGGAGTCCCTGGCGGGCGACGACGATGTCCAAGGGTGACGGCTTCTTTCCTGCTTAATTCCTGCAACATGCACCTTGCCTCATGGAGGCTTTTAAACATGCATCTAGTAATGTGAAGACAATTATGGTTTGTAATATTTGCTCCGGGATTTGCTTTGAGATTTTGTGGTTCCTACCTATTTGATTTATGTTTTACGTCGGCAGAGCCCAGCCCCACGCATACCTCAGCCGCCGTTGGCCCCGACCGGATCACCAGGACGGGACCAAGGAGTGAGGAGCTACGTGACAAGTTAGGCTCCTGAGTCCCGATGCTCAAGAGTCCCCCTTGAGGCGCAAACAATACGTTGGCAGAGCCCGGCCCCGCGCATACCTCAACCGCTGTTAGCCCTGACCGGATCACCGGGACGGTACCAAGGAGTGAGGGCCTACGGGACCAGTTAGGCTCTTGAGTCACGATGCTCAGGAGTCCCCCTTGACGTTCAAACGATCTTCATACCTTGGCTCCGCTCGGGGAGGGGCGCGCGATGACCAGGTCCGGAGGGCCTGGCTGGGTGGCGCATGCTCGGGCATCACCCGGGCGCAGCCCCCGTGCCCAGGTACCTCGCGCGGCGCTCCCGAGGGGAGGTGTTGCGATGAGGCTAGACATTGAGCTCTGGGCTCCCTGAGGTTGATACAGCAGTGGGGCTGCCCTCAGTTGTTTATCACCAGCGCAGAGCATAGCGCTTCCTTATGTGTACGGGAATAGCCGCTCCTCGGCAGTGTCGTCAGCCAGCACAGAGAATGGTGCTTCCACTGGTACGTGGGAGGGGGCCCCCCTCTGAGGAGAGCCCCCGGGGCGTGTGCAACCCCGCCCTAACACGTGGCTTGCACGGCAGGGATAGACGAGGTGTATCTAGGCACTCGTGAGCCAGTGTGGGACTCACGAGGCCCTACCTCAAGGCGGGTTGCACCTGATCTTGGATCTTTGACTAATGTGTGTTCCTGCGAGACGGTTAGGTATAAATGCTCTACGTCCTCAGGTCCCGGCCCTCGAGCGAGCTCAGCCGCCGCTGGTATGCCAGGTCGCGATGCCGTGGTCAAGGCCAGGGGGTGAGGGCTGGAGAGCCAGTAAGAGCTCCTGATTCGCGATGCTCAGGAGCCCCCCCCCTTTAACGCGCAAGCAAATTGCATGAGAGAGGGGCAGACCCGTGGTAGGTGGCAAGTGATTATCACAGGTAGGTTAGGCATGAAAGGAAAATCACCTTAGGTAAACACAGAATGGATACATATCACTGGGTCAGACCCAAGCGTCTTGGGGATGATGCAGCCTGAGGGGCGCCTCCAGCTAGGTAAGCTAAAGACATAAGAAAAAGGGATACATGCCGCAGGGACGGACCCACGCGGCCTGGGAATGATGCAGCCCTGAGCGCTCTCCCAGCTGAAATGAACTTGGGAGATCTCACCTGGTACCGTTGTAGATGGGGGGTGTTGGAGCAGCTTGGAGATGCGCGGTGAAGAGGCCGACCCTCACGAGCTGTTCGGGCCCTGAGCCTCGGGAGGCTCTGGGGGTCGAGGTGGTCCCTTGAGGACCGTCTCCATCTCCGCTAGGACCGCGTGATGCCTGGCCTCCTAAGCTGCCAGAATGCTCTGCAGGTGATGCTGGTAGGTGGCAGCCGCGTTCGGCAGGCCGAAAGGCATGCAGACGTAGTTGTGCGGCGGACCCTCGTAGCATCCCACGCGCGAAGGCCATAAGCGCTCCTGAGATGCGTCCCAGTGTAGCCTTGGGACGTCGACATAGACGCGCAGCCCACCATCCTCGCCTAGATGGGGGGCCACGCGAGGCAAGCGGCAGTCGCCATGCATGGCCCTCGCTTCCTGAAGCTCCTGAGTGGTCTTAGTGATGAACTCCTGAACGTTGGGCTTTCCACACCCTCTGCCTTCCTGAGGGAAAGGTGTCGCAAGGCACGCCTCCAAATGGTGCCCGAGCGCCTCCCTCATGATGTTGGCGAGGTCTGAGGCCCTCCGGAAGAGATCCCCCAAGCCCTGCCCGAGGAGGGCACCGGGCGTGTCTTCGTATGCGATGGAAGGAGGCTCCCCAAGCACAGGCGCTAATCCTGATGCGGCACCACCCGGGATGCCAACCTCCTAATGCCTTGCACGGAGGGGTTGCTTCTTCTTCTTGGGGATGGCCTTAGGAGGTTTCTCGCCCTTGCTGTTCGGGTCCTCGATTGCTGCAACTTGGAAGGCACGCTCGAGGGAGCATACCGCATCTTTCTCTTCGCAGGGGACCGTGATGATTCCGCCGCTTCCTGGCATCTTGAGGACATTGTAGTCGTGGTGGGTCACCGCCATGAACTTAGCCAGGGCTGGATACCTGAGGATGGCATTGTATGGCAGGTGGATGTGGGCGACGTCGAAGTCGATGAGCTTGGTGCGGTAGTTGTCGCGCTTTCCGAAGGTGACAGGGAGGCGGACCTGTCTTATCGGGGTGGTGGAACCATCTATCACTCCTGAGAAAGGCTTGGTCGGCTGGAGCTGATCGTATGGCACTTGAAGGTTGTCGAACATCTCAATGGATAGGACGTTAAGGCCTATTCCGCCATCGATGAGGGTCCTGGTGACTTGCACGTTGCTGGCGACTGGTGAACAGAGCATTGGGAGGACGCCAGCAGTAGCCGCGCACTTGAGTTGATCTGCCGAGCTGAAGGTGATGGTGCACTTGGACCACCTGAGCGGGCGTGTGGCCTCGAGCTTGGGGAGGACAGCATTCACCTCGCGAGCGAACTGCTTGAAGATGCGCTGAGAGGCTGGGGCCTGAGCTCTGCCCAAGATGAAAGCGATAGCACGTGGCTCCTGAAATCACCCAGCCCCTCGTCCTCGTGATGGTCATCATTACTTATTGGTGGCAGCAACAGAGGAGGAAGGCCCGCGTTACCCTGCGGGCGGTCCTCACAAGGCTGATCCCTCCAGGCGGTCCTCACGAGGTTGATCCCTCCAGGCGCCCTCGCGAGGCTAGTCCTGCAAGCGATCCTCACAAGGTCGGTCACGGCACTCCTGGCGAGGGCCACGGTTGTACCATCTTCCTCCACCATGTCCTCCTCCTCGGCCGTAGCCCCGGTCCTTCCGCTCGGGGCGTTGACCGAAGCGTCCTTCTCAAACGGCCCTGAGCTCCTGGCAGTCGCTGGTGTTGTGGGTGTGGAGGTTGTGGTTGGCGCAGAACGGTCGGCTGCCCTTGGACGACTCCGGCTGGTCCCTGCCGCGCTTTGTGTCTGGTTCTGCCACAAGCACGGCTACTCCCTTGCGCTCACGTCCTTGGCCTTGGTCTTCTTTTCTTCCGGGTCAGCAGCTGGAAGCTTGAGGAGGGAGAGGCATCCTTCCTCAGCTCTTACACACTTGGTCGCCAGGTTGAACAGCTCCAAGGATGTGCATAACTCCTCGTGGATGGCGAGCTCCTCCTTCATCTTGATGTCACGGACGCCATCAGAAAAGGCTGAGATGATGGCCTCGTCCGTCACCTTGGGGATCTTGAGGCGGGCGCTGTTGAAGTGTTGGATGTATTTCTGCAGCGTCTCCCTAGGTTGTTGCTTGATGCGGTGCAGGTCACCAGTGGCGGGGGGCGGTCGCGAGTACCCTGGAAGTTGGCGATGAAGCGGCCGCGCATCTCATCCCAGGAGGAGATCGAGCCAGGAGGAAGGTTCAGGAGCCATGTGCGGGAACTGTCCTTGAGCGCCATGGGAAACCAGTTCGCCATGACCTTCTCGTCTCTGTTGGCCACCTCCATGCTCAGCTCGTAGAGCTGCAAGAACTCCGTGGGGTCGGGGGTACTATCGTAACGAGGAGGCAGGTCCGGCTTGAATTGCCCGGCCAGGCGACGGTACGCAGCTCGGGGGTGAAGGCAGGCAACCTGCTGTGGTCACCGGGGCCCTTTGCTGACGTGGAGCTTGCTCTTGATGGTGCCCGCGCACATCCTCTAGGGGCAGTACGCGGTCTTGTCGCGCCAGTGCAGGGAGCACGGGGGCGCCTTCTTGAGGCTGAGGGATTTCTTGGTAGCTTCTTTCTTGTCGCGCGGGTGCTGGATGCGGTGGGTCACGTCCAGGGGCCTCACACCTTGGAGCAAGGGAGCCGTCTTGGGGCAGAGGTGGTGGAGGTGCTCCATGAGCCGCGTCGCCCGTTCTTGGCGGAGGACGAGGCAGCGAGAGGAACGACGCAGGAGAGCCCCCTGCGGCGCTGACGAGCTCGGTGATGCAAGTGAGTCACTCTTCGTAGAGGTCGTCGACAGGGCGGTAGTGCAGGAGCTCACATGCCAGAAGCAGCATGGCCTGCACGTCCGTGGGGGCGTGATACGTCTCCGTCGTATCTATAATTTTTGATTGTTCCATGCCAATATTCTTCAAGTTTCATATACTTTTGGAAACTTTTTGTACTATTTTTGGGACTAACATACTGATCCAGTGCCCAGTGCCAGTTCCTGTTTGTTGCATGTTTTATGATTCGCAGAAACACAATATCAAACGGAATCCAAACGGGATAAAAACGAACGGAGAATTATTTTGGAATATTTGGGATTTTCTGGAGGAAGAATCAATGCGAATCGGTGCCCGAGGTGGCCACGAGACAGGGGGGCGCGCCCTCCCCCCTGGGCGCACCTGGCACTGTCGTGGGCCACCCGTAAGGCGGTTGACGCTCTTATTTTGCTGCAAGAAAGCTAATTTTATGAGAAAAATCTGGGCGAAAGATTCACCCCAATCAGAGTTATGGATCTCCGTATATAAAAGAAACGGTGAAGGGGAAGGATCTGGGAATGCAGAAATAGGGAGAGACAAAGAGATAGATCCAATCTCGGAGGGGATCTTGCCCCTCCCACACCGTGGGAGCCAAGGACCAGAGGGGAAACCCTTCTCCCATCTAGGGAGAAGGTCAAGGAGGAAGAAGAAGAAGGGGGGCTCTCTCCCCCTTGCTTCCGGTGGCGCCGGGACGCCGCCGGGGGCCATCATCATCACCGCGATCTTCACCAACACCTCCATCATCTTCATCAACATCTCCATCACCTTCCCCCATCTATATGCAAAGGTGTAACCCCTCTCTTACCCGCTGTACTCTCTACTTAAACATGGTTCTCAATGCTATATATTATTTCCCAATGATGTATGGCCATCCTATGATGTCTGAGTAGATTTTCGTTGTCCTATCGGTGATTGATGAATTGTTGTGATTGGTTTGAGTTGTATGTTTTATTATTGGTGCTGTCCTATGGTGCTCTCGGTGTTGCACAAGCGTGAGGGATTCCTGTTGTAGTGTTGGCACTATGTTTATGATTTGCTTACGGTGGGTGGCGTGAGTGACTGAAACATAGACCCGAGTAAGCAGGTTGTTTGCGTATGGGATAAAGGGGACTTGATGCTTTAATGCTATGGTTGGGTTTTACCTTAATGATCTTTAGTAGTTGCGGATGCTTGCTAGAGTTCCAATCATAAGTGCATATGATCCGATTAGAGAAAGTATGTTAGCTTATGCCTCTCCCTCAAATAGAATTGCAATAGTGATTACCGGTCTAGTAACATAGTCAATTGCCTAGGGACAATTTCACAACTCCTACCACCACTTTCCCACACTCACTATATTTACTTTGTTGCTTCTTTATCTAAACAGCCCCTAGCTTTTATTTACGTGCTCTTTATTATCTTGCAAACCTATCCTATCACACCTACAAAGTACTTCTAGTTTCATACTTGTTCTATGTAAAGCGACCGTCAAGCATGCGTAGAGTCGTATGAGTGGCCGATAGGACTTGAGACAGTATTTGTTATACCTTTAGCTCCTCGTTGGGTTCGACACTCTTATCGAAAGAGGCTACAACTATCCCGTATACTTGCAGGTCATCAAGACCTTTTTCTGGCGTGGTTTCAGGGGAGTCATAGCGTGGGGTGAATATTCTCATGTGTGTGTGTGCTTGTTTGTTTTATCACTAAGTAATTTTTATTTGTTGTCCTTAGTTGTTTTCTATCTTTAGTTATGGGTAGGAAACGCAATATACCAAAAAAAATAGTTGTACCTACTGAACCAATGGTTGAAGAACCACTGAAAATCTATCACACTCCTGAAGCTTTTTACTTGGATCATCTTCGATCCCTTTGTGCTCATGCTGAAACCCCAACTAGATTATTTGAGGGCAAATATTTAGATGAGCATGCTTGTTATGTGTGACACCGTATATCTGAAAAAGGGAAACTTTTACTGGATCAAATTCATCGTTTGCAATGCTATGCTTGGAATTTATGTGAAATATATGATATTACTTGTTGTTCTGAAAACCCTAAAAAACACCTTCCCAACCAATGTGAGTTTGTTGATAATGGAATCGTCTCTTCATATGCTAAGGGTGTTTATAATTACTATGTGTTCAACAAATTTAAGAATTTGTTGCTTTTAAGGGTGCTTATGAAATTGTTTGTTTGATTGAAAAGTATGATGCTACTCTCTACAAATCTGAAATTTTTGCCATACTTGAATATTGTTATGATAATTATGCTTTTAATGCCTATGTTAAACTATATATTGAGAAATTCTCCGCTCTCCAAGAAGAAACAAATATTTTGTAGCAAGCTATGGAAGAAGAAATTGATGAAACTGTGAGCTCATTGGATGAAAAAGATGATGAGGAGAGCGAAGAACAAAAGGAGGAAGAGCGGATTGATCACCCATGCCCACCTTCTAATGAGAGTAACTCTTCAACTCATACATTGTTTAATCCCCCTTCGAGCTTACCGAAGGATGTTTGCTCTGATGATTGCTATGATCCCGTTGATTCTCTTGAAATATCCCTTTTTAATGATGCTTGCTATACTTGTGGCCAAGATGCCAATATGAATTATGATTATGGAGATGAACTTGCTATAGTTCCTTATGTTAAACATTAAATTGTTGCTACTGCACCCACGCATGATAGTCCTATTATCTTTTTGAATTCTCCAAACTACACTATATCGGAGAAGTTTGTGCTTATTAAGGATTATATTGATGGGTTGCCTTTTACCATTACACATGATAATTTTGATGAATATAATATGCATGTGCTTGCTGCTCCTACTTGCAATTATTATGAGAGAGGAACTACATCTCCGCCTCTTTGTGTTTCCAACAAGATAGAATTGCAAGAAACTACTTATACTATGCATTGGCCTTTACTTGGTGTGCATGAATTGTTCTTTTATGACATGCCGATGCATAGGAAGAGAGTTACACTTCGTTGTTGCATGATATATGTTACTTTGTGATCACTACTAAATTACAAATCATTGTTAACTAAAATTGGCTTCGATATACCTTGGGATCCAGGTGGATTCGTTACTTGAGCACTATATGCCTAGCTTAATGGCTTTAAAGAAAGCGCTGTCAGGGAGACAACCCGGAAGTTTTAGAGAGTCATTTATTTCTGTTTAGTGCTTTTTTATATAGTTTAAAAACAAAAAAATAAAGAGGGAAACACAAAACTTTTCAACAAAAATATTTATCCCCTTGTACAATTCCATTGTATTATAAAAATAATGTGCCAAGGTTTGCCTTTAGGATGTTTGCAATGCTTGTTGGTTTATACGGTGCAGGACAGAAACTTTGGTTGTAGTGTGCGATTTTACATTTTTAACTAGACCGTCAAATAGTTCTGATTCTTTTTGCACTGTCTTGCTATACAACTTGGTTATTTTTCCTAATTTGGGTATAAGTTTTGGGGTACCAGAGGTATGGTGGATGTTCAGATTGCTACAAACTGTTCTGTTTTTGACAGATTATGTTTTTGATGCATAGTTTGCTTGTTTTGATGAATCTATCAATTTATATCAGTGGATTAAGCCATGAAAAATTTATATTATTGTAGACACAATGAAAAAAAATATGAATTGGTTTGCTACAGTACTTAGAGTAGTGATTTGCTTTATTATACTAACGGATCTTACCGAGTTTTCTGTTGAAGTTTTGTGTGGATGAAGTGTCTAATCGAGGATGTCTCGATATGAGGAAAAGGAAGAGAGGCAAGAGCTCAAGCTTGGGGATGCCCGAGGCACCCCAAGTAAATAATCAAGGAGACTCAAGCGTCTAAGCTTGGGGATGCCCCGGAAGGCATCCCCTCTTTCTTCAACAAGTATCGGTATGTTTTCGTATTTGTTTTGTTCATGCGATATGTGCAAGTCTTGGAGCGTCTTTTGCATTTAGTTTTCACTTTTCTTTTATGCACCATGCTGGTATGAGATAGTCCTTGGTTGATTTATAGAATGCTCATTGTACCTCACTTAAATCTTTTGAGTATGGCTTTATAGAATGATTCATTTGCTTTGCTTATATCATTTGAAGTTTGGATTGCCTGTTTCTGTTCACATAGAAAACTGGCATTTGTAGAATGCTCTTTTTCTTCACTTATATTTGTTAGAGCATGGGCATATCTTTTGTAGAAAGAATTAAACTCCCTTGCTTAACTTATATCTATTTAGATAGATTACAGGAATTGGTCATTCACATGGTTAGTCATAAAATCCTACATAAACTTGTAGATCGCTGAATATGATATGTTTGATTCCTTGCAATAGTTTTGCGATATAAAGGTGGTGATATTGGAGTCATGCTAGTGGGTGGTTGTGGATTGTAGAGACACTTGTGTTGAGGTTTGCAAGTCCCGTAGCATGCACGTATGGTAACCGTTGTGTGACAAATTTGAAGCATGGGTGTTTCATTGATTGTCTTCCTTATGTGTGGCGGTCGGGGACGAGCGATTGTCTTTTCCTACCAATCTATCCCCCTAGTGGCATGCGTAGTAGTACTTTTCTTCGAGGGCTAAAAAACTTTTGCAATAAGTATATGAGTTCTTTATGACTAATGTGAGTCCATGGATTATATGCACTTTTACCTTTCCATCATTGCTAACCTCTTCGGTACCGTGCATTGCCCTTTCTCACCTCGAGAGTTGGTGCAAACTTCGCCAGTGCATCCAAACCCCGTGATACGATATGCTCTATCACACATAAGCCTCCTTATATCTTCCTCAAAACAGCCACCATACCTACCTATCATGGCATTTCCATAGCCATTCCGAGATATATTGCCATGCAACTTCCATCATCATCATATACATGACTTAAGCATTTATTGTCATATTGCCTTGCATGATCGTAAGATAGCTTGCATGATGTTTTCATGGCTTGTCTGTTTTTTGATGTCATTGCTATTCTAGATCATTGCACATCCCGGTACACCGCCGGAGGCATTCATATAGTCATATCTTTGTTCTAGTATCGAGTTGTAATATTGAGTTGTAAGTAAATAAAAGTGTGATGATCATCATTATAGAGCATTGCCCCATGAAAAAGAAAAAAGAAAAAAAAAGAAAGAAAAAGGAAAGGCCAAAGAAGCCTAAATAAAAAAGGGGGCCAAAGAAGCCCACCGAAAAAGAAAAAAGAAAAAAAAGAGAAAAAAAAAGAAAAAGAAAAGGGGCAATGTTACTATCCTTTTACCACACTTGTGCTTCAGAGTAGCACCATTTTCTTCATATAGAGAGTCTCCTATGTTCTTACTTTCATATACTAGTGGGAATTCTCATTATAGAACTTGGCTTGTATATTCCAACGATGGGCTTCCTCAAATGCCCTAGGTCTTCATGAGCAAGCAAGTTGGATGCCCACCCACTTAGTTTCTTTTGTTGAGCTTTCATACACTTATAGCTCTTAGTGCATCCGTTGCATGGCAATCCCTACTCCTCACATTGACATCAATTGATGGGCATCTCCATAGCCCATTGATTAGCCTCGTCGATGTGAGATTTTCTCCCTTTTTGTCTTCTCCATATAAACCTCCACCATCATATTCTATTCCACCTATAGTGCTATATCCATGGCTTGCGCTCATGTATTGAAAAAGCTGAAGCACGTTAAAAAGTATGAACCAATTGCTTGGCTTGTCATCGGGGTTGTGCATGATGGGAGCATTTTGTGTGACAAAAATGAAGCATGGCCAAACTATATGATTTTGTAGGGATAAGCTTGCTTTGGCCATGTTGTTTTGAAAATACATGATTGCTTTATTGGTATGCTCAAAGTATTATTATTTTTATGTCAAATGATAGAATATTGCTTTGAATCGCTCGTGTCTCAATATTCATGCCATGATTAGACATATGATCAATATTATGCTAGGTAGCATTCCACATCAGAAATTATCTTTTTTTATCATTTACCTACTCGAGGACGAGCAGCAATTAAGCTTGGGGATACTGATACGTCTCCGTCGTATCTATAATTTTTGATTGCTCCATGCCAATATTCTTCAACTTTCATATACTTTTGGCAACTTTTTATACTCTTTTTGGGACTAACATATTGATCCAGTGCCCAGTGCCAGTTCCTGTTTGTTGCATGTAATATGTTTCACAGAAACCCAATATCAAACGGAATGCAAACGGGATAAAAACGGACGTAGAATTATTTAGGAATATTTTGGATTTTCTAGAGGAAGAATCAATGTGAAACGGTGCCCGAGGTGGCCACGAGACAGGGGGCGCACCCTCCCCCCTAGGCGTGCCTAGCACTCTCGTGGGCCACCTGTAAGGCGGTTTATGCTCTTCTTTTGCCGCAAGAAAGCTAATTTTATGTGAAAAATCTGAACGGAAGATTCACCCCAATCGGAGTTACGGATCTTCGGATATAAAAAAACGGTGAAGGGGAAGGATCTGGGAACGCAGAAACAGGGAGAGACAGAGAGATAGATCCAATCTCGGAGGGGCTCTCGCCCCTTCCATGCCATGGAGCCAAGGACCAGAGGGGAAACCCTTCTCCCATCTGGGGAGAAGGTCAAGGAAGAAGAAGAAGAAGGGGGGATCTCTCCCCCTTGCTTCCGGTGGCGCCGGAACACCGCCGGGGGCCATCATCATCACCACGATCTTCACCAACACCTCCATCATCTTCACCAACATCTCCATCACCTTCCCCCATCTATATGCAGCGGTGTAATCCCTCTCTTACCCACTGTACTCTCTACTGAAACATGGTGCCCAACGCTATATATTATTTCCCAATGATGTATGGCCATCCTATGATGTCTAAGTTGATTTTCGTTGTCCTATCGGTGATTGATGAATTGCTATGATTGGTTTGAGTTGTATGTTTTACTATTGGTGTTGTCCTATATTGCTCTCCGTGTCGCGCAAGCGTGAGGGATTCCCGCTGTAGGGTTTGCAGTATGTTTATGATTTGCTTACGGTGGGTGGCGTGAGTGACTGAAACATATACCCGAGTAAGCAGGTTGTTTGCGTATGGGATAAAGGGGACTTGATGCTTTAATGCTATGGTTGGGTTTTACCTTAATGATCTTTAGTAGTTGCGGATGCTTGCTAGAGTTCCAATCATAAGTGCATATGATCCGAGTAGAGAAAGTATGTTAGCTTATGCCTCTCCCTCAAATAGAATTGCAATAGTGATTACCGGTCTAGTAACATAGTCAATTGCCTAGGGACAATTTCACAACTCCTACCACCACTTTCCCACAATCACTATATTTACTTTGTTGCTTCTTTATCTAAACAGCCCCTAGCTTTTATTTACGTGCTCTTTATTATCTTGCAAACCTATCCTATCACACCTACAAAGTACTTCTAGTTTCATACTTGTTCTATGTAAAGCGACCGTCAAGCGTGCGTAGAGTCGTATGAGTGGCCGATAGGACTTGAGAGAGTATTTGTTCTACCTTTAGCTCGTCATTGGGTTCGACACTCTTACTTATAGAAAGAGGCTACAACTATACCATATACTTGCGGGTCATCAGGGCGCGACGAGCGTGGGACGACGAGCCAGCTGGGGTCAGCGACGGAGTGGTGGTGCGGCCTTCCCGCCACACTGAGGGGTGCAACGAGGATGCTTTCTGCTCGTTCCCGTCAGGCCGGTGGCGGCGTTGGCGGCAAGCAATGGAGAACGACGAGGAGGTCCGCCGACAGGAGCCGTCTTGGAGACGCGAGTGGCGAGAGCGGCCTGGCGCTCAGCGCGGGCTTGGCGGGCGTCCGACATGGATGCGATGAAGCGATGGGACGTGGATCAACGGAAGGAAGACTTTGGCGCACCCCTACCTGGCGCGCCAAATGTCAGATATTGGGTTCCAGCAAAACCCTTAAGGTTCGAGCACTGGGGTGCGCATGAAGATTTCCCCCTACCGAAACACGCCCTCAGCCTCGCCGCGATCTCCAGGCTAGCACAATGAACTCACAACACGAGAGACACGAGATTTATACAGGTTTGGGCCACCGTTGTGGTGTACTACCCTACTCATGTGTGATGGTGGTGGATTGCCTCTTGGGCTGATGATGAACAACACAAGGGAAGAACAGCCTCGCGAGGAGAGGTGTTCTTGAGCTGGTGTGGTGTGTAGCTGAACTAAAAGATTCCCCCTCTCTACTATGGTGGCTAGCCCTATTTATAGAGGCCCTGGTCCTCTTCCCAAATATTGAGCGGGAAGGGATCCAACAACGGCCATTTTGAAAGGGGACAACTAGTACAAGCTATACTGACTAATGGTGGTCTTTGCCTGTCAAAGGTGTTGGTGGTGACGCCATCTTGGGCTCCATGGTGACCTCTGTCCTGTCGTCCTGCTGGTCTTGGCCTTGTTGCACCGATATGGAAACCTTTGCCTGACGCCTCGGTACTCCGTGCATGCGCTTTCCCCCTTAGCACCAAAGTGGAAATGAGGACACTACGCACGCTGGCGCCCGCCTGGCCTTGGTCGTCATGGCTTGCGTCACGGGAACCTCGCGAGGTACCCCTTGCCTTGATCTCCCCGCCTCCCTCGTGAGCCTGCCTGGTGAGGCTGCCCCTGAGGAGGCCTTGTGTCGTCCGCCCCCCGAGGCTTGGCCCTTCGCGAGGGTCTTGAGTGTTTGGTTGATGAAGATGGGCCGTACTGGGCCACTGGTGGAGCCACGCCGTGGGCCACAGGCAGGCAAGTCAGGGGACCCCCGTTCCCGGAACGCCGACAAAAACACCTCGTAGTCTTTGTCGAAGGCACCAATTGGTGGCCTCGAGAAATGGCCATGAATTGTCATTTAAAGCAGCCAACTGCGTGGCGGTGGCGGCGCTCGAGGCATCGGCGGTGTACTCGACGGTGAAGTGCTCCTTCAAGATCAGGGGCCTCCATGAATGGCAGCCATTGTGACCTCATCTGCGCGTGCGGTCGCGATTTGCTTCTCTGCTGCCAAATGCTCCTTGAGCTCCTTGATATATTGAGTGCACCATGGCTTAGGGAAGTGCTTATTTGAAGGATGGGTCAGTGATTTGGGTGGAAGGTGTCACGCCGACGGTCGAGGCATGTGTGATGTAGAAGCAGGAGGAGGATGGGTGTGCGGTGTGAATTATTTCCCTAGATTGACCCGGCGAGCACTGGGAAGGAGCATCGTCGGCGAGGAGGCGACGCTGCAAGAAAGGAGTGAAGGTTTGAACTTGGAAAGGAATGCGGAAACAGGGCAAATGTGGCTTATGATCAGGAGGACGGGGAGGTAGATATTTTCGCGGAAACCAAAATTTTTGGCTTGGTGCAGCAAAAAACCAGCGCACAAAGTGTCATCAGACACCGTCCCTTTTTTAGCACTATGTATGATATATGAACATCACAAATGAATCATATTGCGTACCCCATGTGTGATGAGTTTGAACATGCAAATTTTTGTCCGGATTTCCCTGGTTACAGTGGTCATCAACGTCATTGTATAATTTGGGTACACAAAAGAGACTACAACACACCCACACTTCTTAATTGGGCAAATTAAGCAATTAAATAGAAATAGCTGACCTAAACATTACTCTAACAAAAGATCGGCACACTAAACAAAGAGTACTACTCTGGCTAGTGCTCGTCTATCTCCACCGCCTCCTCCATGTCCAGCTCGCACCTGACGATCTCATGAGGAAGGAGCTCCATGGCATCCATCGCACCTACTCGACAAGCATCTCGACATATGCGTCCACCATCTCTTTGGAAAAGGCCGCCATGAGCTGGGCGTACGAGGCCGCGGTCTGCGCTTGGACGGGATCCAACGCGGCAAGGTATGTCGTGAACAAATAGATGACTAGTCGAATGCTCTCGGTG
Source organism: Triticum dicoccoides (assembly GCF_002162155.2). Classification (NCBI taxonomy): domain Eukaryota; kingdom Viridiplantae; phylum Streptophyta; class Magnoliopsida; order Poales; family Poaceae; genus Triticum; species Triticum dicoccoides. Next base: position 231,452,853 of record NC_041387.1, on the reverse strand, counting down.
ATTGCCAACTCTTCAACTGTGGGTTGCCGACAATTGTCGGAGAATCTTCGTGTGATTTGTGTGGAACCACCAATATCTGGGAATCGGAGGCCTCGACATGGGCGTGGGCGGCCTCCATCAGGGCTAAGGTGGCCACTACGGAACGGATAACTGCTATGCCGCCCTCACCATTTTTTATTCCCGCCACAGATGTTCTTGCCACCATGTGAGCTATGAAAGCACAAGTGCTCCCTGGGCGGTTTTGGTAATTAATGTCAACATATGTTTTGTTGGACTAATACTTTTATATAGTGTATTTCATAAAGTTCATTGAATGGCATAGCATGTACTAGAAATGTGGACGCCTCAAAATGCTAAGGACACATGTTGGCAAAAGCTCAAGACTCCTCATTTATATTTTAGTGATCCAGTATCACATTGAGTCCATAGGAAAGCCAATACTATTAAAAGGGGATGAGGTGTTGCTTAATGGTCTACTTGCTCAAAATGCTGAGTGATATTGCTCCAAATCCCTCAAGAACTTTCTCGTTTCCAAATATGTCCAAAACCCAAAGTCACACTTGGCCCCACGGAAATCTTCTATCCTGCGCCACCGAGTTCATTTGACATAGCCACTGCCAGAAACCCTAGACACTTCAGTCACACCAATACAAATCTCAGTCTCACTGAGATGGCCTTCCAAACTCTCTGTTGCTTGTTGTATTATTTCGGTCTCACCGAAATGTGCTATCTGTCCTACTGAGTTTTCTTGACATTCTCTCTATTGTTATTGCTTCACTTTAGTCTAACCGAGTTAATGCAACCGGTGCCACCGAGTTGATTTTACCCTAACCCTAGCACACGGTCCCACCAAGTCGTTCCAGTCGGTCCCACCAAGATTCCTAACATTCACATTTTGAACTAAATTGGTCTCACCGATTTCTTCTATTCGTTCTGACCGTGTTGGGTCAAATGTGTGTAACGGTTGGATTTTGTGTGGAGGCTATATATACCCCTCCACACCCTTTTCCGTATGTGAGAGAGCCATAAGAACGTGCCTACACTTCCAACCTACATTTTCCGACAGAGAACCACCTACTCATGTGTTGAGATCAAGATCTTCCATTCCAATCACAAGAATCTTGATTTCTTGTCTTCTCGAAGTTGCTTTCAACTCAAATCGTATTTCCACATATCCAAACCTGTGTGAGAGAGAGAGAGAGTTGAGTGTTGGGGAGACTAGCATTTGAAGCACAAGAGCAAGGATTTCATCATCAACACAACATCTATTACCTTTTGGAGAGTGGTGTCTCAAAGATTGGTTAGGTGTCGCTTGGGAGCCTCCGAAAAGATTGTGGGGTTGAACCAAGAAGTTTGTAAGGGCAAGGAGATCGCCTACTTCGTGAAGATCTACTCGAGTGAGGCAAGTTCTTCGTGGGTGATGGCCATGGTGGGATAGACAAGGTTGCTTCTTCATGGACCCTTCGTGGGTGGAGCCCTCCGTGGACTCGCGCAACCGTTACCATTGATGGGTTGAAGTCTCCATCAACGTGGATGGATGATAGCACCACCTATCGGGACCACACCAAAAATCTTTGTGTCTTCATTGCGTTTACACAGTCCTATCCCATCATTTACTTTCTTCCAATTAGCATGCTTTACCCTTTTCGCGGCTCATAATCTTGCCATGCTTGCTTGAAATGTATTGTGAATGCTTAAACATGTGCTAAAACTCCACCTCAACTTGAAGAACTTAAAAGTTGCCACTTTTACTTGTTGATGGTCTAATCCCCCCTCTAGACCCCTCTTATCAATCCTTTCAATTGGTATCAGAGCATTGGTCTCCACTGGTTTCGTTTAATCACCATTGGAGGAAGATGGATGAGTCTACGATCGGGAGTACTAGACGTAGAGTGCCTATACTTGATGGAGAGTTCTATAATTCTTGGAAGAACTAGATGCTGGAGATTATCAATGAATATAATTTTAACAATTATATTACTAGCCCTTACATGGCCCCCATTGATCCTTTGCATCCTACCCCCGATGAGTATCTTGACATGACCCGCAATCTTAGAACTATTGATCTTATCATCAAAGGATTGCCTAGAAATTTGCTTGTATGCTTGCATACATTTGATTGTGCTTACCATTTGGAAATATCTTGAGGAACACTTTAAAAACTATTCCTTGAAAAAACTAGATGAGACTTTTCAAAAGTTAATTGCTTTTCGAAAGATATATACTAGTGATCCTTAATTTGATGATTGTCTATTTGAGCTCCGTGACCTTGTGCGTGCCAAAGGAAATGTTGGAGTCATTAGTAGCATCATGTCACAAGTTATTAGAATTCATAAGCATGCACATTTTCATGGTCCTACATCTAATGAATCACTCTCTCTAGGTGATGATCATTCGCATGATGATGTTGAGCATGGATATTATGATGAGGATGATGATGGTGACTTTGAAATTGATTAGTCAATGAGAAAGTTTGGTCTGATGGCTAATCTTCGTGGTTACATGGCTGAAGGAAAGGAATGTGTTCTTGATAGTGGATGTACGGATCATATGACCGGAGATAAGGACATGTTTTGTGAGCTTGCTGAAAACGATGGTCCCTGAAAGTATGTCACTTTTGGTGATAACTCAAAGGGTAAGGTAGTTGGCCCTGGTAAGGTGGCCATCTCCCATTATAGCTCTATCCAAAATGTCATGCTCGTTGAATCCCTTGGTTACAATCTATTTTCTGTATCTAGACTAGCTAACTTTGGTTTCAATGTTCTATTTACTGAAATAGATTGCCAAATATTTCGAAGAGATAATCATAATATTTACCCATATTCGTAGAGGTGATCTATACATTGTTAATTTCACTAAAACAGCTCAACCTCATACTTGCTTAATTGCTAAATCTTCTAAAGGTTGGTTGTGGCATAGGAGATTAGATCACGTGGGTATGCGAAATCTTGATAAGCTTATTAAAGGTGATCATATACTTGGTGTTTAAGATGTCATATTTCACAAGGATAGACTTTGCAGTGCTTGTCAAGCAGGAAAACAAGTTGGAGGAAGTCATCCTGGGAAGAACATCATGACCAATAGAAGACCGCTCGAGCTACTTCATATGGATCTTTTTGGTCCCAATGCCTACAAGAGTTGGTGGTAACTCGTTCGGATTGGTCATTGTTGAGATTTTTCAAGATTTACGTGGGTGTTCTTTCTTGATGATAAACCATAGGTCCAAAAGATCATCAAGAACTTACTAGGAAGGCCCAAAATGTCACATCCCTAGTTCTGGTCTGACCTATGGTAGCATCTGGTGTTGCATCATGTTTACCTTTCATAGAAAGTTGAAATGGGGATGACAGAACCCCCAGCACCCCCCTGAAAACAACTAGGGTTTACTAAAATCTTTTTAATGAACCTGAAATGCCCTCCCAAAATGTTCATCATCTTTGCCTTGGTCTTAAACCTCTGACAGAAATGGTGCACAATTTTCTAGATCATCCTAAGGTCACTGAATTAAATCATAAGTATTTGAATTTGGACATTTAAATTCTATAAAATATTTTAAATGTCCAAATAATCCCAAACTAAAATGTTCCATGCTGGATATATTCCATTTAGTGGCCATGAGCAGTTTGGTGATTTTGGAAATGCCCTGGCATTTTTAATAAAGCCCTAAAGACTACAGAATAATAGAAAATAGAAAAACATAAATAACAGAGAGAGATAGAAAGGGTAGAGGCCACTTACCTGGCTGGCCCGGCCCATCTGGCCTATGCTAGTCATCACCTACCTCTGCCAGTAGGCAGAGGAGGGACACCGCGACGCCGCCGAGCTCGCCACGCCACCTCCCTTCTTGCCTGCCTCACCAAGGCGCCTCGAAGCCCCTCCTCGGCGCCGCTCTGGACCCCCCTCACCCCCTCACTCTCTCCCGTGCCTCTCCCCTCCTCTCCTTTCTCTCCCTCTCGCGCCCGAGCGCAACCGCCGACGCCGCTCGCCACCACCGCAGCCACCGCCTCCCCCTCGCCTCTCCGACATGCCTAGGAGCTCCGCCACATCGTCCCCGACCTCTCCACCAAGCCAAGCAAGATAGGACACACCGCAGCACCGCCCTGTCGCCGTCTTCAACCTCAGACCGCCTGAGATCCCTCTCGCCGCCCCGCTCGCTCCGGTGCTTCCCCGAGCACGCCGAGGCCATCTCTGCACTCGTCGTGAGCTCCTCTACTCAACCCCTCTCTCCCCACCGTCGATTTCCTCCTCTAACCTCACTCACCACCATGGCCGAAGCTCACCGCCGCCGTGCCTCGTCGCCGTCGTGGCTAGAGACACTTTGGCTCAAAGCCAAGCACACCGTTGTGCTCAGCGTAGCTCCAGGAGGCAGTAGCAGCCACCAGCTCCTCCTTCCATTCACCACAGCGCCGGACCCATCGTTGCCCGAACTCCGGCCGCCGCCGTGAGCTTGTTTCCGGCGAGCTCCGGTCACCCCGCGACCTGCCGCTGCCTCTTCTGGATGCGCGGGCACAAGGGCTATGCCCTGGTACCCTCAGCAAGCCAAACCACCGCCCGTAGCGTGTTTCCGAGCCACGCCGCCGTCGTTTTGGTCGCCGCCGGCGAGGTTCCGGTGACCCTGACGTGGCCCATTAGTTTAGGTGCTAATCGTGTTTAGTTAGTGCCCCGTGTCGATGACATACGGGCCCCACAGTCTAACTAACCAGCTAACAATAATAGTTTTTGTTTAATCTAAACACAGTGGCCCCACGCGTCAGCATTCACTTTGCTGATGTGGCGTTTGACTGGTCCTACCTGTCTGTGAGTCGGACTAGCCTTGAGGCACTGACCGCGGGACCCACTGGCCATGTTTGACCTGGACCGGCCTCGTTGACTGCTGACGTCAGAGTGACACAATGCTGACGCAATAAGTATTTTCTGGATTTGTTTTTATACAGGAAATTCCAGAAAATAATCAAAACTTCTAAAAATCATAGAAAATCAACCGTAGCTCCTAATCAAACAAATTATATATGAAAAATGATCAGAAAAATCCAATCTATCCATCTGTACTGGTTTCATGCATGTTAGAACACCTTAACCTTGCTGTTTAGATGAAACAAGTTAATGCACTATTATGACCTCTTAAAATGGGTTTGCATTTGAATCTTTGGTTCAAATGGACTCATCTCAATCTGTTCTAGCTTGCATTAGCCAAAAGACATTCTTATTGCCATGTCATAGCATGCATCATATTGTGCATTGCATTGATCGTGTTTCTTCTCTGTTTGTTGGTGTTGTTCCCCCTCGGTAGACGTTGTACCGACGTTGTGATCGTTGACACCGATGAAGACTCAATGCTATCTTCAGAAGTGCCAGGCAAGCAAAAACCCCTTGTTCATTCTGATACAATCCCACTCTCTCGCTCCTGCTCTCTTTTACTACATTAGGACAAGAACGAGTCATTTGTTACTTGCTGCGGTAGTTGAACCACTTATCCTCTGCATGACCTGTCATTGCCACAGTAAATAGATGAAACCCACTAGCATGAGTAGGAGTTGTTTGAGCCATGTTGTGCCTAATCATTCATGCTTGTTTGTCATGCTTGCTACTGCTTAGAGTTGAGTTAGGTCTAATTCATCGGGTATGAATCAGAGGTGTGTGAACATGTCCTACTGTGTGTGAGCTAGGTGTGTGAACGCGATTTGGTAAAGGTAGCGGTGAGAGGCCATGCAGGAGTACATGGTGGGTTGTCTCATTGCAGCCGTCCTCAGGAATTGAGTTCTGTGTTTGTGATCCATGAAACAGTTACTACCACGCATTGGGCCCGAAACCAATGGACCCTCTCGGCTTCTTAATCACCCTTGTCCTCTGTCCAGGAGTTGCAAGTAGTTTCTGGTGTTTGTAGTATGTTGGAGGCCGTGGGCAGCGCTGACCCGAGGGGTGGGCTGTGATGCGGTAGGCAAGTGGCCGGGTATGCCAGGCGCCCGTTTGGTGTCATGGAACCCTGTACACATTGTTCGGGGCCGTATGTGGAAACCTTGGCCGGACTCCCAGCGGATGGAACCTGAATAGGCGATAAACCTGGATAGAGACTTGAGTGTTTAGGTAGGTCGTGGCCGACACCCACGTTGGGCTTCCGCTTGAAGGTTGTCGAGTACATGTCGTGTAAACGGCGGTAAGTGGTGAGAGCGTGTGTGAAGAAGTACATCCCTGCAGGGTTAACATCATATATTCGAATACCCGTGTCCGTGGTAAAGGACTTCTGGGTTGCCTGTACAGTTCATAGACAAATGAAAGTGGATACTTTAAAATGCGCAAAATGCGCAAGATAAGCGTGAGTGCTATGGATGGCGTTCTCGTAGGGAGACGGGAGCGGATCCATAGTGGTGTATTGGTTGGTGAATATGTGGACTCGTGTGTGCCACCTCAAAGAGTCGCTTGCAGTCGTAGTTCAGTATAGCCACCGAGTCAAAGATGGCTTGCTGCAGTTAAACTCCACCATCCCCTTTGTTGAGAATGATGCATATGTAGATAGTTCTGATGTAAGTCTTGCTGGGTACATTTGTACTCACGTTTGCCTATTTTATGTTTTTTGCAGAGAGACTTCAGTATCGCTAGTAATTCCGCGTGGACTTCGACGTTTAGCTTGTTACCTCAGCTACGATCTTGTGCCCTCGGTAGGATCTGGTAGATAGTCAGGCTTCTTAGCCTTTTTCATTTGTAGATGTCTGTACTCAGACATGTTAAGCTTCCGCTTGTGCTTGACTTGTTTGCTCTGAATGTTGGGTCATGAGACCCATGATTGTAATATCTCGCTCCTCGGAGCCTATTGAATGAAATACTTGAGTTGTAGAGTCATGTTGTGATGCCATGTTGTATTTGCACATATCGAGCATATTGTGTGTATGTTATTGAAATGCTTGGTATGTGTGGGATCTGACTATCTAGTTGTTTATACTTAGTAGCCTCTCTTACCGGGAAATGTCTCCTACTGTTTCCACTGAGCCATGGTAGCTTGCTACTGCTCTGGAACATTTATGCTGGCCGGCATGTGTCCTTCTTCGTTCCTGTGTCTGTCCCCTCGGGGAAATGTCGTGCGATGAATACCGGAGTCCTGTTAGCCCGCTATAGCCCGGTTCACCGGAGTCCTGCTAGCCCAGTGCTACAGCCTGGATTCACTCGCTGATGACCGACACATTCGATGCTGGGTCATGGATGCCTGTCCCTGTAAGTTTGTGCCACTTTTGGTTCACGACTAGCCATGTCAGCCCGGGTTCTTTGTCATATGGATGCTAGCGGCACTATCATATACGTGAGCCAAAAGGAGCAAACGGTCCAGGGCCAGGTAAGGTGGCACCCGTGGGAATACTGTGCGTGAGGCCGTAAAGTGATATGATGTGTTACATGCTAGATCGGTGTGACTTAGGATCGGGGTCCTGACAGCTTTGGTATCAGAGCTTGACTGCCTGTAGGTTCTCCAAGCCAAACTGGTCGAAGTTGAGTCTAGAAATGCTTTAGTTATATGTAGGGGAATTGATTGTGGGATGGGAACGTAAGGATCTTTTTACTCCTTTACCTTATGACCTTCTGATCGGAGTCATCCTATCTTTCCTACGGGGTTAAGGAACTAGGCTATCTCCTCTTTCTATCAGGATCACGCGTTACTAACCTGTAGACTTGTAAGATTGTTGGATTTAAGCCTTTGTTCAGTTTCTACTACTTCTATATGTTGACAGTTGGTCTAGGAACCTTGATATTGTGATGTTAAGTGGTTATGCCACCATTTTTGCTGGATGTCTCAAATCTTTTTGAGCATTTACAGTCGTTATGCTGTCCGAGTCATCCCAGGTTTCTAAACAGTCTGATGCATTTGCAAATCTCTTCTTCCCGTTCCCGATGTCCCTTCGGTCAGATTAATCACATTAATCGGTGAGTTGAGGTACTCTGTTGCCTTGACATATATGCTGGAGTTATTATTATGACCTAGGTGTCTTAGAGTGCCACCTAGTAATCGAACCATGTTTTGCGTTCCGAGTGTGATGATTTTGGCCATTATTCTCGAAAGCATCCCGTGATGCCATTTAGTTAGTAGGTATTCCACTCCTTGGGTTTTGAACCCGAGATTCACCCCACCTAGTTCGTGTTGATGGTGTTTGCCCGTTCCTTTAGGTTATTAGTAACCTTTGCGATAGTACTTGAGATTCGTGGTGTATCCTTCTTCCAAATACTATGAACCATTTATGGCAGAAGTTCTTTGAACCAAAAGATCACAACCAGAGCTCTTGATGAGTTCTCGATTCTATGGTGTGACTCTGCCATTTCTACCTTTCCGCATGGGTTGTCCGGAAGAAATATGTTGAACTTGTTTGACATGCTAATCCATGCATCCACAACTCAGAAAACCATATGTTCCTTTGAGTTGTCCCTCTTTAGTTGTTATCTGACCTTCGTCTATCATTTGATAGTTAAGAGCGTGGCATGCATTTTCATGCTCATTGATGCCTATTATTCTGTGGTCCACCAAGCCATTCTACTCCGGAATGACTAGGAGAAACAAACTCCAGTACCTCATCCATATCCAGGATTGGGTCAAAGCAGTTGTATCCCGCATATCAAATGCAATCCAGCGTCTGGTCTGTTCTACCTTGAAGTATTACCTTCTTTATATCAGGGTTGTCATGAGAATTGCACCACCTCTTATGAATTCTTGATGCAGTGATACTTCTCTCCATCATTATTCATTCCTCGGTCCCCATGTTATTGTAATGGGATGCCGACAGGTGAACTGTGATGTGTGAAATCAATACTCCTAGCAACCTTGTTGCTTGGTAGTTAAAGGACAATAATCTCATCCTTAGCGTGTTGATTATGAATTATCATTCTAAGATTGATCGTGCTGCCTAGTCCTTATTTCTCGTGCACTCTTCGATCAATGAGTTAGGATTACGCCAATCCCTTGCTCCTTTGATCATATCGTCTTGCTTCGAAAGCAAGATTGTTCCCGAGCTTAATAACATATCGGTGGTTCATGATTTTCCGAATATCCTCTCGGAAGTATCACCAGGACGTCACCTGACCGCTATGATGAGTTCGTGAGCAAGTTGGTCGCTTGTAACCACCCCTTCTCCAAGAATCTGTGTTGCATACCCCTGAGCTGGTTGGTTAAGCTAAACAACAACTTGGAGAGTTGGAAGATGAAAGCTTGTCCGACTTAGCTCATTCTGAAGGGATATCATGTGTTGGTGTGTGTGTGTTGAACAAAGATGATATCTTCATTGATTGATCCTCGTGATCAATTGTTGGATTTATTGTCTTGTCCAAACCTTGAGTTGAGTATGGGCTATCGTCAAATCAAATCAGAACCAACGATGCTTGTAATGTTGTCTTACTCGTGGTTGGTCCCTCGAGCATACACCATTACATCTTTTGGTTTGACCAATGCTATCACCTTGTTCACCTAGTCGTGGAATTCCATTTTATGGAAACTTGGATGAATTGTTGTTGAGCCCATCGACAACATCTTTGTCTTTTCCATATATTTTTTTGAACATTAAGCTAGTGTTGGAAACTTTTGAAAGCATTTCTTCATGCTAGCTCATGAAGCATATGTTTGGATGTAAGAAGTGACTAACTCCAGTTCATGTGTATTTGATGCAAGTTGCCGCCGTGAATTTGAGAAAAGTTGTTTTAACTTCCTCTGAAATCATCCAAGTCAGTCATGCACGTGCGAAGTATTCCATGGTCTGATAGACTGATCATCTTCATTCTATGGGTATCCCTAGCACACCAAGCCACTAACTGATTTGTTCCAGGAAAAGGAATTCCTTCATAAGAGCTAATCATATGACTTATGCAAGGACTTCGTTATCCGCAATGATGGTTATCCCCACCCGAACTCGGTAGTGTTTTATTATAAGACTACTACGTGGTCATGCTTGTCTGTGATAGCATGTTCACATGTATGTAGTAGAAACGACTCATGTTTTGGAGTTTGCTACCGTAGTTCATTCCCCGAGATTCTTGCAACGCCGTCTCGTTGATTTGTGTTGCAAACTTTCATTTTTCTTTCTAGACTTGATGAGTCTAGAATATCCTGACACCAGCCATATATGAATCTCAGGCAGATATGATGGTTGGAACGTTTTCCCAAGAACTATAATATTGGTCTCTTTGCATCCTGGTAAAGTGGATATCATGGCCAACACATCTAGCCGGAAGACCCATTATTGTTGGCTCTTGATTGAGAAAGTTGGCTACCTCCCCATAAGGATTTCGTGGGATTTACTTTCGTAGTTATTCCTTATAGATTTTTGTGTTTCCGAAGTCCGACCTTTTACTTGATGTTCTAGATATCAAATCATATCTATGAATGGGATAAGCTAGCACATAAAGGAGAACCTTAGAAGCGGAGTGCTAAATGTCTCTCGGTCGATCATCCAGATTCTGTTCCTTGGCCTCGCTAAGGTGAAATCTGAGAAGGTGTTATCTTCCTTTGCATCTGCATTTTCCACCGGTATTCATCATGGTAGTACGTTGTGTTGCCAGGATCCTTGACACGGATATTGGTAAAACCTTGATGAATATGGATCTGTTCAAGTTCTTGAGAGCATGCACAAGCGCTAGGCATTAGCACCGGCACTAACTAGGATTGTTCCCAGTTTTCTTCGGCTATGCTATAAATTTTCAATAGTGGACTCACTCTCTGCTGTTGAGTTTCTTCCCAGTTACTAGAATCATTCCCAGCATTTGTGTTTTGTTCCCAGCTTGCACCGTCATTGTGCCATCCTACCTTGGGTCCCATCCATCTCCGATGATAAGAAAAATCATCCATTGCTTTGTCTTCAACAAGGTAGTCCACATCATCCATTCTGGCCCGAGAATGTCATTCTTTCGGACTCCTTCATATGATCGATTGTGATTTGCCTTAGGCTGGTATAAAGAGTTTCAATGATCTCTGAATCAAAGGTAATTCTTTTTGCCACTTAAGGGGATTTATCTACGAGTCACCATCCATAAGGTGTCTCGTTGTAGTATCATGACAACAGTGAACCTTCGACATTTGTTCCACTCCATCCCTTTTGGATGAATGCTTCGTATCTCATCTCGAGAGATGTTCTTAACTCTCACTCCATGAGTTGATCTTGAATACTCGATCTTCGAGGGGATCGTTTTCTGTAGAGTCTCCTTCTATCGTCATTGTGTTGGATGAAGACCTCGCAAGCAAAGACGTCAAGTTCGAATTGAGTCAACGAATCAACATCCTCGAGAAAAGACGTCCGGATCACGAAGATTGTGTTAGCTTGTGTCCCTCTGTCTTCTTACCTCATGACCTAAATCTCGGGACGAGATTCTTGTTTAGTAGGGGTGAGTTGTCACATCCCTATTTCTGGTTTGACCTATGGTAGCATCTGGTGTTGCATCATGTTTACCTTTCATAGAAAGTTGAAATGGGGATGACAGAACCCCCAGCACCCCCCCCTGAAAACAACTAGGGTTTACTAAAATCTTTTCAATGAACCTGAAATGCCCTCCCAAAATGTTCATCATCTTTGCCTTGGTCTTAAACCTCTAACAGAAATGGTGCACAATTTTCTAGGTCATCCTAAGGTCACTGAATTAAATCATAAGTATTTGAATTTGGACATTTAAATTCTATAAAATATTTTAAATGTCCAAATAATCCCAAACTAAAATGTTCCATGCTGGATATATTCCATTTAGTGGCCATGAGCAGTTTGGTGATTTTGGAAATGCCCTGGCATTTTTAATAAAGCCCTAAAGACTACAGAATAATAGAAAATAGAAAAACATAAATAAAAGAGAGAGATAGAAAGGCTAGAGGCCACTTACCTAGCTGGCCCGGCCCATGTGGCCTATGCCAGTCATCACCTACCTCTGCCAGTAGGCACAGGAGGGACACCGCGACGCCGCCGAGCTCGCCACGCCACCTCCCTACTTGCCTGCCTCACCGAGGAGCCTCGAAGCCCCTCCTCGGCGCCGCTCTGGACCCCCCCTGACCCCCTCACTCTCTCCCGTGCCTCTCCCCTCCTCTCCTTTCTCTCCCTCTCGCGCCCGAGCGCAACCGCCGACGCCGCTCGCCACCACCGCAGCCACCGCCTCCCCCTTGCCTCTCCGACATGCCTAGGAGCTCCGCCACATCGTCCCCGACCTCTCCGCCAAGCCAAGCAAGCCGGGACGCACCGCAGCACCGCCCTCTCGCCGTCTTCAACCTCAGACCGCCGGAGATCCCTCTCACCGCCCCGCTCGCTCCGGTGCTTCCCCGAGCACGCCGAGGCCATCTCTGCACTCGTCGTGAGCTCCTCTACTCAACCCCTCTCTCCACCGTTGATTTCCTCCTCTAACCTCACTAACCACCGCGACCGAAGCTCGCCGCCGCCGTGCCTCGTCGCCGTCCTGGCTAGAGCCACTTTGGCTCAAAGCCAAGCACACCGTTGTGCTCAGCGCAGCTCCAGGAGGCCGTAGCAGCCACCAGCTCCTCCTCCCATTCACCAGAGCGCCGGACCCATCGTTGCCCGAACTCCGGCCGCCGCCGTGAGCTTGTTTCCGGCGAGCTCCGGTCACCCCGCGACCTGCCGCTGCCTCTTCTGGATGCGCGGGCGCAAGGGCTATGCCCTGGTACCCTCAGCAAGCCAAACTGCTGCCCGTAGCGTGTTTCCGAGCCACGCCGCCGTTGTTTTGGTCGCCGCCGGCGAGGTTCCGGTGACGCTGACATGGCCCATTAGTTTAGGTGCTAATCGTGTTTAGTTAGTGCCCCGTGTCAATGACATACGGGCCCCATGGCCTAAATAACCAGCTAACAATAATAGTTTATGTTTAATCTAAACACAGTGGCCCCACGCGTCAGAATTGACTTTGCTGACGTGGCGTTTGACTGGTCCCACCTGCCTATGAGTTGGACTAGCCCTGAGTCACTGAACGCAGGACCCACTGGCCAGGTTTGACCTAGACCGGCCTCGTTGACTGCTGACGTTAGAGCGACACAATGCTGACGCAATAAGTTTTCCCGGATTTATTTTTATACAGGAAATTCCAGAAAATAACCAAAACTTCTAAAAATCATAGAAAATCAACCGTAGCTCCAAATCAAACAAATTATATATGAAAAATGATCAGAAAAATCCAATCTATCCATATGTACTGGTTTCATGCATGTTAGAACAATTTAACCTTGCTGTTTGGATGAAACAAGTTAATGCACTATTATGACCTCTTAAAATGGGTTTGCATTTGAATCTTTGGTTCAAATGGACTCATCTCAATCTGTTCTAGCTTGCATTAGCCAAAACACATTCTTACTGCCATGTCATAGCATGCATCATATTGTGCATTGCATTGATCGTGTTTCTTCTCTGTTTGTCGGTGTTGTTCCCCCTCGGTAGACGTTGTACCGACGTTGTGATCGTTGACACCGATGAAGACTCAATGCTATCTTCAGAAGTGCCAAGCAAGCAAAACCCCCTTGTTCATTCCGATACAATCCCACTCTCTCACTCCTGCTCTCTTTTACTGCATTAGGACAAGAACGAGTCATCTGTTACTTGCTGCGGTAGTTGAACCACTTATCCTCTGCATGACCTGTCATTGCCACAGTAAATAGATGAAACCCACTAGCATGAGTAGGAGTTGTTTGAGCCATGTTGTGCCTACTCATTCATGCTTGTTTGTCATGCCTGCTACTTCTTAGAGTTGAGTCAGGTCTGATTCATCGGGGATGAATCAGAGGTGTGTGAACATGTCCTACTGTGTGTGAGCTAAGTGTGTGAACACGATTTGGTAAAGGTAGCGGTGAGAGGCCATGTAGGAGTACATGGTGGGTTGTCTCATTGCAGCCATCCTCAGGAACTGAGTTTTGTGTTTGTGATCCATGAAACAGTTACTACCACGCATTGGGCCCGAAACCAATGGACCCTCTCGGCTTCTTAATCACCCTTGTCCTCTGTCCAGGAGTTGCAAGTAGTTTCTGGTGTTTGTAGTATGCTAGAGGCCGTGGGCAGCGCTGAACCGAGGGGTGGGCTGTGATGCGGTAGGCACGTGGCCGGGTATGCCCGGCGCCCGTTTGGTGTCACGGAACCCTGTACACATCGTTCGGGGCCGTATGTGGAAACCTCGACCGGACTTCCTGTGGATGGAACCTGAATAGGCGATAAACCTGGATAGAGACTTGAGTGTTTAGGTAGCTCGTGTCCTACACCCATGTTGGGCTTCCGCTTGAAGGTTGCCGAGTACATGTCTTGTAAACGGCGGTAAGTGGTGAGAGCGTGTGTGAATAAGTACACCCCTGCAGGGTTAACATCATCTATTCGAATAACCGTGTCCGCGATAAAGGGCTTCTGGGTTGCCTGTACAGTTCATAGACAAGTGAAAGTGGATACTTTAAAATGCGCAAGACAAGCGTGAGTGCTATGGATGGCGTTCTCGTAGGGAGAAGGGAGCGGATCCATAGTGGTGTATTGGTTGGTGAATATGTGGACTCGTGTGCGCCACCTCAAAGAGTCGCTTGCAGTCGTAGTTCAGGATAGCCACCGAGTCAAAGCTGGCTTGCTGCAGTTAAACTCCACCATCCCCCTTGTTGATAATGATGCATATGTAGATAGTTCTGATGTAACTCTTGCTGGGTACATTTGTACTCACGTTTGCCTATTTTATGTTTTTTGCAGAGAGACTTCAGTCTCGCTAGTAATTCCGCGTGGACTTCGACGTTTAGCTTGTTACCTCAGCTATGATCTTGTGCCCTCGGCAGGATCTGGTAGATAGTCAGGCTTCTTTGCCTTTTTCATTTGTAGATGTCTGTACTCAGACATGTTAAGCTTCCGCTTGTGCTTGACTTGTTTGCTCTGAATGTTGGGTCATGAGACCCATGATTGTAAAATCTCGCTCCTCGGAGCCTATTGAATGAAATACTTGAGTTGTAGAGTCATGTTGTGATGCCATGTTGTATTTGCACATATCGAGCATATTGTGTGTATGTTATTGAAATGCTTGGTATGTGTGGGATCTGACTATCTAGTTGTTTATCCTTAGTAGCCTCTCTTACCGGGAAATGTCTCCTACTGTTTCCACTGAGCCATGGTAGCTTGCTACTGCTCCGGAACACTTAGGCTGGCCGGCATGTGTCCTTCTTCGTTCCTGTGTCAGTCCCCTCAGGGAAATGTCACGCGATGAATACCGGAGTCCTGTTAGCCCGCTACAGCCCGGTTCACCGGAGTCCTGCTAGCCCAGTGCTATAGCCTGGATTCACTCGCTGATGACCGACACGTTCGATGCTGGGTCATGGATGCCTGTCCCTGTAAGTTTGTGCCACTTTGGGTTCACGACTAGCCATGTCAGCCCGGGTTCTTTGTCATATGGATGCTAGCGGCACTATCATATACGTGAGCCAAAAGGCGCAAACTGTCCCGGGCCAGGTAAGGTGGCACCCGTGGGAATACCGTGCGTGAGGTCGCAAAGTGATATGATGTGTTACATGCTAGATCGGTGTGACTTAGGATCGGGGTCCTGACACAAAACCAATTTGAAGTGAAGATCAAGAAGGTTCGAAGCGACAACCAAACGGAGTTCAAGAACGCTAATGTGGATACCTTTCTTGATGAAGAAGAGATTTCTCATGACTTCTCGGCTATGTACACGCCTCAAAAAAATGGAGTTGTTGAGAGGAAGAACCGGACACTTATTGAGATGGAAAGAACGATTCTTGATCAATACAAGATGCCAAGAGACTTTTGGGTGGAAGGGGTTGAGACAACTTGTCATGCTACAAATCGACTATATCTTCACAAGCTTCTCGGCAAGATGGTGTATGAGCTTCTCACCGGTAACAAACCCCAAGTTGGATACTTTCGAGTATTTGGCTCAAAGTGTTACATTATTGATAAGCATCATCTTTTGAAATTTGCTCCTAAATCACATGAAGGTTTCTTACTTGGATATGGCTCAAAGTCTCACACTTACCGTGTCTACAACAATTTTACCCGAAAGGTTAAAGAGACGGTAGATGTGAAGTTTAATGAATCTAATGTCTCACTAGTAGAACAATTGCCAATTGATGTAGGAGATGAAGATCCTTCAGAAGCAATTCAAAACTTGTCCAATGGCAAGATTCGCCCAACAGAGGTGAAGGAGAGTACTTTGTCCATTCAAGTGGAAGCCTCAACTTCACATCAAGGTGAACCACAAGTCAACTTGGAGGCATCCACAAGTGGAACACGTAAAGATGAAGGAAATGAGGAAGTATAACAAGATGAACCACATCGACCTCCCTCTCCACCTCCACAAGAGAAAAACAATTCCAACAACAATGAAAGAGGACAAGAAGAATAAGACAATAAAGAGGATGTTCCGCCCCAACCAAAACAAAAGCTCTCACGAGTTAGAGCAAGATTCACAAGAGACCATCGCATCGAACAAATCTTTGATGACATTCAAACTGGGAGAATTACTCACTCTGAAACTTCTTTGGCTAACTTTTCTGAACATTACTCATTAATTTCTAGTATTGAACCTATGAAGGTTGAAGAAGCTCTTGAGGATTCAGATTGGTTGAACACTATGCATGAAAAGCTACACAACCTCGAGAGGAATTAAGTGTGGAAATTGGTTGAAAAGCCCGTCGACAACCACAATGTCATTGTAACCAAATGGGTGTTTTGGAATAAGCAAGACGAGGATGGACAAGTTGTACATGACAAGGAACATTTCGTCGCCCAAGGCTACACTCAACTCGAAGGTATGGACTATGGTGAGACATATGCCCCTGTTGCTAGATTTGAGTCCATACATGTCTTACTTGCTTATGCCAATCACCATGATATCACTTTATAACAAATGAACATTAAAAGTGTTTTTCTAAATGGTGAAATTGAGGGGGAATTTTATGTTAAACAACCTCCTGGCTTTGTCAATCCTAAGAAACCTAATCAGGTCTACAAAATTCACAAAACTCTTTATGGTCTTAAACAAGCTTCTAGAGCATGGTATAAATGCTTGACCAGGTTCCTTATGGAAAAAGGATTTGAAATTGGGAAGATTGATTCTACACTTTTTACTAAATGGGTTAAAAAAATTTGTGTGCCAAATTTATGTGGATGATATCATATTTGGTTCTACTAACCCCCATTTTAGTGAAAAGTTTGGAAGGCTAATGTCGGAGAAGTTTGAGATGTCTATGATGAGTGAACTCAAAATTTTCCTTGGCTTGCAAATCAAGCAAACTAAGGAAGGTACCTTTGTTACCCACACAAAGTATACGAATGATCTTTTCAAGATGTTCAACATGCAAGAAATCAAAGGTATGAAAACACCCATGCCTACTAGTGGACATATTGACTTGAGTAAGGATGGCAAACCGATTGACCAAAAGGTTTACCACTGTATGATTGGTTCATTATTATATCTAAGTGCCTCCCGTCCCGATATTATGCTAAGTGTGTGCATGTGTGCATGATATGTAGCGTCCCCTAAAGAATGTCATCTTAAGGCTGTGAAATGGATAGTGAGATACTTAATTCATACACCAAACTTTGGCATTTGGTACCCTAAGAGGTCATCTTTCGATCTTGTTGGCTACTCCGATTTGGACTATGCCGGTGACAACGTCGATAGAAAGTACACTTCGGGTACTTGTCAATTTCTTGGTAGATCTCTTGTGTCTTGGTCCTCCAAGAAACAAAACTCGGTATCCTTATCTACCACCGAAGTGGAATACATTATCGCTAGATCATGTTGTGCTCAATTACTTTGGATGACCCAAACCCTTAAGGATTATGGGATACATGGGAAACATGTTCCATCGATTTGTGACAATGAAAGTGCTATTAAGATTGCTCATAATCACGTGCAACATTCTCGAACTAATCATATTGAAGTTCATCATCATTTCATTCGAGATCATGTTGCTAAAGGAGACATCAATCTTAAGCATGTTCGTACCGATAAGCAATTGGCGGATGTATTCACCAAACCGCTTGATGGTATTTTTCCGTTTGAGAGGTGAATTAAACATCATTGATGCCAAAAACATGGAGTGGAAAGTCCATTTGGATACATGCAAGGCATGATGCTTTATGACTAATCCTTGATATTTCTCTTTTAAGAATGATCATATGTCTTGGATCTATACTTGTAACCTTGCATGTTATCTAACCCTCATAGGTACTTGGATGAGCCCAAATCTATGTGATTTCAAATCACTCTCAATCGAAGTTATCTCTACATAACCAAGTTCCTATGTAATGATCGGTGAATTCAAGGAAGCATTACTCACTCAACATATCCTTTGGCAATTTCAATATATCAAATTTCATTTGGTATCAAGTTTCATTATTGTCATTTTGGATACACAAGTGCTCTTCCTTGCAAGACTAACCCATGTAGGAAGATGAACTCAAACTCCATGTGGTTCTCCCAACTCTTGATGAACTAGATCAACCTTGAGCATCCAACACAAGTTCGACTACATGATCAAGATCAACACCACAACTCAATGTATGTTATTCTATCTTATAGAAGCTTTGCTCCAAGTCTTGAGTCAAAGCAACTTAACAAGATGTGAATACATCAAAATGCTTAAACGAAAAATGGTAACCCCATTTTTAGCTTAAACGATGAGTCTGACCTACGATCAAGTGTTATCACTTGACTCCTCAGTCAATATACTCTAACATAGGTGACTTTGTCGCCAACCCCTTCTAGATGAAGTTCTCTAGTGTTTCTTTTCCTTGTGTTCTTCTATATATTTCTTGCTAAAAAAATTCATCTAGATCTCTTTTTTGTTCTTATTCTGTGTCTAGTTCATTACAAATCTTTTAGTTAATTCCTTGCAAATATTTGTGAGATTTCATTTCCCAAGTGAGATGAGGTGACAAAATCTTTACTCTGTGTTGAAGTTGAACCCTCCGATCAAAACCTATCAGCCTGACCTAAACACAAGGTCTCCTTCTGGATAGTTCATCGGTACAACCGACATGGACTAACTCGGTCGCACCGATCAGAACCTTCTGTGACTCTGTCATTTTGGTATCACCGATGGAAACTAATCAGTGTAACCGATTTAACTCTGAGAAAATGTTTTGCCATGTTTACTGCCTATTCTCTTCAGCTCCACTCAATGATTCTTTCCACTACAAGCATCATGAAATACCTACTTCCTTGTAGTGACTCTCAAGGACCTCACCAACCTGACTCATGCTCTAGAAGAACCCTTCTTGGAAATTGATGAAAAAGGGGGAGAGAGGGAGCACATAAAAGCCTATCAAATGAGCACATCTAAGCTATTCTAGATGCTGGTAAAACAAAGAGGAGAGAATCCACATGTCTTTTAGAGGGAAGGACATGTCAATATGCTTGAATATCCTTGTTGCTCTGATTTTTGTTGACTGTACCATTTCTTGCTCTTATTTTCTCTCAGCATACCTTCTCCCATGATCCAATATTAGATTCAGGGGGAGAAAGAATCCGTGTCTAGGGGAGGAAAATCTTTGCAATTCATTGCACATCTTTAAGTCTTTGGGGACATGTTAATATCTGAAAGTACTCAGTACTCACCCATTACATGTCATCCCAGTCTTGGTACTTTTGTGGTTTCCTGAAATTACTTTACTTTAGAGTTCTCTTGTGTTATCTAACCCTGTTTTCTCAAGTCCACTCCTTCCAAATCTAGCTCAAGACCACAAGGTAAGTATACGCATCACACTCATGTGCATGATGATCTCTTTCTGACGTACATATTGTTTGCAAGAGGGATTCATGAACATGAAGGTATACTCCTTAACCACATCATTTGCTCTGATGCATATAGCCAAGATACATGTAACTCATTGCTTGCTCTGTCATGCTTATGCATTCACATTTTCTTATATTCTATCTTTAAATGATTTCATACATGTAAGGGGAGCTTATGCATGTTACATATCTCTCCAAAGCTTTACTTGTTACTCTTCATATCATTTATCTAAGGCTTTGATGTATGTTGTCATCAATTACCAAAAAGTGGGTGATTGAAAGCACGAGTGCTCCTTGGATGGTTTTGGTAATTTATGTCAACATATATTTTGTTGGACTAATTCTTTTATCTAGCGTATTTCAGAATGTTCAATGAATAGCATGGCATGTACTAGAAATGTGGACCCCTCAAAATGCTAAGGACACATGTTGTCAAAAGCTCAAGACTCCTCATTTATATTTTAGTGATCTAGGATCACAATGAGTCCATAGGACAGCAAATACTATTAAAAAGGGATGATGTGTTGCTTAATGGTCTACTTTCTCATAATGCTTAATAATATTGCCCCAAAACCCTCAACCACTTTCTCATTTGCAAATATGTCCATAACCCAAAGTCACACTCGGCCCCACCAAAATCTTCCATTTAGCGCCAACGAGTTCATTTGGCATTATATACCCCTCCAGACCATTTTGAACTATGCCAAATGGAGTCTCACCGAGTTCAAAATGGAGTCTCACCGAGTTCTTCTATTCGTTCTGACTGAGTTGGGTCAAATGTGTGTAACGGTTGGATTTTGTGTGGAGGCTATATATACCCCTCCACACCATTCTCCATATGTGAGAAAGCCATCAGAACGTGCCTACAATTCTGGCCTACATTTTTTGAGAGAGAATCACCTACTCATGTGTTGACATTAAGATATTCCATTCCAACCACGAGAATTGATTTCTAGCCTTCTCCAAGTTACTTTCCACTCAAATTATCTTTCCACCATATCCAAATGTGTGATAGAGAGTTGAGTATTGAGGAGACTATCATTTGAAGCACAAGAGCAAGGAGTTCATCATCAACACAAAGTCTATTACATTTTGGAGAGTAGTGTCTCCTAGATTACTTAGGTGTCACTTTGGAGCCTCCGACAAGATTGTCGAGTTGAACCAATAAGTTTGTAAGGGCAAGGAGATCACCTACTTCATGAAGACATACCTGAGCGAGGCAAGTCCTTCGTGGGCGATGACCATGGAGGGATAGACAAGGTTGCTTCTTCGTGGACCCTTCATGGCTGGAGCCCTCCATGGACTCGTGTAACCGTTAACCTTCGTGGGTTTAAGTCTCCATCAACGTGGATGTACGATAGCACCACCTATTAGAACCACGCCAAAAATCTTTGTGTCTTCGTTGCATTTGCAAGCTCTAATCCCATTCCTTTACTCTCTTGCAATTAACCTGCTTTACCCTCTTATCGATCCTTTCAAGGTGCAAAAGCGCCTGTTTACGCCGACGTAGCCGCTAGGTCACAGATTGCGGTCGAACTCATGCAGGCTGTTAGCAAGCTCATGGCGGCTGCAGTCGCACTCTCACTGGGGTGGGCCACCGAAGTTGCCCCCATGATATGGGTCCACATCCCCATCTTTGGTCAATGAAGATTGAATAGTGACATGATATTTGAGAAGCTAGTGTGCTCGACACGCCGGTTGTGGACTGTAGCGGACAAACCTTCTCGCGTAAGCCATATACTATGATGGTGCTTGATACGTCTCCAAAGTATCTATAATTTTTTATTGTTCCATGCTATTATATTATCTGTTTTGGATGTTTAATATGCATTAATATCCTATTTTATATTATTTTGGGACTAGCCTATTAACCTAGTGTCTCGTGCATGTTCATGTTTTTCCTTGTTTTCGGCTTTTACTTAAAAGGAATATCAAACAGAATAAAATTTTACGGTGATTTTTCTTGGATCAGAAGAAACCTACGAGACTTGGAGAGGAGGCCAGAAGATCTACGAGGCGGACACAAGCCGTAGGGGCGCACCCCCGGGGCTGGTGGGCCCCTTGTATCCCTTCCAACCCTAATGCTTACACTATAAATCCCCAAATATTCCACCTATACCATAGGGCACACCAAAAATACTTTGTTGCTGCCGCAAGCTTCTGTTCTCGTGAGATCCCATCTCGGGGCCTTTTACGGCACTCTGCCAGAGGTGGTTTCGATCATGGAGGGCCTCTACATCAACCTTTCTGTCCTTCCAATGAAGTGTGTGTAGTTTACCACATACCTAAGGGTCCATAGCTACTAGATAGATGGCTTCTTCTCTCTCTTTCATCTCCAATACAATGCTCTCCTTGATGTTCTTGGAGATCTATCCAATGTAATCTTCTTTTGCGGTGCATTTGCTGAAATCTAATGAATTTTGGATTTATGATCAAATTATCTCTAAATATTTTTTGAATCTTCTCTGAACACTTATATGGATGATTGAGTTAGCTTAGTAATTCTCTCGATCTATCGATTTGGTTTGGCCTACTAGATTGGTTTTTCTTGCAATGGGAGAAATGCTTTGTGATGGGTTCGATCTTGCGGTGTCTTCTCCCAGTGGCAGTAGGGGCAGCGAGCCACGTATTGTATTATTTCCATTAAGGATAAAAAGATGGGGTTTATATCATATACACTTCTGCAGGATGCTACTAACGCGACACTATGATCAGAGACCCTTCGAAGAAACTGTGTGTGATGCAATAATCAAAAATGATGGTGTAAAAAACCATCAAAAAAGGTGCAAAATGTTTGCGATGACGGATGCATCAAAAATGGTTCATATTTTTGTTGCGTGTGTGATTCAGGGCATACAGTTCAGTTCATTTAACTATTTGCAATGAGGAGGAACAAAAGAAACAGGCTGCCAAATGAAGGCGCGTGCGATGTAGAGCATACGTTTCACTCGGATGATATGTTTGTGATTAGGCAACACAAAACAAACGGTCAGCTTGATCAAGGTGTGTGCGATATACGACATGCGGTTCACTCGGATGAATTGTTTGCATTGAGACAAGAGAACAGAAATGGTTCAACATAAGAAGATGTGTGTGTGATACATGGCAAACAGGTGTGTAATCAGAAATGTGTGCGAAGACCGATCATAACACAAACCATTGCTTCTAATAAGACGTATGTGATATGCTCTATCTACACAACATCTATTGGCCATTGGGGGACGGGCATTCATCCAGATATGCCATAAGGATGCGAAGAGGCATCATATATCAGTAAGGACTAGCTGTTCGACCAGTAGCTCATGTAAGAGAACTCTCAAGTTAAGTGTGCCAGGCTAGAGCAGCCATCAGATGGTGACTAGATGGGAAGTTGTGTCGATGTTACATTAACTGTTAGGATGGGTCATATCTGTCAAAATAAATGACTTATATGACCCATCGCATGAGTTAATTTAACCTCGAGATCCTTGTTTTTTATTTTTATTTTATTTGTTAACACATGTTAAAGAAGGTCTACCGCATTACTTTTTAACAATGTGTATACGTGGCATACAATTGATCCAACTGACCTGTTTGTGATGGAACAAGCCGTGTGTGTTGCGGGCAAATGCTTGCTAGTGTACAACCATTTGTGATTGATGAATTCTTCACCAACGGGTTCCCTAGTGTGGTCCATGTTCATGTAATCATCATCTACTTCTTGTGCTAGCTCGATGTTCCTTATATGCTAAGTTTCCATTAATTGTTGGCATTTTCTGAACACGCCACCATTTCGCGGCACTTCCTCACCTGTTTCTCGCCACCCAGCAATATTGCGCATAAGCCTAGGCGCGGCGCAACGCACTGAGGCAACAAGCACAGCCTGTAGCACACCCACCTTTTCCAAGCATGCCAACCCACCAAAGCACCGCCTCTGCCATCAACCTCGTCGACGAGGAAAACCAGAAGGCGCCAAAGCCCGTCGAGGCCGCGGCACTCCCCGACAACGCAATGGACGACGCCGTGATGCGCGTCATCGCCAGGTTTGAGCAGACCCTTGGCGCATGTCGCTTCAGCATCATGGATCAAGATAGGCATGTTAGCACCGAGAGGCTGCAGCTCGCTGCACAACATGATCGATGCCACGCCGCAGAGCAAGCTAGGCGCATCCGCACTGATAGGTTGCGTCTCGCCGCACGGCGAGAACATTGGAGAGCCGCAGAGCGAGAGGGGAGGCGCGCCGCACAGCAAGAGTGGATCCATCGGCGCTTGCCTATTGTCGACAAGGCATCGTAGTTGGGTACACGTCCTGTTAGTACCCCCATTCCTCGCTAGGAGTGGGCACAGGACCTCTGAGCCGTACTTGCACCAGAGGTCGGCCGCGCCGTACTTGCATCGGATGCCCGCCGTGCTGTTCGCAATGGTCGCACCGTTTGCCTTGTGCGTGATCCGCTCGATGCCAACGCGCTGGTCGGTAGGCTCGACCGCCTCCTTGGCCCAGGTGTCCATCTGGACGCAATAGAGGAACATGGTCGTCGCATCCTTGAGGTGGTGATCTCCGATGAAATAGCCAACTTAGAGCTCGAGATCACGCTCCAGATGTACCGCGAGCATGTCGACCGCTTGGTGATGACCCACAAGTGTATGGGGTCAATTCTTATAGATGTCCTGGATTAAGGGTTCCTCGGACAGCCGGACTATATGCATATGCCGGACTGTTGGGCTATGAAGATACAAGATAGAAGACTTCGTCCCATGTCCGGATGGGACTCTCCTTTGCGTCGAAGGCAATCTTGGCGATTCGGATGTGAAGATTCCTTTCTCTGTAACCGACTCTGTGTAACCCTAGCCCCCTCCGGTGTCTATATAAACCGAAGGGTTTAGTCTGTAGGACGAGAACAATCATAATCATAGGCTAGCTTCCAGGGTTTAGCCTTTACGATCTCGTGGTAGATCAAGTCTTGTAATACTCATATCATCAAGATCAATCAAGCAGGAAGTAGGGTATTACCTCCGTCGAGAGAGCCCGAACCTGGGTAAACATTGTGTCCCCCGCCTCCTGTTACCATTATACTTAGACGCACAGTTCGGGACCCCCTACCTGAGATCCTCCGGTTTTGACACCGACATTGGTGCTTTCATTGAGAGTTCCACTGTGTCATCACCATAAGGCTTCATGGCACCTTCAACAATCAACAACACAGTCTAGGGTGAGGTTTTTCTCCCCGGACTGATTTTCTTATTCGGCGGCTTCACACTGCGGGCCAAGTCGCTTGGCCATCTGGAGCAGATTGACAGCTACGCCCCTGGCCATCAGGTCAGGTTTGGAAGCTTGGACTATACTGCCGACATCCACGGAGAATTGATCTTTGACGGATTCGAGCCCATGACAGTCGCGCCCTGCCGCCATGATAAACATGACCTAAATCTGTCATCAGACTATGTGCAGGAGATCGCGCCTGTAACCGCACTAGCCCTAGATCCAAACCAGAGCATGCCATCCGAGGATGGGAGGCTCAACCTCGCCATGGAAGCCGCAGACTCAACGGCGCTAGAGCCGAAAACAGATCTGACCTCCAATGAGGCATGTGTCATCGGAACCTCGGACTCGTCTCTACCGCAGGCTCCGAACCGCGTGTATCCACACCCATCGAATTTGACCAGGCGCCAATCTTAGAGTTTAGCTTCGTGGACATCTTCCAACACTCACCCCTAGGCGACGTGTTAAACTCATTAAAGTCTCTCTCCTTGTTAGGAGATTCTTGGCCAAACTATGTCTGGCTTGAGTGGGAAGCGGACGACGAAGAACTTGATTACCAACCCACCACCCACTTGATAGCCACTGTCGACGATTTAACCGACATGCTTGATTTCGACTCTGAAGACACCGATAGTATGGACGACAACGCCGTAGAAGAACAGGAACCACCGCCCACATGGCGCTGGATAGCCACCTCTTCATACGACATATACATGGTGGATACACCCAAGGAACACAATGGCGATGACAAAAAGGATCCAGTTGAGGATAAACTTCCTGAGAAGCAGTCTAAGCGCCGACGTCAGCGGCGCCGCCCTAAATCACGCCATGGTAAATAGCAATACCGGCACAAGAGAGAATAGCAATCTGGACGATGCCTAAGACAACGAAGACCCCGCCAAGCCAAGTTTCGAACAGGCTGAACGGGAAGACGAGCGAGCGAGCCCTGATGAAGAGGCCGTGAACGACGACTCGGAGGACATCATTTACATGCCTCTCTCGGAGGATGAGGTGAGACTCGGCGACAAAGAAATTGTCGTTCCAGAGGATCCCGTCGAGTAGGAGGGTTTTAAGTGCCGGCTTATAGCCACGGCAAAGAGCCTCAACAAGAAGCAACAACAACTTCAATCTGATCAAGATCTACTCACTGATAGATGGACTTACGTCCTGGCAGCCGAGGAATACGGACTCGAACGCCCAACAAAAAGTTACTCGAAGCGCAAATTTGCTACCTCAATTCGATGACGAGGCGCCCGAGCTGGCACTACCAGCGCATATTGCGGCTGACCGACCACCGCGTGGCCGAGATAAAATGGCAATTCAGCCCGAGCGCCAGCCGACACTACCTCGCCGAACAAATAGAAACACAATAGCTCGGGGATACACACATGACCTGTGGTACGATTTGCAAAATAGCGCAGGACAAACTAGATAGATCTATGGATTGCGGGGGTGCACCCCAACGTGCAATGACTACCACCACGCCGGATATAACAAATACACACCTGTCCGGGCTGAATACCGAAGACCGGCTCCCTTTGAGCCGTGTTGCGACGTAGCCTGACACAGAGGCACCGCACACCCCCTATGCTTGACCGATGAAGTAATGGAACACGAATTCCCAAAAGGGTTCAAACCCGTAAACATTGAATCATATGATGGAATAACAGATCCCGCGGTATAGATCGAGGACTTCCTTCTCCATATACATATGGCCTGTGGTGATGATCTCCATGCCATCAAGTATCTCCCGCTAAAACTCAAGGGACCAGCTCGACACTGGTTGAACAGTCTTCCTGAAAACTCCATTGGCAATTGGGAGAGCCTGGAAGATGCATTCCTTGAAAACTTCCAAGGCACTTATGTTCGACCTCCGGACGTTGATGACTTAATCCATATAATCCAACAGCCCGGAGAGTCAGCGAGGAAATTCTGGACTCAGTTCCTTACTAAAAAGAACCAAATCATCGACTGTCCGGATGCCAAAGCCCTAGCGGCCTTTAAGCACAACATCCATGACGAGTGGCTCGCCAGACACCTCGACCAAGAGAAGCCGAAGTCCATGGAAGCCCTTACGACGCTCATGACCCGCTTTTGCGCGGGCGAGGATAGCTGGCTAGCTCGTAGCAACAGCACTCAAGTAAACCTGGCATTTCGGAAGCCAGAGATAGCAACGGCAAGCCACAACGCAGTAGACACAAGCGTTGAAATAATGGCGTTAACTCTGAAGACACGACCGTCAATGCCGGATTCAGTGGCTCCAAGTCCGGTCAGCGGAAAAGTCCATTTAATAGAAACAATCCGGGCCCGTCCAGTCTGGACCGCATACTCGATCGTCCATGCCAGATCCATGGCACCGCCGATAAACTAGCCAATCATACCAACAGAGAATGTTGGGTCTTTAAATATGCCGGCAAGTTAAACACCGAAAACAAGGAAAAGGGATCGCAAAGCGACGACGACGAGGAACCCCAGCCACCGAACACAAGGGGACAGAAGAAGTTTCCTCCCCAAGTTAAAACGGTGAACATGATATATCCTACCCATATCCCCAAGAGGGAGCGGAAGAGCGCACTAAGGGACGTCTACGCGATGGCGCTAGTCGCCCCAAATACAACCCGTGGTCCACCTATCCGATCACTTTTGATCGAAGGGACCATCCGACCAGTATCCGTCACGGCGGTTCAGCTGCACTAGTGCTCGACCCTATCATTGACGGATTCCACCTCACACACGTCCTCATGGACGGTGGTAGCATCCTGAACCTGCTCTATCAGGATATAGTGCACAAAATGGGCATTGATCCCTCAAGGATCAAGCCCAGTAAAACAACCTTTAAAGGTGTCATACCAGGTGTAGAAGCCCGTTGTACGGGATCAATCACACTGGAAGTGGTCTTCGGATCCCTGGATAATTTCCAAAGCGAAGAATTAATCTTCGACATCGTCCCCTTTCGCAGTGGTTATCACGCACTGCTCGAACGAACCGCGTTTGTTCATTTCAACACGGTGCCGCACTATGCCTACCTTAAGCTTAAGATGCCCGGACCTCGCGGTTTTATAACAGTCAATGGAAACACGGAGCGCTACCTCCATAATGAGGAGCACACCGCGGCCCTTGCAGCAGAAGTACATAATAGCCTTCTTAGGCAAAACCCCAATTCGGCAATAAAGCCCTCGGACACTGTCAAGCGAGTTCGAGCTACTCTACAATAGGACCGTCCGACTCGTCCAGAGCTCAGCTAGCAATTCGGCCTTTGCCCCAGCCCCAATAAAGCTGTGAAACTCCTGCCGCGCGTACACAATTACGCACTTAAAATACCATGGGCATGGATGGAGGCACAGCTGGACCTCGGTCTGCAATGCGTCTCAACCGCTCATGGATCCGTATACCTTCACCTTTTCTCTTTCTTTCAGGGTTTTCCTCTTCCCGAGGCCATTTCTGATAAACCTGCTCATCGAACCCATAGCGGGACGGATACACCTAGAAAGCTAGGGGCTCGGACGTACAAGAGAATACCCAGGTGGTCTCTGCTAATGATTGTCATACCTATTTTAAATACCTGCACGCAGCTCGCTCTTGGTCGTGGCACGTTAAATAGCCTTATTTGCTTATTGCACTACTTGTACACATACGCCTTGACGTATTAATTAAATTACAACGAAAAATTATTTGCAGCGTCAGCTCATTATTTAATTTTTCCCGTGTCTATTTATTTATTATCAATTGCGCCCATACATTCTTGTACATCTTAATTCACCAGGGGTTTCATTGTACCCCATAACACGGCAAGAAAGTTCGAACACTTTTACAGTGCAGTTCGGCACCCCGAACTTATAGCATTATATGCATTCGCTTTGAATCATGTCTTTGGTCAACAGTTGAGTTTCCTGGCTCCTGTGCTTGCTACCTTACGTTCCGCTATATCGGCTAGGGCAGTAAAGGGAGAACTACTGCAGTTGTGTCCCAGTTCTTTCGGACGAGCACCCCAGTAGAGAAGCTGAAAACTGACTGTCATGATGCGGCGAGAGCTGGTCAGTTGTTCGAGAGGTAACAAAATCTTTAACGATTTCTTCCGCATTATGCGATAACTAATGCATCATGCGACGGATTGGTTTTTATCCGATCAGGTGTTTTACAATACCCCAAGTTCGGTCTTCCGAACACTAGGGGCTGCAACTACCTTTCTTTTGTCAAACTCCTATGGCTAAGTGAGGGTGATAAAGCTTTATAGTCCGATTACCTGGTTTGTCGCGCGAAACACCTCCTTTAAGGACCAAAAGTCTGGAGTAAAGAGTGTTTAGATTTATCCCGAACACCCCCCTACTTCCTACATGGGGGCAGAAGCCGACGACTGGCCAACTCTTAGAATTAATTTTAAAATGGTCGCACATGAGGTAATAATTCAAATAAAAAGCATTATTTCACATAACAACCTTGTTTCATATTACAGCATAGGAGAACATGCATACATTTAATGGAATATAATATCCTTGGGACATTGCTCCGCCACAAGGCGGGATCCCTCTAGCACACTGTCATAATACAACTCGGGCTTGCGGTGCTCTTTCCCTTTGGGCGGTCCTTCGGTCATCAGCTTCATAGCATCCATCTTCACCCAATGCACCTTCGTGCGGGCAAAGGCCATCCGCGCACCTTCGGTGCAGACCGTCTGCTTGATGGCGTCAAGCCGAGGGAAAGCACTAACCAGTCGCTTCGTGAGTCCGAAGTAGCTGTTGGGAATCACTTCGGCAGGCCATAGCCGGATAATCAAATCCTTGAGGGCTAGTTCGGCTGCCCTATGCAGCTTGACCAGCTGCTTCAGCTAATCGGTAGAGGGTACTGGGTATTCTGGCGCAAGATATTGCGACCAGAACAATTTCTCCATAGAAATCCCCTCTTCGGCTCGGTAGAATTTTGCGGTGTCAGACACGCTGCGCGGCAGATCCGCAAACACCCATGGAGAACTCCGAATCCGGGTTAGTAAATGAAATCTTTCCTTCACGTATTTTCTCTGCATAATAAAGGCCTTACCCGCTGCGATCTTTTAGGCCTCCTGGATTTCCTGGAGGGTGACGGAGTACAAGATTAGGGGGTCCTCGGGCAGCCGGACTATATGCTTATGCCGGACTGTTGGACTATGAAGATACAAGATTGAAGACTTCGCCCCGTGCCGGGTGGGACTCTCTTTTGCGTGGAAGGCAAGCTTTGCAATTCGGATATGTAGATTTCCTTCTCTGTAACCGACTCTGTGTAACCCAAGCCCCCTCCGATGTCTATATAAACCGGCGGGTTTAGTCTGTAGGACAACAACAATCATAATCATACGGTAGCATCTAGGGTTTAGCCTCCACGATCTCGTGGTAGATCAACTCTTGTAATACTCATATCATCAAGATCAATCAAGTAGGAAGTAGGGTATTACCTCCATAGAGAGGGCCGAACCTGGGTAAACATTGTGTCGCCCGCCTCCTGTTACCATTAGACTTAGACGCACAGTTCGGGACCCCATACCCGAGATCCGCCAGTTTTGACACTAGCATTGGTGCTTTCATTGAGAGTTCCACTGTGATGTCGAAAAAGGTTTGATGGCTCGCCTTGTTATTAAGAACAACATCACTGTTGGGGGAGCCCTGGCTTTAGGCCAATCCCTCTGACTAGGCGGCTTCGTCATGACCGCCCGTTCTGCCGTCGCGTCGACGATGACTTCTCGGGTCATCAAAAACAGCCTCCACGTCAGCTCCGAATACACCGAGCTGATGGATCCAATGGAGCTCTCGTCCTTGAACGAGCTCTTGGATCACATCGCTGCCTTGGGAGTCGCTACGGATTATGATCGGATTGGGCTTAAACCCGATCAAAGAGATATTAACTCTCTGCTAGTCACCCATCAGATAGCGGTGGTGGAGGAGCAATGCAGTTATTCTTCCTCTATTCTGAGGACGAACTATGTCCGGATTCCCGAGCTCTCCGAGCCGGATACCCGTCTACAGGAGGACTTGACCCAAACTCCGAACTTAGAATCGGATAACGGGCCAGAAAAATTGGGCAACATCCCAGAACCCGAATTGCCAACTTCGGAAGTCCCTCTGCCCCTGGGTCTCAGATCGTGTCAGGGTTCGGACTTAAAACCACCCACCCACCTAGATACAAGCGATCTTTCCCACATTAGACAACAATCCCAAGGGATAGTACATCACTTTTGTGCCAGATTCCTCCTTGTAATGATCAAGGTCAAGGATTGTCGTGAGGAGGATGCAATCTCATTCTTTTGCAAAAATTGCACGGACAAGGGAATCATCAATACCATAAGTCGCCGTGACATATCACACTTCGCTGACTTGGCGGCCTTAGCACAGAAGTACTGTGCGATGAAAAGCGCTTGGAAAACCCAAGCAAAATTCTGGGATCCTCCGGCTCTCACTAAACCCCTCATCCGAACTAAAAGGGTGCACTCTCGCAAGTCACCCGATCCAATTACAAAGAAACCAAAGCTTACTACAAGGCGTGGAACCGTATTGGAGGGATGGCTCAATGGGCCATGCAAAATTCACACCACACCGGATACCATACCAACACACAGCCTTAGAGCATGTTGGATACTTTGGCAGGTGGCCAAGAGCGGCGAGGATCTCCTCATTAACGATATAGCAGAGCATCATCCCACAGAAAACAACAATACAGTATTGACATTCTTCGAGACTTTCGCCTCAAATACCAGGCGCAAGAGAGCACTCCGTAGCCTCGCCGAAGTCTGCCATGTTGCAGCAATAAATCGATGGAACGACACGGCCATAACCTTCAATGCCAGTGACGAACCTCAATTCCGAATAGTCCGAGCACTAGCCGCTTTAGTCCTTAGTCCAATTGTGCACGACTTTCGGCTTACTAAAGTGCTCATGGACGGTGGCAACAGATTAAACCTCATCTACGAGGAAACTCTCAACAAAATGGAAATAGACAAGAGCCACATTGAGCAAAGCAGCACGACCTTCGGAGGAATTATCCCTAGTCGGGAGGCACGATGTGCAGGAAAAATCACATTCGATGTGGTATTCGGCACGCCGGAGAATTACAAGTCCGAAGAAATAACATTCCAAGTGGCCCCGTTCAGTAGCGGATACCACCCCCTTTTAGGGCGTGATGCATTCGTGAGCTTCCAATATATACCCCATTACGGGTACATGAAGCTCAAGATGGCCAGGCCCAATGGAATCATCAATCTAGTCAGTGATCCGGACGTAGCACTCCGCGTCGAAAATAAAACCGCCACCCTGGCCCTCGAAGCATTATCCAAAGCCCTCGCTGCCGAAGAACTAACTGTGCTGCGCTCCATAGTGTACAGGGACGACGTGATACTCGACAAACGATCCAAGTCCACCTCTTTTAAACCAGCGGATGAAATAGTCAAATTCCAAGTCCACCCAACGGACTCTACAAAAACAACATCCATCGGGGCACAGCTGAACCCCACAATAGACGTCGCACTGCGGGCGTTCTTGTGCGAGAATTGGGACATCTTCGGCTGGCAACCTTCAGACATGCCAGGTATCCCACGCAGGCTGGCCGAGCATAGCCTAAACATATTGAAGGGATACAAGCCGGTCAAGCAGACTCTTCGGAGCTTTTCATAACCTAAATGACAAGCCATGGGAGAGGAGCTAGCCAAGTTACTCGAAGCCGGATTCATCAGAGAAATAAAACACCTGGACTGGCTAGCAAACCTGGTGATGGTACCGAAGAAGGACAAATCCTGGCGCCTATGTGTCGATTTCAAGGACCTCAATAAGGCTTGCCCCAAGGATCCCTTCCCTCTCCCCCGCATCGATCAAATCATCGACGCTACCGCAGAACACGACTCATTGTGCTTCCTCGATGCATACTCCGGATACCATCAAATCAAGATGGCGGAGCCCGATCAAGCCGCAACAGCATTCATCACTCCATACGGCCCCTTCTGTTTCAACACCATCCTTTCGGGCTAAAAAATGCCGGTGCAACCTATCAACGCATGATTCAGACATGCCTGGAAAAACAAATCGGCAAAACAGTTGAGGCATACATAGATGACGTAGTCATCAGGACCAGACACGTTGAATCTTTAATAGACGACCTGAGGCTTACGTTCGACAATCTCCGAATATATGACATCAAGCTCAATCCGGAAAAATGCGTTTTCGGCGTTCTTGCCAGAAAGCTCCTGGGTTTCATCGTTTCAAAAACAGGAATTGAATCAAATCCGGCCAAAATCGGAGCTTTGTCACAGTTGTCTACCCCAACAGACCTCAAACAAATCTAGAAACTAACTAGATGCGTCGCTGCCTTAAGCCACTTTATCTCCCGATTGGGAGAAAAGGCACTACCTCTCTGTCGCCTTCTTTGACGCACCGAACACTTCGAGTGCACGGATGTGGCCACGGCCAGACTGGAAGAAATAAAGGCCCTCTTGGCCAGCAACCCAATCCTGGGTGCACCAAACATCAGCGAACCCATGCTGTTATATATAGCTGTAACGCACCAAGTTGTAAGCGCAGTGCTCATCGTCGAACGAGAGGAGGACGGACATAAGTTCCCGCTTCAAAAGCCAGTATACTACGTATCCACTGTCACAATACCCACATTATCAAAAGATAGCATACGTGGTCTTCATGTCATCCCGGAAACTACGACACTAGATTCAAGAGTGTTTAATCACGGTGGCCTCCGAAGTACCACTCAACGATATAATAAATAACCGCGATGCCACGTGCCGGATTGCTAAGTGGGCCATCGAGCTCCTCCCGTTCGACATCATTTATAAACCATGGCTAGCCATTAAGTCGCAAGTATTCGCTGACTTCTTCGCCGAATGGACAGAAGCCGAACTCCCTAAAGAGTACGGCGCATACTCCAATTGGATCATGCACTTTGACGGCTCCAAGATGTTGGCTGGTCTGGGAGCGGGAGTTGTCCTGATATCCCCCACCAGAGATACAGTCCAATATGTACTCCAAATACTATACACATACTCCAAAAATGCAGCCGAATACGAGGCTCTGTTGCACGGTCTTCGGATGGCAGTCTCCATGGGCATCCAATGCCTAGAAGTGCGTGGGGATTTGAACCTTGCAATATCTCAAATAAATGGAGACTTTGACGCAAAGGACCCGAAAATGGCGCCTTGCCGCAATGCCGTCTTCAAGATGTCAGCTCGGTTCGAGGGGCTCGAATTCCATCATGTGATCCGAAAAAACAATCAAGCGGCGGATATCCTCGCCCGCATCGGCGCTAAGCGCGACCCCGTCCCACTTAATATCTTCTTGGAAAGGCTGTTCAAGCCATCCGTGGTGTGGTAAGGGGAGACCGACAATACTAGTACGGATCCGACAACAACCCCAGATCCTGAACACACTGACATAATCAGAGGTTCCGCCACCGAAATATAACCTTCGGCCCACGTAATCATTGCTGTGATCGCTCCATGGATGGAACACTTCTTAGCCTAACTAAATAGGCAAGAAATGCCCGAGGACCAAAATGAGGCACATTGCATTTTGCGGCGCTCTAAAGCCTACAAGGTCCACAAGGGAGAGCTTTATAATAAAAGTGCTACCGGAGTACTCCAAAGATGCATCTCCGAAGAGGAAGGGTGGCAGCTCTTGGCCAAAATTCATGTTGGACTCGGCGACCACCACGCTGCAGCTCGGGCCCTTGTAAGCAAGGCCTTATGTACAGGTTTCTACTGGCCGACAGCCCGAGCAAACACACGGGACCTCGTCCAGTATTGCGTCGGTTGCCAGCTTTTCGCAAACCAAAGCCATATGCCACCTACCGCTCTCCAAACAATCCCCATAAATTGGCCCTTTCCGGTCTGGGGGCTCGATATGGTCGGACCCCTTAAAGGAGGAAGCCATATGAAAAAATACCTATTGGTCATGGTGGATAAATTGACCAAATGGATAGAGGCCAAACCAGTTAAAACGGCTGAATCCGGACCAGTGATAGACTTCATATCAGGGGTTGTACACTTTTACGGTGTCCCCCACAGCATCATCACCAATAATGGCTCCAACTTCACAGACGACGAGGTGAAAACTTGGTGCGGCAACATGGGCATTAAGCTCGATTACGCCTCCGTCTATCACCCCCAAACAAACGGTCAAGTCGAACGAGCAAATGGTCTTATTATGAGCGGCATCAAACACAGACTAGTGCGATCCTTGAAGGAATCAGATACCCACTGGGTCGAGGAGCTCGACTCTGTACTATGGGTACTGCGGACCACGCCGAATCGCACTACTGGATACACACAATTCTTCATGGTGTACGGCACAGAGGCGGTATTGCCCTGCGATATCATTCATGACTCACCTTGAGTGTGCATGTATGAAGAGAGAGAAGCCGAGCTTGATCGCCAGGATAGTCTAGATGCCCTGGAGGAGGAGCGCGACGTTGCAAAAGCCCGTTCCGCATTCTATCTGCAATAGGCTCGAAGGTATCAAAGAAGAGAAGTACGGGGCAAAACTTATAACGTTGGCGAATTCGTTCTACGCCTACCAGAGAATAAAAAGGACAAGCTCAAGCCCAAGTGGGAGGGTCCGTTCATCATTGTTAAAGTTCTCACCGAAGGAGCGTACTGCCTACGTGATGCATTAGATAATCGACTCGAGCTGAGCCCATGGAATGCGGCCATACTCCGAAGATTCTACGCCTAGCGCCGAATTCTGTGTTCGTCTCCTTACCTCCGCCTTTTTAAAAATTATATCATCTTTCTTTCTTTCTTTTTTATGGCCCTAAAAACCTTCAAGTGTGACTCGACTACACAATCTTGACGCGCTATGCGCGCTCACTATACCTGGGGGCTTCTTATACAAAAGCTTAATATAATTTTCTTCCGGGCTTCATGCCCACTACATATGTGTCACTTTTCCATATGTACCTTTCTTCGCCATTATATGCATCGATATGACTTATGTTTTGGCCAAGCAGGGTTGCCTGGCTCTTGTGTTTATGCCCTACGTTCCCGTTTGTTCAGCTAGGGCATAAGGGGAGCACCTCTGCGATTGTTACTACCGGATCCGCCGGACATGTACCTCAGACTGGGTGAAGCTGAAAGCTAGCGTTCTTAAGGAAATATTCGGTTGGTGAACAAAAGATGTTTCTTACCTATTACAATATAAACCCCCAGATGTTTCATATCCTGTGTCTCTGTTCGCAGTTCGGACATGCACATTAATGCATGCGTACCCAGGGAAAGGAACCCTTAACGGAACTATTCTCCCTAGAAGATGTTTCTTACTATCCATGTAATATAACATAGCTATTTGGGTACTTGTCTGTTTAAGCACTTATGACCCCTATGCCTGGTTTCCACGCGTACCCCGGTTTACATAACTGAGCGGGTATTCGGATACACTCTGGACTGTCGGGTCCGGAGGTTGAAGCGAAAAGGTCCGCCATGACAAATGATTTACAATCCGGCTAGGGACAAAATATGTCAATTGAAGTACATAGTCACTTAGGCTGACTAAATTCTTCTTCTATACCATCCAACAAGCTTTCTAGCCTACAATCCTGTTGGGAATACTTTGCGGCTAATCCTACCTAGTCATATACCAGACTAACAGGAATCTCTTTCCCATCTGACCCTACAGGTTACCAGGGCCATGTGATTCGGATCAACCTTGGTTTACCGGGTTTTCACCATCGCACAGGCTTCCCTTGCACCTTGTCGGCAGGCCGATATCTTCCATAATCGGAACTGCCACCGCGCTCCGTTGAGTAGCTCTACAAGCTCCCCCATGCTTCCTGGCAGGGAGGCGGATGTCCACAAGGCCTGGGCAATACCCTGCATCACCTGTCGAACTTGTTCATGCAGTTGTGAAAGCTCTTGCAGAAGATCGCCTACGGATCCGGGCATCTCCTCTTCGGGATGACCTGTCAGTATACCTACAGACATAACTCTGTTAGCCCGTTTCTTTGCCGAACTGTATAAAGGTTCATTTGAGCACATACTAAAAATGCCGAGTCAAAGCCTCTTATTCTCCTACACGGAGTCAGCAAGCTGGGCCCGAACATCTTCCAATTCGACGCCCAGCCGGGTGTTGGCATCCTGGAGATCGTTTTTCTCTCGCCTAACCCTTGTAAGCATGCGCTCGCCACCCTCTAGCTGTCATTGAGCTCTTACTCATCCTCTTGTACGATCACCGGATTCACTCCGGGATTGTCTGCAGAATCTATTGTTAGATTTGCAAGCATGCCGAATACTAACTGGTACATGTAATTACATTCTTTTTTATCAAGACAAGTATTACCGGATGAGGCCTTCTTGGATTCATCTATTCCGGCAACTGCCGCCCTTAGCTGAGCTTTGCACTCCTCTAGCTCTTGAGACAAAT
The DNA here is from genome assembly GCF_002162155.2 of Triticum dicoccoides. NCBI lineage: Eukaryota > Viridiplantae > Streptophyta > Magnoliopsida > Poales > Poaceae > Triticum > Triticum dicoccoides. The sequence continues at coordinate 231,415,521 of NC_041387.1, read as the reverse complement.
GGGTGTTCTTCTCTGTAAGAACCTATTCATACAATGATCCTTAAATCAGTTGTGCCAACTGTTTCAACTCTCAAGGGCTACTGATATACATAATTATCAGTTTTTTCTTACCCATATATTCGTTAAATACTGGTATGTGGCTCTAGCAAGCCCATCTTGATCATCTCGGATGTACGCATCTCCCGAGTTGAAGGCATTGAACGCCTCTTCGGAGAAGTTAGGGTCGCGGAGTACGGCCCGTCGACGCCGGTGATTCATACTGCTCTGCACTTTGGAATTCGTAGTAGATATTCTATCCGCATCCTCTGTAGGAGGACCGTCCGGCATTGTCCCCACATTAGCCTCCACCCTTGAGGCTGGTTCTGGAGTCCGGCTGGTGGAGGCGCGGCCGGCATGATCTCCAGACACAGTCCGACGTGTACTCTTTCTGCCAGGGCACAATGGACATTGTTATATCTCAAAGACGATAATCACGGAGTAGGTTTTAAATCATACCTCTGCGTCGGTGTCTCGGTCTTGACCGCCTTCCTTTTAAGCCTACCCAGCTTGGGCACCCCTTGTTGGTGGGTCGCCGAGGGTCCGACACGGCACCCCGATGGCCTTCCCTATAAAGCGCAATACGTGTGCGGTGGGTAAGGCGTAAAGAAGGGATCCATCTTGGAAGTTAGGAATCCGATTTTACTTACATATGAAGCAGGGAGTAGGCCAGGATAGTCGACATTGATGGCCACCAAGGCGCCGTCACAGCTTGCCTGGTAAAACATCCTGTCGACGAGCTCCACAAATATGTCCGGATCTTCTTCAAGTCCGGGGTCGAGGGCCCAGTTGTAGTCCTCTGGTTGTGGAGGCGGGCTATGGTCCTCCCTCGCAGCTTTTCGCAGTTCGTGCTATGAACTAGCAAGGTAAATATTTGTCATGAAAGACTGCGGGAATGAATAGAGTTGACTAAAAGGTAACTCCTCTTCTTCTCCTTTATACAGATCGGACAATATTTTTGCCAGGGAGGTGGCAGAGTCCGGACCTTTCTAACCGCAGCGGGTGGCATCGTCCTCTCCATTGAAGTGCCACATGGGATGCCCCCGATACTGGAGTGGCTGCACCCCCCGCATAATGCATACTGACATAACCTCGATTATGGTCAATCCAGATTTGGCCAGTGTTTTTATCCTTCCCATCAGATAAAGGACCTCTCTGCTATCTTCCTCCTAGGTTCTCCTGGGACGCCAGCTGTAGCGTTTCTTCAATGGGGCATTGGTAAACTCAGGAAGACCCATCTAGATAGGGTCTAGAAGGGGCACGTCCTCTATATAAAACCACTCCGAAGGCCAGTCTTCGGATGTCTTCTTCGGAGTGTGGAACAGGTATCTGGTCCCGGCGATGCGCCATATTTCGGCTCCACCCACTTGCTATATTTATCCCTCCTGATTGAGAGGGACAAGGCAGAACATCCTCTTCCATAGCTCGAAATGAGCTTCGCAGCCCAGAAATAGCTAACAAAGGGCGACATAACCTGTGATGTGCAGTATGGAGGCAGGAGTGAAGTTATGCAGCTGGAGGCCTGATGACCCACAATTATAGGGGATCTATTGTAGTCCTTTCGATAAGTAAGAGTGTCGAACCCAACGAGGAGCAGAAGGAAATGACAAGCAGCTTTCAGTAAGGTATTCTCTGCAAGCACTGAAATTGTAGGTAACATATAGTTTTGTGATAAGATAATTTGTAACGGGTAACAAGCAATGAAAGTAAATAAGGTGCAACAAGGTGGCCCAATCCTTTTTGTAGCAAAGGACAAGCCTGGAAAATATCTTATAATGAGAAAAGCGCTCCCGAGGACACATGGGAATTACCGTCAAGCTAGTTTTCATCACGCTCATCTAATTCGTGTTCGGTACTTTAATAATTTGATATGTGGGTGGACCAGTGCTTGGGTACTGACCTTCCTTGGACAAGCATCCCACTTATGATTAACCCCTATTGCAAGAATCCAGAACTACAAAAGAAGTATTAAGGTAAACCTAACCATAGCATGAAACTAGTGGATCCAAATCAGCCCCTTACGAAGCAATGCATAAACTAGGGTTTAAGCTTCTGTCACTCTAGCAACCCATCATCTACTTATTACTTCCCAATGCCTTCCTCTAGGCCAAAATAATGGTGAAGTGTCATGTAGTCTACATTCACATAACAACACTAGAGGAGAGACAACATACATCTCATCAAAATATCGAACGAATACCAAATTCACATGACTACTAATAGCAAGACTTCACCCATGTCCTCAGGAACAAACATAACTACTCACAAAGCATATTCATGTTCATGATCAGAGGAGTATTAATATGCATTAAGGTTCTGAACATATGATCTTCCACCAAGTAAACCAATTAGCATCAAGTACATGGAGTAATCAACACTACTAGCAACCCACAGGTACCAATTTGTGGTTTTGATACAAGATTGGATACAAGAGATGAACTAGGGTTTTGAGAGGAGATGGTCCTGGTGAAGATGTTGATGGAGATTTACCCCCTCCTGATGAGAGGATCGTTGGTGATGATGATGGTGATGATTTCCCCCTCCCGGAGGGAAGTTTCCCCAGCAGAACAGCTCCGACGAAGCCCTAGATTGGTTCCGCCAAGGTTCCGCCTTGTGGCGACGGAGTTTCATCCCATAAGCTTTCTTATGATTTTTTGCAGGGTAAAAGCCTTCATATAGTAGAAGATGGGCACCGGAGGGCCTTCAGGGAGCCCGGGAGACAGGGGGCGCGCCCAGTAGGGGGCGCGCCCCCCACCCTCCTGGTCAGAGTGTGGGCCCCCTCTGGTACTTTCTTTGCTCACTAATTCTTATTAATTCCAAAAATGACTTCCGTGGAGTTTCAGGATTTTTGTAGCTGTGCATAATAGGTTTCCAATATTTGCTCCTTTTCCAGCAAGAATCCCAGCTGTCGGCATTCTCCCTCTTCATGATAAACCTTGTAAAATAAGAGAGAATAGCCATGAGTATTGTGACATAATGTGTAATAACAACCCATAATGCAATAAATATCGATATAAAAGCATAAAGCAAAATGGATGTATCAACTCCCCCAAGCTTAGACCTCGCTTGTCCTCAAGCGAAAGCCGATATCAAAAAATATGTCCACATGTTTAGAGATAGAGGTGTCGATAAAAATAAAATACGGACATGAGGGCATCATGATCATTCTTATAACAGCAACATATATAGATTTTGTCATATGATTTCTTATGCTAAAGTAACAATCTATTCACAATGTCAAGTATGGTTCAGAAACTTCATTAACAACTAACAAACTATAATCTGAGTCATTGAAGCAATTGCAATTTATCATAACATTAGAAAGAGTCAAGAATAGAGCTTTTCAGCAAGTCCACATACTAAACTATCATATAGTCTTCTACAATTTCTAACACTCGCACAATACTTATGGTTATGGAGTTTTAATCGGACACTGAGAAAGATAGGGGCTTATAATGCTGCCTCCCAATGTATTCACCTTTGGGTGATGTCAACAATAATAGTTCATGCTAACTTACATCAAATTGGATATATATATCAGGATCTTTCCAACACGAGGTGCTTGCCAAAAGGATAAAAACTAAAAAGGGAAAGGTGAAGATCACCTTGACTCTTGCATAATGTAAAGATATAAATTAAAAGATAGGCCCGTGGCGGAGGGAAGCATAGATTGTCATGTGCTTTTAGGGTTGGATGCACAAAATCTTAATGTGAAAGAACGTCACTTTATATTGCCACTTATGATATGAACCTTTATTATACAGTCCGTCGCTTTTATTACTTCCATCTCACACGATCGTATAAAGCTTATTTTCTCTGCACTAATAAGTCATACATATTTAGAGAGGAAATTTTATTGCTTGCAACATGACAACTTACTTGAAGGATCTTACTCAATCCATAGGTAGGTATGGTGGACTCTCATGGCAAAACTGGGTTTAAGGATATTTGGAAGCACA
>NC_041387.1:231394750-231411077 GCF_002162155.2 Triticum dicoccoides | reverse complement strand
GTATCTCTACTTGGTGTAAGGAATTTTTGGCTAGCATGAGGGGGGGGGGGGAAGGCAAGATCAACATGTTGGAATGATCCATGACAATATACTTTACCTGAGATGTGAGAAAACATAAACCATTACCTTGTCTTCCTTGTCCAACATCAACTCTTTAGCATGTCATACTTAATGAGTGCTCACCATCATAAAAGATGTCCAAGATAGTATATTTATATGTGAAAATCTATCTTTCTTTATTACTTCCTATTAATTGCAACGATGACCAAAACTATGATTGTCAACTCTCAACAACTTTTAAGCCTCATACTCTTTATATGTGAAGTCATTACTATCCATCAGATCAGTATGAACTATTTTATTATTTTTATTTTCTCAAGATCATAGCAAGATAGCAAATCCCTTGACTCAACACTAATCTTTATTATATAGGAAACGTACTCGATTACATAGAGAGATCACAAAGCAAAACTCAAAACTAATTCATACCAAGACATCAATCTATTAGATCAAGATATTACTAAAAGGATTGAACTAAGAAAAACGGTAGAGATATGAGTGTGATGGTGATACAATACCGGCGCATCTCCCCCAAGCTTGGCAGTTGCCAAGGGGAGTGCCCATACCCATGTGATTATGTCCTTGGAGATGATGAAAGTGGTGTTGATGATGGTCGATAATCGCACATCGAGCGTAAAAGCTCCTCCAACTTGCGGATAATGCCCTTGAGTCCGACGATATGATCCTTCAACAAAATGTTTTCCTGTGTGAGATACTTATTTTGTATGCGAGCTAACTCAATCATATTGAAAGCTTCAATCTCAGTTTGAGTAAAGAGGTTAGGTAGAGGTTGAGGGATGTTTTCTTCTTCTGCCGCCGGAGCTTGATCCTCCATGGCCTTCTTGATCCCTTCATCCTTGTTGATCTCCTCAGGTTCTTCTCTTTTCAGCTATATCTTCATTAGCCAAGCATCCTTGTATTCATTGTTGAAGGAGGGTGACGTCATGATTCTCTAGATCTGTCAGAAAACAGCTCGAAACGAAAATAGAGGATTTTTGCGTGATACTGTGGTCAAAACCTTCGGGGGATTATATAATGAATTTTTACCGACCAAAAGAAGTAGTGTGCAAGAAAACAGAGTCCGGGGGGCACACGAGGTGCCCACGAGACAGGGGGCGCGCCCTCCACCCTCATGGAGGCCTCGTGTCCTTCCCGGATTACTTCTTGCTTTCCAAAATTCTCAAATATTCCAAAATGGAGAAAAAATGCCATTAGAATTGTTTTGGAGTCGGTGTATTTACCTTACCACATACCTATTCCTTTTCGGAGTCTGAAACGTTCTGGAAAGTGTCCCTTATGTATTCTTCCGAGGTTACAGTCTCAATAATATTAGTTTCAACATTGATAGGATTACCTGAGATATAATGTTTGATTCTTTGAACGTTCACCACCTTCGAATTTGTGCCTTCAAAGTTGTTGATTTTTATGGCACTGGAACGATAGACCTCCTCGATAACGTAAGGAACTTCCCACTTAGAGAGAAGTTTTCTTACAAAAAATCTTAAACAAGAGTTCAATAGCAACACATAATCACCTACGTTAAACTCACGCTTTTGTATCCTTTTGTCATGCCATCTTTTAACTTTTTCCGTGAACAACTTGGCATTTTCATAGGCTTGGATTCTCCATTCATCAAGTGAGCTAATATCGAATAACCTCTTCTCACCAGCAAGTTTGAAGTCATAGTTGAGCTCTTTAATAGCCCAATATGCTTTATGTTCAAGTTCGAGAGGTAAGTGACATGCTTTTCCATAAACCATCTTATACGGAGACATACCCATAGGATTTTTATATGCAGTTCTATAGGCCCATAATGCATCATTAAGTTTCTTGGACCAATTATTTCTAGGTCTATTGACAGTCTTTTGCAAAATTAATTTGAGCTCTCTATTACTCAATTCTACTTGACCACTAGACTATGGGTGATAAGGAGAAGCAATTCTATGATTAACATCATACTTAGCAAGCATTTTACGAAAGGCACCATGAATAAAATGTGAACCACCATCAGTCATAAGATATCTCTCCAAACCTTGGAAAAATAACTTCTATAGGCATCTTAATAGAGGTGTTATGATCAGCACTACTAGTTGGAATAGCTTCTACCCACTTAGTAACATAATCAACAGCAACTAAAATATGTGTATATCCATTAGAGGCAGGAAAAACGTCCCATATAATCATAGCCCCAAACATCAAGTGGTTCAATAACAAGAGAATAATTCATAGGCATTTCTTCACGTCTACTAATATTACCAATTCTTTGACATTCATCACAAGACAAGACAAACTTGCGGGCATCTTTGTAGAGAGTAGGCCAATAAAAACGGGATTGCAATACCTTATGTGAAGTTCTATCTCCAGCGTGGTGTCCTCCATATGGTTTGGAGTGACACTTGCGTAGGATCTGTTCCTGTTCATGCTCGGGTACACAACGTCTAATAACACCACCTACTCCTTTTTTATAAAGGTGTGGGTCATCCCAGAAATACTGTGTTAATTCATAAAAGGACTTTTTCTTTTGCTAGTACGTGAAACTACCTGGTATGAATTTAGCAACAATGTAATTGGCATAATCAGCATACCATGGAGCAGTACGAGAAGCATTAATGACCGCTAATTGTTCATCAGGAAAGCTATCATTAATAGGTAGTGGGTCATCAAGAAGATTCTCTAACCTAGACAAGTTGTCTGCAATGGGTTCTCAGCTCCCTTTCTATCAACAATATGCAAATAAAATTCTTGGAGCAAGAGAACCCATCTAATAAGTCTAGGTTTAGCATCTTTCTTTTCCATAAGATATTTAATAGCAGCATGATCAGTGTGAATAGTAACTTTAGAATCAACAATATAAGGTCTGAACTTATCACATGCAAATGCGACTGCTAAGAACTCTTTTTCAGTAGTAGCATAATTTCTCTGGGAAGTATCAAGAGTTTTACTAGCATACTGGATAACATTTAACTTCTTATCAACTCTTTGCCCTAGAACAGCACCTACAACATAATCACTAGCATCACACATAATTTCAAAGGGTAAATTCCAATCAGGTGGCTGAACAATAGGTGCAGTGATCAAAGCTTTCTTACGCATTTCAAATGCTTCTACACAATCATCATTAAAGACAAAAGGAATATCTTTTTCCAATAAATTAGTCAGAGGCCTAGAGATTTTAGAAAAGTCCTTAATGAACCTCCTATAAAAAATGGCATGACCAAGGAAACTTCTTATACCTTTAATGTCCTTGGGACACGGCATCTTTTCAATAGCATCAACTTTAGATTAATCAACTTCAATACCTCTTTTAGAAAATTTATGCCCCAAGACAATCCCTTCAATAACCATAAAGTGACAGTTTTCCCAATTCAAGACGAGACTAGTGTCTTCACATCTCTGCAAAACTCGAACAAGGTTGCTCAAGCAATCATCAAAAGAGGATTCATAAACGGAGAAGTCATCCATGAATACCTCACAAATCTTTTCACAGAAGTTAGAGAATATAGACATCATGCATCTTTGAAAGGTAGCAGGTGCATTACATAAACCAAAAGGCATACGTCTATAAGCAAAGGTACCGAAAGGGCAAGTAAAGGTAGTTTTTGATTGATCCTCCGCTGACACAGGTATTTGAGAGAAACCGGAATAACCATCTATAAAGCAGAAATATGTATGTTTGGATAGTATTTCTAGCATTTGATCAATAAAAGGTAAAGGGTAATGATCTTTCTTAGTGGTTTATTTAATTTACGGAAATCAATTACCATCCTATAACCTGTAATAATTCTTTGCGGGGTCAATTCATCTTTATCATTAGGAACGACAATAATACCTCCCTTCTTACGAACGCAATGGATAGGACTCAACCAATCACTATCAGCAACAGGATAAATTATACCTGCCTCTAGGAGCTTTAGTATCTCCTTTCTTACCACTTCTTTCATCTTAGGATTTAACCGCCGTTGAGGATCTCTAACTGGTTTGGCATCTTTCTCCAATTTTATTTTGTGCTGGCATAGAGGTGGGACTAATGCCCTTAAGATCATCCAGAGTATATCCAATAGCAGTGTGGTGCTTCTTCAGACTTTTCAATAATCTTTCCTCTTCTTGCTCTGAAAGGTTAGCACAAATAATAACAGGATATATCTTCTTTTCATCAACAATTTAAGATTATCGGTTAATGGTTTGAGCTCAAACACAGGATCACCCTTGGGTGGAGGAGGATCCGCTAGGATTTCAACAGGTAAGTTGTGTTTTAGAATAGGACCCTGTTGAAGGAATACTTCATCTATTTCCCTTCTTTCATTCATAAACATATCATTTTCATGGTCTAGCAAATATTGTTCTAAAGGATCAGTAGGAGGCACGGCAATAGAAGCAAGACCAATAATTTCATCCTTACTAGGCAATTCTTTATCACGGGGTTGTCTACTAAACATAGCAAAATTAAACTCATGAGACATATCCCCTAAGCCAATTGTAACAACATCCTTTTTGCAATCAATCCTAGCATTGACAGTATTCAAGAAGGGTCTACCAAATATAATGGGACAAAAGTCATCTTGTGGGGAACCAAGAACAAGAAAATCAGCAGGATATTTAACTTTCCCACACAAGACTTCGACATCTCTAACAATCCCAACTGGTGTAATAGTATCTCTATTGGCAAGCTTAATTGTAACAACAATACCTTCTATTTCAGCGGGTGCAATATCATGCATAATTTCTTCATATAGGGAAAAAGGTATTGCACTAGCACTAACACCCATATCACATAAGCCATGATAACAATGATCTCCTATTTTAACAGAAATAACAGGCATGCCTACAACATGTCTATGTATCTTAGCATCTGGTTTAGCAATATTAGCAGTTTCACCATAGAAGTAAATAACATGCCCATCTATATTATCATCCAAGAGATCTTTAACCATAGCAATACTAGGTTCAACTTTAATTTGCTCAGGAGGTGTATATGTTCTAGTATTACTCTTACGAACCATAGTTGAAGCTTTAGCATGATCCTTTATTCTAAGAGGAAAAGGTGGTTTCTCAACATAAGTAGTAGGAACAATAGGATCATTATAAGTGATAGTCTTTTCTTCAACTGTAATAGGTGCAACTACTTTTACTTCAATGGGAGGATTATATTTAAACCACTTCTCCTTAGGGAGATCAACGTGGGTAGCAAAAGATTCACAGAAAGAAGCTACTATCTCAGAGTCAAGTCCATATTTAGCGCTAAATCCACGAAAAACATCAGTATCCATAAAAGATTTAACACAATCAAACTTAGGTGTTATACCTGACTCCTTATCATCGTCTGAACCCCAATCTTCGGAGTTGCATTTAATTCTTTCCAGTAAATCCCACTTCAATTCATTAGTCTTCAGCATATATGAACCAACACAGGAAGTATCGAGCATGGTGCAATCATTGAGAGAAACCCGAGCATAATTTTTTTGAATAATCATTTCTCTTGAGAGCTCATGATTGGGGCATGAATATAACATTGACTTAATCCTCCCCCAACCTTGAGCGATATTTTCTCCTTCGCGAGGCTAGAAATTATATATGTAATTACGATCACGATTAACAAGATGCATAGGATAGAACTTCTAGTGAAATTCCAATTTCAATCGTTTATAGTTCGAAGATCCCGTATCATCACATAGCCTATACCAAGTCAATGCATCTCCCTTCAAAGATAAAGGAAAAACCTTCCTCTTAACAACATCATCGGGAATACCTGCAAGCTTAAAAAATCCACAAACTTCATCCACAAAGATAAGGTGTAAATCGGGATGCAATGTTCCATCTGCTGCAAAGGGATTAGCTAGCAGTTTCTCTATCATACCCGAAGGAATATCAAAGTAAACATTTTCAATAGGTTCAGTAGATTGAGGAGCAACTCTTTGCTCTACTGGTCGGGCCGAAGATGCCCCGAACAAGCCCCTCAAAGGATTAGTTTCCATAGTAACAAGTGACAGAAAATTTCAGCACACTATATAAATGTTTCCTTACCAAGTTCCACTCACCAAAGGCACTTCACTCCCAAGCAACGGTGCCAGAAAAGAGTCTTGATGACCCACAAGTATCGGGAATCTATCATACTCCTTTCGATAAGTAAGAGTGTCGAACCCAACGAGGAGCAGAAGGAAATGACAAGCGGTTTTCAGTAAGGTATTCTCTGCAAGCACTGAAACTGTAGGTAACAAATAGTTTTGTGATAAGATAATTTGTAACGGGTAACATCAACGAAAGTAAATAAGGTGCGACAAGGTGGCCCAATCCTTTTTGTAGCGAAGGACAAGCCAGGACAATTTCTTATAATGAGAATAGCGCTCCCAAGGACACATTGGAATTATCGTCAAGCTAGTTTTCATCACGCTCATATGATTTGCGTTTGGTACTTTGATAATTTGATATGTGGGTGCACCGGTGCTTGGGTACTGCCCTTCCTTGGACAAGCATCCCACTTATGATTAACCCCTATTGCAAGCATCCGCAACTACAAAAGAAGTATAAAGGTAAACCTAACCATAGCATGAAACTAGTGGATCCAAATCAACCCCTTACGAAGCAATGCATAAACTAGGGTTTAAGCTTCTGTCACTCTAGCAACCCATCATCTACTTATTACTTCCCAATGCCTTCCTCTAGGCCCAAATAACGGTGAAGTATCATGTAGTCGACGTTCTCATAACACCACTAGAGGAGAGACAACATACATCTCATCAAAATATCGAACGAATACCAAATTCACATGACTACTAATAGCAAGACTTCACCCATGTCCTAAGGAACAAACATAACTACTCACAAAGCATATCCATGTTCATGATCAGAGGAGTATTAATATGCATTAAGGATCTGAACATATGATCTTCCACCAAGTAAACCAATTAGCATCAACTACAAGGAGTAATCAACACTACTAGCAACCCACAGATACCAATTTGTGTTTTTGATACAAGATTGGATACAAGAGATGAACTAGGGTTTTGAGAGGAGATGGTGCTGGTGAAGATGTTGATGGGGATTGACCCCCTCCCGATGAGAGGATCGTTGGTGATGACGATGGTGATGATTTCCCCCTCCCGGAGGGAAGTTTCCCCAGCAGAACAGCTCCGTCGGAGCCCTAGAATGGTTTCGCCAAGGTTCCGCCTCGTGGCGGCGGAGTTTCGTCTCGTATGCTTGCTTATGATTTTTTCCAGGAGAAAAGCCTTCATATAGCAGAATATGGGCACCGTAGGGCCACTAGGGGGCCCAGGAGACAGGGGACGCGCCCTCCACCCTACTGGCCAAGGTGTGGGCCCCCTCTGGTACTTTCTTCGCTCAATAATTCTTATTAATTCCAAAAATGACTTCCATGTAGTTTCAGGATTTTTGGAGCTGTGCAGAATAAGTTTCCAATATTTGCTCCTTTTCCAGCGAGAATCACAGCTGCCGGCATTCTCCCTCATCATGATAAACCTTGTAAAATAAGAGAGAATAGCCATAAGTATTGTGACATATCGTGTAATAAAAGCCCATAATGCAATAAATATCGATACAAAAGCATGATGCAAAATGGACGTATCAAGGCTGTAATACTTCAGGAGCCCATGGAGGAACGGATGGATTGGAAATCCGAGGCCCCTCAGCAAGTAAGGGACAAGGCATACTCGCTCCCCCCTGGATGGGTTGGGGAAACTCTCTGCTTGCTTCCCGCCATCGTAAGTGGCTAATCCGGCTCGGACGGGGACAAGATATGCAGGCGGGAGAAACCCCTAGGTCTGCAACTCCACCAACTGGTTGTGGGATACGGTGCACTTCACCCAATCACCTGGCTTAGCGCTATGGAAGTGAGAGGAGGAGCTGCGGTGGTCAGCCATGATGGGATGGTTTTTTCGGGCGCGCTCTGATGAATCCTCGCTTGGGGAAGATGGTGTGATTTGGATCTGAGGATCCCCGTCTCTTTAATAGACGATTTACTTACATGGTAAGGGTGGCAAATGTAAAAATGCCCTGACTTCTCGCATTCGCACGACACGTGGAGACTGCCAATATTAAGGTACTAAAGCCGAGGAGTGCAACATTAATGGGAAGCCGGACACTGCTCGTTACAACAGGTACTTTGGGATTTGGAGAAGAACCCGCCTTGCAATGCCGAAGACAATCTGCGCGCCGAACTCATCGGCATTGAAGCCTAGTTCAGGGGCTACTTAGGGAGTCAAGGATTAGGGGGTCCTCGGACAGCCGGACTATATGCTTATGCCGTACTGTTGGACTATGAAGATACAAGATTGAAGACTTCGTCCCATGTCCGGGTGGGACTCTCCTTTGCGTGGAAGGCAAGCTTGGCAATTCAGATATGTAGATTTCCTTCTCTGTAACCGACTCTGTGTAACCCTAGCCCCCACCGGTGTCTGTATAAACCGGAGGGTTTAGTCCGTAAGACAACAACAATCATAATCATAGGCTAACTTCTAGGGTTTAGCCTCTATGATCTCATGATAGATCAACTCCTGTAATACTCATATCATCAAGATCAATCAAGCAGGAAGTAGGGTATTACCTCCATAGAGAGGGCCCGAACCTGGGTAAACATTGTGTCCCCCGCCTCCTATTACCATTAGCCTTAGACGCACAGTTCGGGACCCCCTACCCGAGATCCGCCGGTTTTGACACCGATAGAGGGCGCCTTGGGCTTCAGCCCGGGCATCATGTGTGGATTGGCGAGCCTTGGTGAGTTCGGACTCTTGATCCTTTATACTCTGTTCCAAGGTCTCACACTTCTTTATGGCTTCTTGGAGCTCTTGTTGAACTTCAATGACACGAGCCTCTTGGTTTTCACGAGTGGCCTGCTACTTGTCCGCCTACTTCTCGGCCTCGGCTACCGCCTTCTTAAGAGTATCGACTTCGGTCGCTGCTCCTACTACATATCACGACATTTTTCAGTCAAAATAACTATTCACTTGTATTTAAATACAAACAAAGTTATCCCATACCTTGGTTATCTTCCAATTGCTTTTTTACTTGGCCGAGCTCCTTTTCGGCCCGCTCCAATCTCTGCTTCAGTCCAGAGACCTCAGCAGTATGAGAGGTTGCAGTCAATAACGACGCCTGATTATCCACATAGGTATTTCCTAATTAGTCTCCTATGAAATATATTTGATCCTTTGTCCGACTTTCTTTTTGAAACACCGAACAGTGTATCAGGGGCTACTATCTATATTATGACATTCTTTTAACTTACCTCCAAGCCTGTTAGAAGGCTGGTGCAGGCTTCGGTCAACCCACTTTTGGCGGACTGGACCTTCTCGATCACCGCACCCATAAGGGTACGGTGCTCTTCGACGATGGAAGCGCTTTGAAGCACGGCCAATAAAGTATCTGGCACCTCTGGATGGAATGAGGTCACTGGTGGAGTAGGCGCACCACCTTCTGTTGAAGAAGGTTGCCGGCTTGATTCCGGAGCCGTATTGGTCTCCGGAGTTGTCTCTGGCTGGGGGCCGAATTCAGGACAGCCCCCACCTTCAGCATCCCTCGGGGTCTGCTCCCCCATGTGTCTGGTTGCCGAGGTTTGACCCTCTGGCACCGCCTCGATGGTCTCTTGAGCTTCGCCCTGGCCTGGGCCCCTTTGGGACGACACCCCAGTGTTGTCCACGCCTTTGAGGAGGAGGCCGTCGGGAGGGTCTCGCTGTCCATCGCATCCGGGTCCAATGAATCTTCTGACAAAGATTGCTCGATGTCGGACCTGGCCAGACTGCAGAATATGTGACTCAATACATTAATGCTGTGCAAAAGTGAGACTGGATATATGGATGTGTCTGAGTTTCTTTGTACTTACAAGTTGGTCAGGGGCTTCACCCTGGGTTCCCACTCCGGGCTGCTATCGATGGCTGCGGTGGATTCGTCTGGAAGGGAGCTTTCCCCTTCTTAGACGTTTCAGCCTCCAAATGTGTGGAGGTCGTCCTCTTATTTCTCCCCCTCACAGGAGGGACTGGCTTTCCTCTTCCTCCTCCTGTTCCTCGTCTTTTTGGCGGAGGAGTGGGCCTCAGTGTCTTCAGACATCACATCTGAAGTACCCTTGCGATGAAGCCTGCCCCTGGTCTCCTTGGCCTCCTTCTTGGCCTTCTTCTTCGGCGCCTTATATGGCGCTGGGACCAGCATCTTCATCAGAAGTGGGCTGGCTTGTTCTTCAAGCAGCGGAGCCGTCCAGTAGATCCTCTCTGCCTTCTTCGTCCAGCCATGGGATAATCGTTAGGGAGATATTAGGTGTTTTCCCCAAGGTATACAAATAAAGGGTACACCTTGAAAACATATAAAGACTTACCGAACTTGCGGGGCGGGACAATTTGTGCCCGCGATCCTCGGCGGTGTCCGGCCATGACTTGCCGGGCTTGAATAGCACCTTCCAGATGTCTTCGTGCATCGTGCTGAAGAACTCCAGCAAGGTTTGGTGCTTGGCCGGATCGAACTCCCATAGATTGCAAGTCCGACATTGACAGCGAAGGATCGAGCGAACTAGCATCACGTAGACCACATCGACAAGTTTGATATTGTTGTCCTCCATGCTCTTGATATGCGCTTGGAGCATCGTCAGCCCGTCTGACGAAGGCCAGTCTAGGCCCTTTTCGGGCTAGGACATGAGCTGCAGTGGGGCTCCGGATCGGAACTTGGGGGCGGCGGCCCATTTGGTGCCGCGTGGCTCGGTAACATAGAACCACTATTGTTTCCATCGTCAAATTGTCAAATGGCAAGAACACTGGTTCTGTGTTGCAGCTGCCGAAGCGATTCCCAGCAGCTACTTCAGACTCGTGAAGCGGCTGGTTAGTGCCTGCCCTCGGCTTGACACCATCAAGTTGTCGGTCTGCATCGAGGTTGCGCGGATGGCCTTTGCCCGCACCAAGGTGCATTGGGCGAAGATGGATGCTGTGAAGCTCATGACCGGAGGACCGCCAAGCCCGAGCTATATTATGATAGTGTCCTGGAGGGATCCCGCCTTGTGGCGGTGCAATGTGCCAAGGATATTATATTCCCATAAATGTATGGATGTTCTCCTATGCTGTAATATGAAACAAGGTCGTTATGTAAAATAATGCTTGTTATTTGAATTATTACCTCCTGTGTGGCCGTTTTTAAATTAATTCTGAGAGTTGGCCGGTCATTGGCTTTTGCCCCCACGTAGGAAGTACGGGGGTGTTTGGGATAAATCTAAACACACTTTACTCTAGATTTTTGGTCCTTAAAGGAGGTGTTTTACGCGACGAACCAGGAAATCGGACTATAAGTCTTTATCACCCTCACTTAGCCATAGGAGTTTGACAAAAGAAAGGTAGGCGCAGCCCCTAGTCTTCGGAAGACCGAACTTGGGGTATTGTAAAACAAATGATTGGATAAAACCGATCTGTCGCATGATGCATTAGTTATATAATAATGCGGAAGAAATCGTTAAAGATTTTGTGACCTCTCGAACAGCTGACCAGCTCTCGCCGCATCATGACAGTCAGTTTTTGGCTTTCTCTACTGAGGTGCTCGTCCAGAAGAACCGGGACACAATCGCAGTAGTTCTCCTTTTACTACCCTAGCCGATACAGCGGAACGTAAGGTTGCAAGAATAGGAGTCGGGCAACCCAACTATTGACCAAAGACATGATTCGGAGCCAATGCATATAATGCTATAAGTTCGAGGTGCTGAACTACACTGTAAAAGTGTTCGGACTTTCTTGTCGTGTTACTGTGGCACCCCGGCTCAGAGAAAACCGGAACGCCCCGTATTCCAGCCCAGATATCGAGGAGAAGTCTTCTAGAATACGGCACTGCTTAGCATAGAACAAACCAGCTTTCTATTATTACACGAATAGGAATACAAGGTCTCCGATATTACAATGAATAACATCGGCACGCTGACACTACGCCATCCTCAGTTGCTCTATGCAAGCAGCAGAACAACGCGAAGCAGCAGAATAACTCTAGCAGTGGAACAACGAAGACGGTGGTGAACTCCACTCTGCAGGGACTCTGGCTGGAACGCTTATCCTAGCTCGCACGAATGGAAACCACGACAAGCAAGAAATCAAATTTGGCATGACCTGCAAGCTGGCATGACACGCCAGGTCAGTACATTGAATGTACTTGCAAGCTCACAATAAACCAGAAGCATTCAAGACAAACAACAGCATGACAATTATAGGTTAAACAGGAATTATCATGATATCATCAGTACAACCTGGCATGACCAACATAAACATGATACAGCTAACTCAACCTGAATATAGCATGAACACATTAATCCGACAATACTAGCATGCAACATAATGACACTATATGCACCACTTATTCTGCTCGGCTACCTCGTAACCAACACATGCATCACTTACCAACCTTGGGCAGCACACAAATATAGACAACCCGGTATCCTCGGTACCACCGTGATCCTTACGACGATCACAATCACGACCAACACTTAGTCCAAACCGTGATCCTTACGGCGATCACAACCCGACCACTAAATAGCCCGTGATCCTTACGGCGATCACAACCCGACCAACACTTGGCCCATGATCCTTACGGCGATCACCACAAACTTATCTCATTGTTATTAAGAACATTATTCTTATTACTGTTGACTCATGGTGTGACCTTCTCTCGACCTGGGCCCTTATCTGCGGGCGCAGCTATCGATAGATTTAATATACACTCTGCAGAGGTTAGTACACTGTACCCACACTACGGAACCCATGGCCTCGCCCTCCCATTTGGGTGGACCAACAGCATTCTGACAAAACCGGTCTACTGCCATGACACTCTGCCGGCCACTCCGACTCACTCCCTACTGAGCTAAGTCATGGGTAGCCCCGTGTCTACCTCTAGACACCTCAACAACCACCGTCGTGGCACGTCCCACTCTGGGACACGTGCACATAACAACAACAACGGGCACACAATGTTATTCTTACCTACCGGGCCAGGGTACAGCACGCCCATAACCTTCCCTCGTTGTAGGCACCACCGAGAGGCACGACAATAGACCTAGTTAGGACCATCCCATACCGGTAAGAGTGGTTGCACTGGTCAGCATCGATTCAGCGGCACCATGACTCAGCCAATAGGTGTTCAAGTTCAATTTACTCCAGTTAACTTGAATGCAAATATGTTGAGCCATGATAAAATAACATGATGTCAACTATAATACATGAACATGATATAAACATCATCATGAGAGTATCACATAACTTTCCACCATATGATCAACTAATCATATCCACTGAGCATAGCATACTAAGTAGCATGACCATCTCCAACATCAACATGTACTACTAGTAAGCATAAACATATGACAGGAAATACTAGCAGGTATAACAAGACCACAAAGTAAAAGACAACATAGCCCAAAAGTGAACACGCAAATCTGAATATCACCGGAACAATGATAACCAACTTTTCAACAAACAAACATTTAATAAAGATTCAAGTTGAAAACCATGTCTACTGCATGACTATCATGCAAGTGGGTATTGTGGCTTGCCTGGGGATGAAGAAGGCACCGGGGAGAAGTGCGGTGAAGCCGCGGAACGAAACGCCGGAAAACGTTCTCTCTCGGAGGGGGCTGAATAAGGGCAAGGGAATAAAGGTCATTTTCACAGTGTCAAACCATAGTGAAAACATGACCAACAGAACGGGCTCGACGAAACAAAGAAGTGAGCGTTGGTTTCACTGGAAACGGGGTTACGGATAAAAAGATATGACGGTTTTTACTGCCAGGGACCTATCTGTAATGAAAAGATTTTTAAACAGGGGCCTGAACAGAAAAACAGAAAACGTAATCTGGGAAATACGTTTTCACCTTATCCAAATGAACAGTGGCGGGGCTGACGCATGCGGGTTCCGCAGGTGGGCCCCAGCACTTTTCCACATGGGCAGCCCGGGTCAACAAGGGCCCGGCGGCTGGGTCGCTTACTGGCGGGGCCCGCCGCGTCTTCTCTCTCCTCCTGGCCTCCTTCTTCCTCCTGCCTGGACGCACCCGCCCAGTAGGGGAGCTCACCCCGATGAGACTCGCCGGCGATCTCGGCCACCATACGGGGCGCGCGACCTACCGATGAGTTCAGCAGGACGAGGCGGATCCATTCATCAATGACACGGATGCTGTGGAGGATTGGAGCGGCTAGGCTGTGGACCCTGGCGCAGATGGCTACGGGGCTACGGGGTACTCCGGTGAGGGGCAAGTAGGTGGGGAGGGTCAGGAGGTCGAGGGGACTCCTCCGGCGGCTACAGACAAGAGGGGGAGGGCCGGCATCGAGCTAATCTTGCCAGGCCGAGGCGGCGGCCATGGCGGCAGAGAGAGGTGGGGAGGGGCTCTAGAGCTCAAGGGAGAGGCCGAGGAGGTTGTTGGAGGTTGTGTGAGGCTGGTGGTGAGGTCGAACGGCCTCGGGGGTGGCTTAAATAGCCATGGGGCGAGGTGGCCGTGCTGGCACCGCCGGCGACGCATGTCCGGCGCCGCAGACGCGTGTGCTCGAGCATGGGCTCGGGGGAAAGCGACGGCGATGCACAGGGAGGAGCTCACAGGGAGGAGGAGGCTAAAGGAGGGGCAGAGGAAGAGGTCGAGCGCCATTAGAGCTCGGTCGGCCACAGATCTCTCGTGGGCGCGCGACGGTTTGCGTCGGTGAGCTAGCTTCCGGAGGGGGAGAGGGGTCCAGGAGAACGGCGACGACGCGGGGAACACGCTGGACATCTTCAAAGGCACGAAGCTGACGAGAGGAGGAGGGGGTCCAGCACAAACAGTGCTCTGGACATGCGCATGGCATGCCAAAACAGTGGTCACCACCAATGCTAGCATGTGGGGGAGGCAAACAACTGGAATTTGATGTCTAGTGGTAAGTCCTTCGAAGATGGGATTGCACTGAGGTGGTAACTTAGGTGAAAGAGGCTCTGGTTAAACAGTTAGTGAGCTCTGAAGTTTACTGCAGTAAACTTTACCTGCTCAATGTGATCAACAGGGAATTATTGGAAGCCAAATAAGGTGTCTGGGGTGTTAAGCTATGGAGGTCTATGATCCTGGAGGTTTTGAGGGTAAATGGATCCAGAGTTACTGCAGTTGCTTCACAACTGCATACTTGGTCCAGAAATGAATATCATGATGGTGCACTCACATGGAGTGTCCACTTGAGCTCAAATGGGGCAAAGCTTGATCATTTGGTCATATGAAGATGCTGTAAAAAGCTCATGCGAAATGGACAAACCAAAATAGCGCTTTCTTCACAAACATATCCTTTGGACAGAAACTTGAAATAATTATGGTGGTCAAATGGCTCATTGAAATGATGCCAATTTGGGTGGAGAGATGTTTTATGAGTAGAAGAATGATCTGGTAATTTATCAGAATTTTTGAAGCAATATAAAATATACTTGCTTCACAACCTGAAAACATTGCCAGAAACAAAGATTTGCTCCTATGCTCACATAGATGATTGGATGAGGCTGCAAATGGGTGAAGGGGCTTAATATGAGCACATTAAGGAGTGTGCAAAAGCTCAACTTATTTGGATACTCCTAGCTAGTACTTCCTTCACAAAGCTTTCTGTTTGATAGAAACTTTGAAAATTCACTCAGGAAGATTGGCTAGGAAAATAAATTTGAACTTGTGCATGAGGCAATTATTTGGAGATATAAACATTCCCAAAAAGGTTGGGAGTCACAAGGACAAATATAAATGACACTTCCTTCACAAAGTGCCATTCAGGGTAGAATAGGAAATGAATTATTGGACGATTATTTTTGAACATGGCAATGAAACACTACAAAAAAAAGACACATCCGTGACATTTTGGGCCGAACGAATTTTTTTTCTGTCATACATATGACACTTCTATGACGATAATTGTGACAAGACACGATATCATCATAGATGTGGTGGGCTCCTACTTCTATGACATAAAATCATGACAAAAAAATGGGCTTCTCATCCTGGGCGGGCCGGAGACGTAGCTGCATGACATTCTTACGGTCACTAGAGCTAAAATCATGACAAAAAACCATGGTAGAAGCGAGGGGAAGGAAAATTTCGGGGAGTTTCCAGTTATGGTGGGAGGTCGGGGGCGGAGCAATGCGCGTTTCTCTCGTACAGGTACGCGCGTGTGTGCGAGGCATTGGCTCTAACTGAACCCGAGCGATTGCACTGCAGGCTACGCGTTACTGAACCCGAGCGATCGATTGATGGATGTTAACTGAACCCAATGGAGCGATTCCTTCGCTACTGCTGCTAACTGAAGACGATCGATTGGAT